>NC_046621.1:2593182-2914253 GCF_900324465.2 Anabas testudineus
CTCTTTACTTTTCCACATTTCAGTAGAAACTACTGGACTGTAACATACAAATTTCCCTTTTCAAATTAAACTCAGAAAAACTTAACATAAAAAATGTAAATGTTTTATTTTTTTGTTACTGTATCTTTGGGCCTGTGGCCTCATAATAGTCTAATAGTCCTTAACTGTTACATAAAAAAATAATTTTTTTCTATAAAGGTCACAAATGACCAAACTCGACCAAAATGAGAACAAAACAAAACAAAAAGAGACAGAAAACGACTACGAACGGACAGAAAATGATGTCAAACAGAAGCAGAACGACCACAAAAAGACATGAAACAAATACAAATGGATGCTTAGAACCACCAAAGACACACGGAGTGACCATAAGTGTCGTTGCTGCACAGTTTTTGATCGTTCTGTCTCTTTCATTGTGGGGGATTTCATCAAAACCTGGTCCCTGCATCATCCTATGAGCACATTATGTGACTTTATTCACTCCCAGCACCTTAATCTCTAAAATACTCAAAGGAGTTCCTGTTTCTTTTCAGGCTGACTCGTTCCAAAGAACGTCCACACGTGTCGCCAGGAAATACTGGTGGAAAAACATTAAAATGATGATTCTGATCGGTGTCATTTTGCTGATCATCATTGTCCTCATCATCCTCTTTGCCACCAACGTTATATGAATCCTGTTTTTGCCAGCTAAGGACTGACGGCAACGAAGATGGTGGATAAAAGCCCGAGAACAGACAAAATGTTTGAGTATTTATTTGCTCTCCTGTGAGTGATCATTTCATTTCAGCTCGTGCAGGGATGTTTAGTAGTTGAAGATCAAAATCAGTGTGTAGATTCAAAGCTTGTGTGATTTCTGCAACATCTGGAGACTCGTTGATTATAACTCTGAAGTTAAGAGTGCAGAGCTTTTATTATATTATCACTTATAATAGCTTATTATAAAGCTTTGCTGCAATGCTTCTAACACTCCATTAACATGACGAAGTAACCGCTTTTTAATATTTCAAATGATGACAACAGCAAATACGTCTTTGTTATTTTTATTTTAACGCATTTCTTCATGTCCAATACACTGTGTATATATATATTTATATATATATATATTGTATGTTTATGACTGTCAAACTCTGTAATAACAAATGTAAAATACGACTGATGACTAAAGAGGATAAATCGTAACACCGTATGTTTGTCTTTGCTACCGCACTACTGTATACATGTATATGTATGTGTGATCTGTTCCAACCGATCTAACATTTCAGTTATGGAATAACTCAAGCGATTCACAATTAGCTTTTAAAAACATTAAATACAAATGAACAAGAAGAGATGACTGCTAAAACTTTGCAGCAATCTAAATGATGCAAAACTTCAAAATCCAAAACTTTAAAGATACGACAAATACTCTGGTAATTATAGAGGAAATGTACTGTAGATCATAGTGTTCTTCGTTTCTTTCTTTCTGTCTCTCTTTGTTTTTGTTTTTGATTTTTTTTACAATCAGCTAAGTGATCTTTGCTGGATCATCTCTCTGGCCAATGCTCCACCTGCACACATCAGACTTTCATCACTCTGAAAACCTGTGGAAAACAAACAGAAACAAATCAGCTATAAATAACAAAAGAAAAAACGATGTCAAAATTTACAAAAAGAAGAAAAGAAAATAGGAATCCCCCGTGTTTTTAATGTCCAATGTTAAAAAAACGAAACAAAACTATAAAAAAAACAAACTGAGAACAATTATTTTAACATTTTACAGTTTAAAAAAAGTTAGTCCGTAAGCTAGAAATCCTGAGAAGCCAAAATACTAAACGGAAGAAACCTTTGATTGGTCAAAAAAATACACATTACAGAAAGCATTACATGCAAATTTCTGGAAATGTGGTGACACTTTGATTCTTCTTGTTTTACAAAAGGTTATAAGAGGAAAATTTGTTACAGGAAAATTAATAAAGAGGAAGTCTTTTCCATCGCTGTCACTAACAAAAAACAGAAGAATACATTTACACAATGTAAAGCACTTTATCCCCCAACACAGTAGAGTCCAAATACGAACCAGGTTTTAGCTCATGGGCTAGTGGCTACAAGAGCTAAATAAAGAAAGATTAGGAATGCATATATTAACAATAGGAACTGGAAAGTCCAGAGAATGCTGTACGTATCCTTTGAAAAGCAAATCGTTATTTTTTTAAGTAATCATTACTTGTGGGGGAGTAAGGGCCTGTAAAAAATGACAATTACATGTGTATATTTTACGTTTTACATTACAAACAGTTGCAAACAAATTAAAATGGAAAGAAAGATGACAAAGCTGGACGTGTCCCATATTGTTTAGTTTTTAGAAATGCTGATACAGGATGTTGTAAGACCATACCAAATGGCAGCATTCGAGAGCGTATGCTTCTCGTACCCGGTCCGCATTGAGCGGGCCCTGAGAGTATCTGGGAGTCAGCTCATGGCCTGCAAGGAAGCTCCGCTGGCAGGTACAAACAAGGTATGTCAGAGTTAGGAGACAACATACTTCCTTTTCTGTTTTCCTTGCACATCCTTAACTTTGGCATCCATTTACTGTAGTAGCAGTACTTTACCTGTTAACTTTACAGTTTAAAAGAAAAAAAAAAGAAGGTGGCAGCAGAAGGCCGGCTGTTAAAATAATCGCCACATGAGCGTAGTCTCTATGTTACCACTACTGTATAGCACATGAGGGTGCTGAGAAAAGGAAATTTATAAGAAGAAATTATACATAATGTTACCAAACAGCAAATAAAATATAGCTACTTTAAGTTTTAAGTAAGCATGTGTGTTTCTTGTCGTTACATACCTACTTGAAGAGGGTTTCCCCCGTTAATATGGCTTGTAACTGTTGGTGTGACCACCACGTCGTGGCGACTTGCCGTATCCGCCTGATTGATCTACAAATGCGGCACAAAGTTCGATTCTTATCACTTCAAAAAGGAGCTTAACATGAATACCAATAGCTGACATGGAGGGGAAGCTCGTCAGGCTGCTTCACAGATGGTTTACTCACTGTTGTAGTCACCATATCCATAATAGTTGTTGTAACCAGAGTAATCATAGCCACCATATCCTCCATACCCTTGATTACTGTAACCATAATTGCCATAATTCCCATATCCTTGATTCCAATAGTTTCCATAACCCTGGTTCCAATTTTGATTGGGACCTGCAAATAAAAAGAATTTAATTAAAACCCTTGATAGTTGATAGTTGATGACCTGCTGACTGAACCGAGGTCGTTTCTCTAGAGAAGAGTCTGCACTCCGCTGACTGCTGGTTTTACAGACATGTTACAGAGTGTCGTGTCTTTTATCACTCACAAACTGCATCATCCTCATTTCAACCCTGAGAAAACAACAGTCAGCATCAGCTACAGAATAAATGACAAGCTGCTAATGTTACCGGGATGTTTTCTACATTGTTCTGACAGGTTCTTAACAACATGATTTATATTTATCCTGCCTAAGCAGATTAAACATTATAATTCTAAGCATAAAGTGAGTTTTAACTGATGGGATGGGATTTTTATAGAGAGAGACCATTTTTGGGAGCTGAGCTCCAAAAGTAGCTCAAGGAAATAAAATGAAAACTAATGATATGAGGTAAAAAACGTGTTTTCTCAGATGCTGCATCGCTGATTTTTAGTTAGGTTTTAGTTCTGGTCTCACTGTGAATTCTATGACAGATTTTCTCATCTATTTCAAGATGTATGAGTACGTTGCCTTTATTATAATATACACAGGACTAGAATTTTGTTGTATATTTTTGGCTGTAACATTGTGAGAAACCGTGAATCCGCTTACCACCACCTCTTCCTCGAGACCTGGATGAGTATCCACCTCTGCCTCCCCAGTACTGCTGCTGCTGGTACTGTTCCTTGGACATCGCCACCTTTATTTCACACTAATCAAACACCAATTTCACACATTTGTTATAAACGTCACCAGATTAAATGTCAATCCAAACATCAGGGAATATAATTAGATTTTTAAATAAAAGCCTTAACCTTGCTTAGTCCAATGTTGTGGTACTTTTTCTCCATGATTTTCTTAACTGGCTCCTCCTCTTTGAATGTGATGAAGCAGAAGCCTCTCCGTTTGTTCGTTTTGTTCTCCATGGGAAGTTCAATAGACTCTACCTGTTCATAATATCAATAAATTGTGCTCTGTTGTCTTCATGGAAAGTGATTACTTCAATTGTGTGTATATGAAAGTGAATGTACCTCTCCGAAGGCACCAAAGTACTCTCTGACTTTCTCCTCAGGAGTGTCGGGAGATAGACCACCAACAAAGATCTTCTTCACGGGCTCCTTGCTCTTCATGGCTTTGGCTTTTTTTGGGTCAATGACCTTCCCGTTGAGTTTATGTTCCTTCTGTGAGGCAACCTTCATAAATAAAATAAAATAAATTATAAGTATGATTAAAAAAACAGAGAAAGGTGGTAAAACTCCCACTGATGAAGACAAGAAGGTAAAATCAGACCTTTGACACCTTTGTGATGAATGATTATCAAAATACTGTGCTGTCCTGTGGAAATTAATTGGATGAACAATATTAAATATTAAAACTGAACATCATTGACTGTCTGAATTAAAGAAATGAACTGTGAAAGGTGACTTATTTAGATGTCTACTGGGAGCTTTGTGCTGGTTTCAGTTTTATTTTTATTTCGGGCAGATTTGATTTAAACACGAGATCGAGTTGCTTCATGTAAAGATCTCTCCATTTCATCCTGCTGCTCCTCTCAGCAGATAGTAGTAGAGTGGTGAGTGTCTGCAGCCTTTGTCTTCTATTTTAACACAGTTTGTCCCCACTGCCATCACTCACTCCACAACCTATAGAGATTCTCTCAGCAGTGAGTAACTAATTATTGTCTTTGTGTAACTGTTAAATTTAAATGTTCTATTATTATCATTGTACAGTTTACTGAGCTTTTACACTTTAATCACCCTCATAATAATCATTGTGACAGATGATAGTAAACAAATCATCCTTGCTTTACTTTTAGTGCATTAATATTTTGCACATATACTTTTAAACAGTTCTTTGGGAGCAGGATGATACCTGTTCGACACTCTCTGGTTCTTTGAAGAGCACAAAGCCAAATCCCCGTGAGCGTCCAGTCAGTGGGTCCAGTTTTAATGTGCAGTCTACCACCTCCCCGAACTTGGAGAAGTAATCCTTCAGGTCTTTCTTGGTCGTGTCCCAGCTGAGTCCACCTACAAACATCTTCCTGTTGACAAACCAAACACTTCAGGTGAGCAGCAATAAGTAAAACGTGCACGTTAAGCTGTCATCCCAGTGGTACCGGTCACAATATGAAGGATTTGTAAGCTGAGTGTTAATATTTGAATGACACACGAACCCTTCATCCTCCTCGTTTTTACTGGCGTCGATCCTCGATCCCTCGGCCTCGCCCCCCATCAGGCCACAGTCCCCAGCCGCTGACATCGGGTCATCACTGTTCGCCTCTCCATCCTCTTCCATTGTCATCATGGACGGGTCATCGCTGAATTCGTAGTCTTCCGACATGTTCTGTCTGTTTCAGTAATGACTCTTTAACTAAAGTTGAACACAAACTCAAGCTACGACAGAATTCCCGGTGCAGCTAAGTTAGCTGACAGCTACTAGCTAATATTTAGGAATCCTGTATCGTTAGCTAAACTATTAGCGCTATTTATAGCAAGCTAGTGGGTTTGTCTAAGCGAATCGAGTTGTAATGCCTAACACGAAATACACAAAATATGTTTCAATGAGGCAAAAACTGTTTTCGTTTGTGCAGTTTTAAGGTTTGATTTTTTAGAGTCGTTTTGTTTTCATCGCAGCAGCTTCTTGTTCTACTGTTGACATTTGCGGCAAATTAGACTCAGCAACGGTGCGTTTCCGCCCTCTACCGGACGGTTGTGGAACTACACCTCTAGAGTTACAGCCTGCAGCCGCAGGTGAACTGGAGGATTTACAGCTGTGTGCACGGACTGACAGACTGAACACGCAGGTCAGGGAGGCGAAAACTGCAGAGTGGAGGGCGGTATAGTGTAGTGTGTAAGTATAGTGTGCCTAAACACACATTTAGTACAGCTATCACACGTATTACAGGTCCGTGCTTTTATTTTGAAGGACACGCGTACAGACTGGAAGACGCACCTTACACCACAACTTGTTTTTACTGTTTTCTTACTCTGAGGATAAAGTTAGACCTGAAGCCGTGTCTGGGAGAGATGTTAGCGGTTTTACAGGTTTGACCTACATTTATTACCGAACTTTAATGCAGACGATGTAGACGAAAAGCGTTGGAGGGGCCTTTTAGGTGTCCACCCAGAGCTGACGCACAAAGAACTGGACGCACGGGTAAATCGTTATAACAATGTTTCCGGGTGTTAACCAAGATGATCATTGTAAAAAAAGGGAAAAGACAAGCTAACAAAATGTTATGTTTATATTCCAATAATCTTTAGCACAGTCCTCCACCTGTTTCCTGAGCTTGTTTATATGTTGGTGCCAAGCGCAGCGCGCACGGTGCACAGGGAAGATCAAACAGTGTTTTCAGATAAAGTAGAATGAAGGGAGTTACTGGTGTGTTTATCGTTGTGATTTTATCAACAGCAACATTATAGCATCAAATCTAACTAAAGGTTGACAAGGTGTTTATTGGAGGAACATTTTAAAACAGGCTGGATTGATAAATACATCACTCATCCTCCATAATGGAGAATTTATCTCCAACACAAACTCACACAGTTTCTTCTTCTGAACAGTCTGAGGAGACGAGATGTGGAGTTTCAGCCCGTGGGCTCTTCTTCCTCCCATCTACTCCGTGCTCACAGCTGCAGGACTGTGGCTGGTGTAAGTTCTGTTAATTATAGGACAACATGTCTTTTATTTTATATGACTCACTAAACACAGGACAGAGGCTGAGAAGCTGAAACCCCAAAGAAATGCAACCCAAGAGTTATTTTATTGATGTAGTTTGTCCACACATGCTTTAAAAAAAATCACGAATGGGGCATGAACATTGCACATAAGCCACGTTAGCTTTTAATGTTGTGCAAACTTACAAATAAAAGTTAAAGTAAACAACAAAACAAGACAATTACCAGAAAAAAAACATGCAAAATGTCAACAAATACACAGAACAAGGCGCAAAATGTGCTTTAGCAGCAGATTCTCTGTACCAGACGATTACTGTAGGCTTATATTCTAACTTTATTCATCTTTAATATTATGTTTCTTTGGTTATTTGATGCATTTTAACAGATACTTTGCAGCTGTCTGGGAGAAGAAGATCGTTCCCCTGAGTTCACAGTACCGGTAGGATGCAAGTCAATATTTTGGTCACCAAATTATAATTTTTATGTCTCTATGAAACAATTTTTAATGTGTTTTCAGGAGAGGTAATGGATCCTTGTATCCTCCATACATCAGGTACACACAGTACTTTTACTTTCAACAGTAAAAACTGTGTTTAGGGGAGAACAGCAAATACAAAAATCTCCCTTTGTTCTTCTCAGTGTTGCAGGAAACTTTCCTCCAGTCAGCTGCTTCTTCAGCGAGGTCGTGAACCTGGCAGCGTTTGTAGGTAATTTATTCATAAAACGTTTAGAATACAAGATCCCACTGTTGAAACTGATGAAATTTAAACTGTGAGGCTGCTGAAATTCTGTATTTACTGAATAAAAACATCACTAATCTGCTCACATTTCTTCTTACACAACACATAGTTGTAGGACACAGTCATTGCTAGTTCGGAGCTGCACGAGTTTCTCTCTCTGTTACAGGGTTCATCATCTCCGTCCTCCGATTCCTTCAGCTGAGACACAGAATCAACAAACCGTGGCTCAACGTTAGCAGCCTGGTAGTTTTCTCTGTTGCCTGCTTTGGAATGACGCTTGTTGGAAACGTCCAGGTATCAAACTGCATCAGCAGTTCAAACATTAATCGGTGGATGAACCCTCCTTTGAAGTGAGCTCCACAGACTTGATCTTGTTTATTGTGGTTTTAGGTATTCACTCAGAAGATGGTTCACAATTTGGGCACCTGTTTGACGTTTGGACTGGGAACTCTGTTCTGCTGGGTGCAGTCCTACATCACACTGAAAGTTAATCTGATGAATGAGGGGAAGAAGGCGGCCGTCGTTCGTTTCCTGTTGTCTGGATCCATCACTGTGTGTATAATACTCTGTATCCTTTTTACTACCAGCTGACGAGGGAGCCGAACACATTTAAAGGTAATGAAGTTAAAATAAAAGACGTCACTCTGAATCTGATTATTGTTGTCATGACCACGTCCACAGACTCAGAGCTTCTGCTAACGTTTGTAGCGTCCCTGTCTATGTTCTGAAGCCCCTGCGTGGTTCGGTTTAGGTCTTTCCATCTACGTTAATTCTCCGTTTTCATGTCTGAACCTTGACTCACCTGCTGCAGACTTCTCCCTGATGTCTCAGAGGCTCCACATGCACGCAGCTCGATGCCAGTGGGTGCTCGTCATGCTCTTCCTCGTCTTCCTCAGCACTTTTGCAATCGAATTCCGTCACTATCGCTTCTACATGGAGTGCAGAGAAAACGCTGGAGATCCCGTCAACACAACAGAAACCCTCTCTGACGTGTCCAGGTCCGGTGTGAAAGAACTGTAGGGACGTTACACTCATTCAATCTTTAGTGACACATGATTATTACATCATGTGAAAAGTGAATCAGTGCGAGTGATGAATCCAAATTATTTTTGTAACCTTCAACTGCTGGATTGTAAATACACCAGATTTTACATTTTGTCTTCAGTATTGTTCAATGAAAACTGAAAAGAATCCAAAATGAGTTGCTGCACATTTCGAATCTCACTTCATTTACTGGACATCAGTTAACTTTTATAGAAACCAGTGGGATCATGACTGTCTAATGGGTATTTCCAATAAAGAGATGTAAGATTGTTTGTGTATTCACATACTTTTTCTTACCACTCTATTTGTATGGCTCAATGTCACCAGACAGAAATAAACAAGAAATGAGATTCTACTCTGTGTGAATTTCCTTAACTGTTTGAAATAATAAAGTATAAAATATGCAACTTTTTAACGACAGGATACGTCCAGTATTTAGTCACAGACGGAGGAAGCAGAAAGCATTTTATGTGAAACGAGGCATTTTATTGGAAGCAAGTTTCCTGAAGAATGCCAAAATGTTTCACACAGAAATCCTCATTTGGCAAGTTGTACTTAACTTTCCAACACCCACATTACAGCTGAACATCGAGGATGGCACATTTAAATAGACACCAATCATCTGAAAGGGGATTAATTAAGACATTCAAACAAGGTTTGAAATTAAATCCGTCTGTCACAGCACCTCTGCTGAGTGGATCTACTTTCTAAAACATTACAGTTCAATCACTGGATAAAATTTCATACAGCTGCACATACGTGTGTATGCGTAGAGGGAGTGAAACGAGTGGAAAGTGTACGTAGAACAGTGACAGATACAACTCACACACACACACAGTTGGAAAGTCTGGATCAAGACTGAAGGACTGGCAATCAAATCCGGTTCATCCAAAAAGACAGAAAGGTCAGTAAACCTCATTATGTGCAGCACCTTTTATCTACAGCTTCTGTTTCCAATCACATGGTCCAAAGACAGTGACGGTCCTTTGACTTCTTACTACGCTCCAGACATGTGAAAGGCATCCGGAAAGAACTGGAAATGTGAATCCTTGCAGGCTCGGACTTCATTAGCCGTACTTGTGGCTAACTATTGTGCCAGCAGCATCTCCTACCCCGGCTAAACTGTGAACGTGGACCAAACAAAACGTGGGGGGAAAAGAAGAGAAGGAAAAGCTCACGGTGAAGCCTCCACGCTGCGTTACACTCGTCCCGTCACTTCAAGTTGGCTAAAGGATGTAATGAGGTTATAGTGAGCACGCTCCTCATCTGTCAGCTCCATGTTCCCAGGCCTGACCACCACGGCCACGTTCACCCCGGACTCTTGAGCTGCTTTAGCCTCTGCAAGGACAAATTCACAAGTGAGGACACGCATACAACCAACATTTAATACAGGTGACAATTCCAGATTTCCTCTAAACACATTTACCTCGAGTGACGTCTGTCAAGAACGTGATTTCCTCAGGTTGACAGCCAATCCTCTCTGCAATTCTTTCATAGCTTTTTGCATCCACCTTAGCGCCTATAGTGGTGTCAAAGTGACCATCAAGTAACTGAAAAGATCCAAAATACAGCATCTCATTAGACACAACATGCAGAATATTAACAGCACGAGTTCAAGACAGAAGTTTGTTCACGTAGCAAACAAAGACAATGGGCCTCATGCAAGAACCAGTCAGACACATATTTGCTCACAACATTTACTTCTATCATACTTTGAATTTTCCCTCAGGCACAAACAGAATTCACGTCAAACAAGTCCCGAACAAACAGTTTCATCTGACAGTGTAACATCAGCTAGTGCAGCTGGTAGTAAATTATATCTCACTGATTGTCGTCCCCTTCACCTCCTCACATCTTAAAGTGAAAGTTATTGGCTTTCTCACTACAGCTAGTATGGGATCAAACCTCACAGAGAAATGTCTGAAGAAGCTGAAGTGCTCTTGAAATGATGAGTGTGATACTTACATCTAAAACATCTCCTTCCACAGAATATCCAAACAGAAGTTTCTGTGCCTCCACGCTTCCAGAAGAGTAAACGTAGACTTTTAGTCCCTGTTCTCTCCACCTCTTAATGGATGGAACAACATCCTGGTAGAGCCTGTTTGTAATAAGACCAACATAACATTCACATTTAAAAAGCACTTTTTGTTTTTTACAACTCATCAATTACCATTATAGATGCAGATTAATGTTCATGGTCTGAACTTGGAATGAATGATAAAGAAAACTGACAGAGCTGACCACATGTAGCAGGTGAACTATTTCAATCAACACTGTGACAGTGAAATAAACACCGAATGTAGGAATACTGGAATAGAAATTCACCAGCAACGTTTTCACCAGTTTTCTTCCAGTTGCAAATGCAATCAAGATACTAATGGATGCTGTGAATCGGTCCTGGTTGAATATGTACATGTATTATTCATGTCGACCGTCTTTCTGCAAATGTCACTAAGCTATAAGAAAAGTTAGAACAGAGCACTTGTTTAAATGAAGTGAGGAAAATGATCAGTGTACTTACTCGCCTTTGATTCTCCCTGAAGCATACGCCGCCCTCCACATGTGACCCTGCAGCTGTTTGAGGGCTGTCGACTTCCTGTCTGCTGCCATCTGCCACAGCACATTATCCATCACTTCCCTAATGGCCTTCTCCTCATCTGTGTGCACCGTCTGGTCCACGGCGTGGACAGGACACGCCCGATTCTGTTTCATATCTTCCTCAATCTGTCACAACAGGCCTTTTGTTAAACAGCACTCCAGCATGTGTTGAAATACAGATCATTGAGTTTTTATTTAGTTAATTGTCTTTTTTGTCTACATGTGTGTTAGAACAACAAAACAGCAGCCCTGTAATATTACTGTCTGTGGTTCAGCAAATTCAAGGTATATTAAGGAGATAAATAATTAAATTTCACAATGGTACAGTATCTATTATTGATGCATTACAGGGCTCTAGATTGGAACCATTTAGTCACATTTTCTATCATTTTTGGAGACAGTGCAGCAAAATCTTAAAACTAGTCGCACCAGTGCCCTATGCAAATATGCACCCACATTATTTTTATCATTATGTTATGCGAAACACCAGAAGGAAGCGAGAATTAGGGTGTGTGTGTGTGTGTGTGTGTGTGTGTGTGTGAACTAGCTTGGGAGTATTTAGAAACTAACTCATTGCTATCATCTACTTCTCAACCAAATTATCTGGGAGTGTGACTTATCTGCACATTTCCAGAAACAACACAAATCAGCAGGTTCCTGTTTCAGCTGCCAGATGACAATAAATCATGAGCTCAGATCATCTGTCAATAACTAAAGTTTGGAGGTTTAGAGGTAAGATGCATCACTCAGCTGTTAAAATTTGAGTAGATTTCTATTTTATGTACTGTGAGGTGTCAGGACTGCTTACATCCACAGAAATCATAAATATCTGTATACACAGAAGGTGAGTGGACATATTTGCATAACTTTGGTTGCAAATGCTTTGTAATACTATTAATAAGATATGTGAAATTATTATATCCACTATTTGTGCAAAGAACCAAAAGGAACAGAATCAAGAGAATCAACTGAAATAAATAATATAACAGATCTAATAAATAAAACATACAAACAGAAAAATCAATTAAATCCCTAGATCACTCATATACATGAGAAAGAATGAGAGAAGTATTCCCTCTGTTTCTCACTTAGCTGTCTCCTCATTTCTTTACCTGTTTCTTTAGGAGATGAACGTCTTGTTTACACTCGTCTTCCTCCCAGTGACTCGACAGGTAATCCTCAAGATGTTCTTGGATGTAGGGAAATAAAATATCCTGAAAGAGACGATGTGCAATCATTAATTAATCTGTGCAAATAAAAAAAAATGACACAAAACGTCCATAAATGCATTTATTAATGTTATTATTTATGAAGAAAATACACTATAGGTCTTTATTCATTCATACTTGAGTTACTGTTTTGGTCTGTTCTTCTGCCTGAATGAATCCAGGTTAACAAGCTGTTATCAGGCTAAAATTCATTCTGTTAATTAGGTTAAATAGACACAGTTTGATTGATTTTTGTTATTTTTTTCCAACTGTCCAACTGATGCACAGAGAAATCTATTTGTCACTGAAGCACTTGTACTGCTGTACTTTCCAGAGCATGTACTTTACTCTGTTTCAGTACTGAGTACTTGTACACACACCACCTCTGGTTCCTAATATCTTGCCAGAGCTTCCCGTTTATGACAAAAGCTCATAATTACCATCACTGTAATGTGTCGTGAACGCAGCATTATTACAAAGTCTGTTTATACCTGAAATAATCTGACAATTGGGTAAGACGCTAATTTCTTCTGTTTATGGTCAAACCAAAGGAAGAAGAAAGAGATAAGTCAATAACACAAGTAGTGAAAGAGAAAATTCGTTAGAATGAAGAATAACTCACAATGACAAAACAGTGGCTGCTGCTCGGTGACAGCTCTGTTAGCATGGCCGTTAGCTAACAGGCTAACAATGCTAATAAAAGGATAAACGGTTAAAACAGCGGCTCGGACCGTCATAACTCACCTTTACAAAAGTGATTGGTGTTGTGGTGCCTTCGATATCCAACAAAAGTGCAGTGGTACAAGCAGGAATCGACACAGTAGCCATTTTTAGGACTGCAGTTAAATTAGCTCACGTTAGCTTGATTAGCAGCAGCACAGTGTTGAAACCAGGCAGCGCTGGTTCTCTCAAGCTAAACCCGGACCGGTAAACAGCAGGACAGAGATGGTCTCAGCGAAGACAGGTGGAACATCTGACTGGTTCTTCCTCACTATCTGGTTATACTGGTCATCACCTCGCAGCTGGAGCTAACCAAACACTGACCTGAACACGTTGAGATGTGTCAGTTCAGCCTCCGGCTCAGTAGGGGGCGCTGTGCCCAGCAACACGACCTGCACATGCTTCTCCCACCAGGTTTATTTTTATTATTTTTAACAAATATGATATAAACTGTAAAATTATCGATGCTTTGTGAATTAATGCTTAATGGTTTCTAAAGAAAAAATACAATTTGCTGTGTGAACTTTTCTTGGAGGCAACAGTGGTTCAGCAGCAAATGTCCTGGGGCAGAGAAACCAGTTAATCCGGCTTTGATAAACTCAAACAATACAATCTGTGAGTTACACAAAGCCATGTCCTAATTTTAGAAGACTAGAAATCAAATAGAGATCAAGGATAATGCACTGTAAATATCTCCCTGTGGCAATAAAGTCAGTGAAAAAGTAGTAAAATTAAGTGTTTGTGATGTTTTAAATGAAACAGAAACTGTCTTTATTTGAAATATATACAGTTTATATAGGGAATATATGTTGTTGTTGACTTGTATAGAAATGTAAGGTTCGTCTTCAGCAAAAGATAATATGCTTTAATTTGTAAAATCCTCTCCTGTATACATCTTGTTTTGTCAAACTTTATCACACATGAAGAAGCAACGCTTCAAATTACATTTGAGAAGCTATAATGACTTTTAAATTTGTGAAATGATGCTTCACTAACAAAATTGTTGCCATTTATTTTCTATTTATTGGCTAATCAAATGACTATTTGCTTAATGAAGCTCTAAATCTCTACTTGAAAATATATAACACTATAGATATATTTCATGGACTATAATCTTTTGGAAATCAGATGCATCATTTCGTAGACACATTATTCAGTGAGACAACACTTTATTGATGGCATACGCAATGAAACCCAAAGAAGAAACCTACAGTACAGTAAAGTGCAGTATATAAGGGTTGCTACTTGGACAAAGACACACATAATAATTTATTTTCTTCTGCAGAATACAATAAAACAAAACATAGATTCATAGATGTTCAAATCTGTCTTAAACGTTAGTCAAATAACCCTAACCCTGCTGTGGAGGAGCTTCAGAAGTGAAATAAAACAAATACAAAACATATATGAAAACTATAATAACACAAAAATGTCCAACTAATGTAATAAAATAAACAGTAAATTGAAATTGATTATACATAAAAATAAATAAAATGCTTTATGTTTACTAATAACAATTACATGCTGTGCAAACTTGCATTAAAAAACATAATTTAACACTTTTGAATGAAACATTCGAACATGCATATGATCATATGTTACTACTGATGTGCTACTGTAACCGTCTGCTTTTATAAATATTTACAGCATGTTCACAATAAATAGAGTTTTCTGTAGTTGCACCTGAGGGTCTTTAAACAGCTACAGCTGGTTCGACTGGGACCTGGACAGTTCAGAGAGCGTTTCTGACGTGCCGACGGGACACGCACAGTTTTCTGTGCATATTACGTCAAAGCGATAGTGACGGAACTCGATGGCAAATGTGCCCAGAAAGATGAGGAAAAACATGACCAGTGCCCACTGGCATCGAGCTGCAGGCATGCTGATGTCCTGCGACAACAGAAAGGGGTCTGCACAAGGAAAGTTAAGGATGCTACATGAAAATGAAGGATAACAGTAGATGATAGAACAATCACAAGGATGAGCCCTTTCTCTACTTTCTCAGGCTGGAGTGAGTAAAAGGATACAGAGCATCATGCAGACAGTGATGCATCCAGACAACAGCACTCGAACGATTGCAACTTTCATCCCCTCGTTCCTCAGATTAACTTTCATGGTGATGTAGGACTGCACCCAGCAGAACATTGTTCCCAGTCCAAACGCCATGGAGGTGCCCAAGTTGTGAATCCTCTCCTGAGTGAACAACTAGAACCAAAAGAATAAAGATCAAGTTTGTGAGTCCATCTACAAATAAGACCACAGATGATGTTAATCTGTTTACAACTATTGACATGAATCAAGCAAAGAAAACATCTGAGGAGATTGATGAAACTACTAAAACTGGGTTAAGAACTGTACAATGGAAGAAGGTCATGTGGTCTAATAAGTCCAGATTGACCCTGTTCCAGAGTGATGTTCCAAAAATGTTGTGACAGTGCAGAAGCTTATTGAAAAGATTCCACAGTGAATTTGTGCTGTAATCAAAACTAAAGGTGGTCCAATTAAATATTAGAGTGTGTGACTGTTTTTTTTTTTTTTTTGGACGAGCAGTGTATAAATATAATTATAACTTTATGCACGTCCAGTATCTGTCGATGGAGTTACCTGGAAATTTCCAACGAGTGTCATTCCGAGGCAGCCAACGGAGAAAGCCACCAGGCTGCTAGTATTCAAGAATGGGTTGTCTATTCTGTGTTTCAGCTGAAAATATCTGAGGACGGCGATGATGAACCCTGAAACAGAGAAGGAGCCGTCGGCAGTCTTATCACTTGAAGATGGGTGTCTGCATCTCTTGTAAATATAAAAATAAATAACTGGAGCGTCGCTGCTCTCACCTACAAACGCCGCCAGGTTCATGACCTCGCTGAAGATGCAGCTGGCTGGTGGAAAGTTTCCTGCAATACTACAAAGAGGAGGAAACAACTTCTACGTTACACATAGTAGCTGTGGTCTTATTGTTAAGGACATGACGAGTGCGTACCTGATGAACGGAAAATATGAAGATCCATCTCTTGTCCTAAAAACACATTAAAAAAAACAAATTACAACTGATATAAAAATGATTTTTGGGTTCACGGACTGATTTGATTCTCACCTGTTCTGTGATGTCAGAGGTTCTATCTTCTTATCCTCAATAGCCACAAAGTATCTGTGAAGGAAGATGAATCAACTAACTGTCATCTCACCTGGTGCAGGTGTGATGACAGACACTGAAGGATTAACGGACAATCGGCCCCTTCAAAGTAATTCAGCTTCTTTCTGTAGTAATCTTGTGCCTCATTCTACTTCTTACTAGTTCTTTTTAGTACTTTGGACTCATTTATGTAACTTTACTTTACTTTACTTTAATTTGGACTTTGAATCACTTTTTTAGGTTATTTTGTGACTTTTTCCTCTTTGTGTGACTTTGTTGTAGTTTTTAAAGTAATTCTGTGGTTTTCTTTTTATTAGTTTTTGTGCTGACAGGTATTTTGTGTCTGTTTGGAGTCTTTTCTCATTTCTTTGCAGTTGTTTTATACAACTTTGTAGTCACCTCATGTCGCCTGTATCCCTTTAAAGTCTTTCTTTGTCAGTGTTTGCACATGAATCAGAAAGCCTCAGCCTCTGTCCTGTTCTAATATCCATCCCCGGTACCAGACGGTTTAATGTCGTCCTATATTTAACAGGACTTACACGAGCCACAGTCCTACAGCTGTGAACGTGGAGTAGATGGGAGGCAGAAGAACCCACGGGCTGCAATTCCACATCATGTTTCCTCAGTCTCTACAGAAGAAGAAGCTGTTAGTTTGTGTTGGAGATAAACTAACATGTAGGATGTGTTTCTGATGAGGCCCCATTAATAAATAACGGAACGGCTGTAATCAGCAGACTCATCTACTAATGCATCATCTACTAATGTGTTTTAAAGCATCAGGGAGACTTCGTTTGACCACTTATCATCTGGACATCTGGATCAAAACTCATTCATAACCTGACCATTAACATTTGTAAACATTTGTCTAGTTTTGGGGTCATTTTGTTTGTCACAGGACAAATCTGCAGCTCTCTGATCCATTAAATGATTTATTAACCACAAATAAAGGAATGAATTACAGCTCACAGATGGCTCCTTATTGAAGGGAGTGGTCAGACTGTCAGACAACAACAGATGTGTACAAACAACTGAACCCTGTAAGAGGACAGAACGGGTCAGTTCGGTTCTTGTTGGGCTGTAAACACAACATACCGGTCCGTCCTGTAGATGGTCTCTCACCGGCCCGAAGCTCCGTGCAGCAGGTCTGGATGGAAACTCTTTAAAACCCTCTCCAGGTAATAAATGTAAGACGAAGCACGTCTGTTAGACACCGTGAAATGCTGCTGAGTACCCGGTGGTTTTATTCTCATGTTATTAAAGCGTGATCAAGAGCACTTCCGGTGTGTCCTTCACAATAAAAGCACCGAACTCTGCGTCGTGGGGATGGAGAGAGTCAAACATGCAAACTGCAGTTTAGACAATACAGTTCAAGATAAGGATTGATGAACATCTCCAGGTTTATATAAATATAAATTAAGCAGATTTGATTAAATAGATGACAGATTTATACTATGATGTAAATGTAAATACTGGATGCTGCTTTGCATTAAACTTGCACATTTTACACTTCAACTGTGAATATAAAACAGTTCATTCAATCACACAACGTTTGAGATGTTTATTAAAATTATTATGTTTAAATAGAACATCCATTAAAACAACACTGGAAACAATTGTTTAAGGTGAACTGTGAATATAAAACAGTTCATTCAACCACACAACGTTTGAGATATTTAATAAAATTATTATGTTTAAATAGAACATCCATTAAAACAACACTGAAAACGACTGTTTAAGATGAACTGTCTGTCATTAGAAACAGTTTGTGCAGCATGTTAAGAGAAAATAACTTGGACTAGTTCATCTGGATCTTAGGGATTTTTAAATGTCACTTCAGAGAGCATCTCTGACATTTTGCTGGGATATTCACAGCTTTCTCTGCACTCGATGTAGAAGTGATCATGACGAAATTCGATGGCAAACGTGCTGAAGAAGATGAGCAGTAACATGACCAGTACCCACTGGCATCGGGCTGTGTTCAAGTGGAAGTCCTGAAACATGAGGTAGAAGTCTGCAGCAGGTGAGTTAAGTTATTATTTGAATAAAAATGTTTTTTAAAACAATAGTCTGACAGCTTATCTGGGTAACGTTGAATCTTATTATCTAACAGTACAATTAATGGAAGAATGTTTCTCACTATATGTTACTAACTATGTGTTTATCACTGTCGTGAGCTGGACTCAGTAAAAGGATACAGAGAATCATGCAGAGAGTGATGGATGCAGACAACAGGAATCGGATGAAGCCAACCTTCATCCCCTCGTTCATCAAGTTAACTTTCAGGGTCATGTAGGTCTGCATCCAGCAGAACAGGAGTCCCAGTCCGAACGTCATATACGAACCAAACGTGTGAATCCTGTGATCTACTGCAAACTGAAACCAGAATCACAAAGAATTGAAAAGGAAATCTGTGCATTTTAATCCACCTACAAACTGATATAAATTAGAAAATACATGTGTCAGTGAGTTTAACGTGTTACCGGGACGTTTCCTGTGATTATCATTCCAACACAGGCGAGAGAGAAAACCACCAGACTGCTGATGTTCAGCCAGGGTTTGTCCATTCTGTCTTTTAGCTGACCGTATCTGAGGACGGCAATAATGAACCCTGAAACAGAAAATGAAAATTAAACAATACCACAAATAAGTTATTTAAAGTAAATTAAAAGAAATAAAACATAGATTTCTGTTCAGTGCACCAGTGGTTTATTTCATTTTCAGGACATTCAATATTGTTTATTTTAAATTTGATCCATTTCCAGTCAAATCCTTCTAATATCAGTGTTTCCACCTGTGGAGTGTTGCATTAGAAATTAATTTACATTATTACTTAATCAGAGATCTTACCCACAAACGCTGACAGGTTCATGACTCCGCCAAAGACGCAGCTGACTGGTAGGAAATAGACTGTATTACTGAGAGGAGGAAAAAGGAGAATGATGTTATTTTAAGTTTCAGTTTCAGTAAATATGTATTTATTAGAAAGGGGAAATAATAAGTTTGTACCCGATGTGTGGAGTGTAGAAGGAGTCATATGGTAAACTCGAGGGTTCAATAATCTTCACATTGGGAGGTACATAGTATCTGTTAACGCACATTAAACACACAATAAAGGAAAATATAAAAAAAACAAAGAAGAATATAATTAGAGACTGAAATAAAAATCAGGAGTTTAGCAGAACTTACACGAGCCACAGTCCAGCAGCTGTGAACACCGAGTAGAGCAGAGGAAGAAGAACCCACGGGCTGCACATCACGTCTCTTATGTTTCTGCAGAAGAAGCTGTGAGTTTGTTTAAAAGCTCATTAGAACGTGTACGATGAGGAATGTAACAACTTTATACTTCTACTTCTCAACATCTATGATAGAAAATACTACACTACGCTTCACTTTTACCTTTTAAAAGTTTTACTCATTAGATTCAAAAGTCAAAGGGACCTGAGGTAAGTTGTGATCTGAGAAATCAGCCTATAAAAACAAAACCTAATTTAATTTTATATAAACTTCAGAATGTTTAAAATATAATAAGCTTTAAAAAACAAAACAGATGAAAACAATTCGTCTCTTGTTGCAGGTTTCAGTGTCTCTTTGTTAGAAAGAAACTTTTACATGAGAACGATATTATATCACTCAGATACTATCAAATATTTGTAATGAAGTATTTCTACAGTGTTATACTGGTACTCTTACTTCAGCACTAAACACATATTTCTTTAACAACAGTTGTTTTAGTAAACAGCATAAAAATTTAAATTTAAAGAAGAAATAAAGCAGCAGAACACACACCAGTTCGTCCTGTAGATTATCTCTTTGTGTCCCCCCAGAAATGAAGTGGGTTGAACAGATGCTGAGGAATTTTATCTGTGTCCACCGACTTCCTGAGAAAGTTACTGCATCATACAAATGTGGGGGCAGACGTTTCAAAACAAGATGCATGAGTGGGACACATTAAAATGGAAAGACACGGTAACTGAAAACAATTTGATAAAAAATGTGAGTCATTAGAAAAAAAAAAAACTCAATATGAAGAAATGTAGCATTTGACTTATTGTTTAATTACAACACACGTCTTTTACATAGAAACACAATTTCTAGAGAAGCTGTAACTTTTTCTAAAATGCACAAATATTTCCAGAAGAACTTTATTGTCTTTTAAATTTCATGCCCACAGCTCCCACAAAAAGGTTCTGACAAAGGCAAAATAAAATGTGAAGTTTATAATATATTGAAGTAACTCTGTTTTCATTCTGGGTGATTCCAAAATTAGAAATAAAGTGCAGAAAAAATGTAGAATAAAATGTAAAAAACAAAATAAAAGAACAGATTCAAAATGACTTTTTGATTCTTTTCTAGAATACTAAAAGTTAGTTTTTTGTTAGTTTAGCTGTGATTCATCAGGTTTAAACTGAACCATATATTTCACTACTCTTCTTTTTCACCACATGTTCCAGTAACTCTGATTTCACTAAAAAGTAATTTCCAGGAATTTTGCCAGTTTGTGGTCATTTACATTTCCTCAAAGTAGATTGCTCACATGCATGAAGGGATGTTTAAGTTCCTTCAGACTTATGAACTTACTGAACCCTGACTTCAGTTAAAAACTTCAGGATGTATGAAGTTAAACCCACGAACATGAATTCTATTCAGACCAGTCGTGACAAGACAGGTGTAGTTCTCTGGAACCTGATGAACACGATAAATTAGGGGTTAAAATCTGCACTGATCCTGCTAATTTACATTAACTGTGATTTTATTGTTAAAAGGAAACGACAGAGATTTATCTGATGTTTGAACAATGAAGGAATCAATTTCTTCTCCTACAAACAAAACTCACATAAGAGATATAAACTATAGACGTCTATTCTTCCAATGATTAAACACGGCTGATCCAGGTAATCAGAAACAACTGGAGCCTTAAAAACTCCAGGTTCGACCCATAGAAACGTTGCTGACATAGTTTGATTAAATTGATAATTCACTGATAATTTGATTAAGAATTGTGTTGGTTAAGGTCGTTTTCAGCACTTTGGAAAATATTATTAAAATATTATTAATAGGAGCTCAGGTGAGACATCCCTGTTCTGTTGAATTATCCCTTTTAACTCGAGTTAAAAGTGTTTTTCAAACATCAAGGTTTTGCATTTAAGAATAAAATCCCAGTTCTCCACATTAATAACACTCTGAGTACAAACATGAAGTTTATTACGTTTAAAAATAAGTTCTAAAGTAATTTACTCATTAAAAATGTAACATTCAAACACGTTCATGCTGCATTTTCAAACGTCACCCAGTCTAACTTGTCTCCTGTTGCAGCTCAGACACTTCAGACAGGGCTTCCAATGTGCTGACGGGATGTCTAGAGTATTCTGTGCACGTTGCATCACAGTGATAGTAACGAAACTCAATGGAAAAAGTGCTGACGAAGGTGAAGAAGAACATAACTGACATGACATCGAGCTGCATGTGTGGAGGCGCTGGGACGACAAGGAGAAGTCTGCACATGAAAATGTAGGATAACAGCAGGTGAAAACAGAACATGGCAACCTGGGAGCTGATTCTATCAAGCTGACAAGTGGAATCATCCTGATACAAACCTGTCAGGAAACAGCTTTTTTATTTAATGGCTCTTTTACATCTTTGAACGTCTCTCACTTTGTGGTTCTGTTCTGCCATCTTGGAGCCAAAGTTGATTTAATGTTTATGATTTATATTCATAACACCCGGTATACTGTTTAAATGTTCAGCAAGTCTAAACACAAAACAATAACTAGACTCTCAGTCTTTGTTCCCAGCAGGGGGGGCTAACACCAACCAAACTGAAGGAATGTACCTGATCACGGTTTTGCACGTTAACACAACATCCGGGTTTCATGTCCAGGTGTTTCAGGTACTGATGGAGACTCTTTTAAAATCCTCTCCAGCGGTTTTCATCAACATTCTCCGTATTAAAGGTAGATAACAAACGTGAGTCGCATTTGTAAAGTCGCTAACAACTGCTCAACAAACTATTAAAGGACTAATAACAAGTTTTTGACAACGTGAAGCAGGTAGGAGCGGCTTCCGGTGTGGGCGTTTGTCCTTCAAAATAAAAGCGCGGAGCTGTAAATACACAAATAAAGACCCGAACTCAGGGTGCAGCTCCAGGGGGGGTCAGGGTGCCACGGGACAAGCTATTCTGATCATAATTATATTTAGAAGCTTCATTAAAAAGACAGTTGATAAAATGTAAATCATTATTTTTTTTTATTGTTTTGAATTTTTTTCCATCTTAACAAAATATGAAATATGTGAAAATTAAGCATTTTAGTTTCTAAACATTGAAGTTTTGAATTCATTCTTTCATTCACACAGTTCTTCAGAAAAATAAAACAACATTTTAAGAAGCTGTATTCTGTTTTAATTGATGTTAAACAGTAAATTTGACATTAAAACATCTTAATAAACAAAGATAAAAGATTAAGTGAGAAGATTTTTGGGGGTTGGTGATTTTAAAAATCACTTTTAAATGCTTGTAAAAGAAAGAATGAGTATTAAAAATGTGAATGTTAAAGCTGTCTGGTAATAAAAACTTATGCAGCATGTTCAGATGGACTTTAAGGGTTTACAAATGTGACACAGTTAGATTTGGACACATCAGAGAGCATCTCTGACATTTTGCTGGGATTTTCACAGCTTTCTCTGCACTCGATGTAGAAGTGATCATGAAATTTAGAAATTCAATGGCAAACGTGCCGAAGAAGACGAGGAGTAACATGACCATCACCCACTCGCATCGGGCTGCGTTCATGTGGAAGTTCTGAAACATCAGGTAGAAGTCTGCAGCAGGTGAGTTAAGATCAAGACATGAATAAAAATGTTTTTTAAATGAACATTCAGACATTTAAACTCCATAAGTCGGTCATTACTGTTCAATGTCATGAGCCAGACTCAGTAAAAGGATACAGAGAATCATGCAGACAGTGATGGATGCAGACAACAGGAATCGGATGAAGCCAACCTTCATCCCCTCGTTCATCAAGTTAACTTTCAGGGTGATGTAGGTCTGCATCCAGCAGAACAGGAGTCCCAGTCCGAATGTTATATACGAGCCAATTCTGGCAATCCTGAAATTCACTGAAAACTAAAACCACAATAACAAGAAAGTAGGAAGTTAGTCTGTAAACACACTTTGCACTTTACCTACAAACTGATATAAATTAGAAAATACATGTGTCAGTGAGTTTAACGTGTTACCGGGACGTTTCCCATGATTAACATTCCAACACAGGCGAAAGAGAAAACCACCAGGCTGCTGATGTTCAGCCAGGGTTTGTCCATTCTGTGTTTTAGCTGACGGTATCTGAGGACGGCAATAATGAACCCTGAAACAGAAAATTAGAAGCAATCAACAGCACAGTGCACGTTGTTTACTCTGCATCAAAGGACAAGTTTGAACGTTTTTCTAATTGTCAATGAGATCAAAACCAAAAATAAATGTCTGCTTCAACAGAATTCATACAGAGTTTTAAAGTAAATTAAACTAAATACATTCTGTGTTCGTTGCTCACTCCACCAGTGGTTTCTTTCTTCTTCAGTGTGTTCCATGTTGTTGTATTGAATAAATACTGTATGTACTTAACGGTTTTAGTCATTTCATTGAATCTGAATTTTTCATAGTTTCCATGTCACACTATAATCAGTTAAATATCAGTGTTTCCACCTGTGTCTACATTACTGTTCAATCAGTGCTCTTACCCATAAAAGCTGACACGTTTATTACTTTGCAGCTGCCTGGTTGGGTGTAGGCTGCGTCACTGAGATTAGGAAAATGGAGAGTGTTGTAATTTCTGTTCCACAACTCATATATTAGCTTTTAATTTGAAGTGGAAATAACAATGAAGTACCCAATGTATGGAAGGTCAAAAAACCAAATGTCAGTTGGAGCCACATGGTATCTGTTGAAAGGAATTAAATTAACAAAGGGGACACAGTATTAAAATGAAGAATCCATCACAACATTACATAATCAGCTCACATGTGGTCCTATTTTAATTTTTACTACCCCCTAGAGACTGGAATGAAAATCAGTAGAGCAGCTTTTAAGAAATTTAGCACAGGGGTCTCAAACTCAGGACTATAATTTGTGTTAACATAAAGTTCTCCCAGTGCTGCGTTCACAACACTAAGTTTTTTTAAGTTTCTGATCAGCGGGACATTATAAGTTAAAGTGATGCGTTCGCGCACGGTTAAAAGAAAAATAAGGAACTCAATGCAGCCTCATGTAGTCTGCAGTCACACAGCGATACCTGTCCATCGACAATAACAGTCCCCGGTAACCCAGACACATTATAGGGTCGCACCGTTATTTGTGGTTTATTGTTTATTATTTGCAGTTTTTCAGAGAATTGACCTCAAACTTCCCTGAGCTGAACTTCAATAAGTCCAAGTTCAGGTCCAGACTTACTGATGATCATCTTTAAACCATACTGAGGGCCTCAGCTGCTTCCTCCTTAAAGCCACATGTGGCTCGACTAGATAGATAGATAGATAGATAGATAGATAGATACTTTATTGATCCCCAAGGGGAAATTTTGGTGTTGCAGCAGCCATTACACACAAAAACATTTGAACATTGAGTAACATGATCTACACAACAATACACGAGACACAGTACAAGAGTAACACAGAGAATAGACAGTAATACCAACTAAACACACTGTAGGACTTGAATGTAAAGTGACTTAGTTACACATGGGAGAGGAAGAGCTGTCAGGTCTGTAGCAGCAAAGAGAAACCATGTTCAGAAGAAGGTTAAAGGTTAAAGAACTGTTAATACAGACATTTGAATCTGAATACAGCAGATAGAGAAGACTAGAGGAATCTAATTATTTTTATTTTTATTATTTTATTTATTTATTACTGATTTATTTTCTTTAAAACATTTTTATTTATTTTGTATTTAAAAAAAAAAGAGAGATTTGAGAAGATAGGATTTTTTTTTAACAAAACTTTTCTTGTGGAAAACCTGATGTGACCCAGCTTCACCCAGACTCTGCTTCCTGTGACCCCCAGATAAATTGAGTTTGAGACCCCTAGTTTAGCAGAACTTACACCAGCCACAGTCCAGCAGCCGTGAACACCGAATAGATCAGAGGAAGAAGAGACCACGGGCTCCTCATCACGTCTCTTATGTTTCTGCAGAAGAAGCTGTGAGTTTGTATGAAAGCTCATTAGAACGTGTACGATGTGTAATGTACTCAGTTAAAACATAATTTCTTGCTCTTTACCAAACAGTTTGACCATTTATCTTCAACAAAATGTTTTTTAGATATGTTTAAGCTGTAGTCGCTTCACTTTTACTTTTTAAAGGTTTTACTCATTAGATTTAAAAGTCAAAGGGACCTGAGGTAAGTTGTGATCTAAGATATCAGTCTATAAAAACAAAACCTAATTTAATTACATATAAACTTTACAATATTTAAAATATAACAAGCGTCTCTGTCTCTGAGTTGTTAGAAAGAAACTTTTACATAAGAACAATATTATAATACAGTATTTCTACAGTGTTATACTGGCACTAAACAAGTATTTCTTTAACAACACTTGTTTTAGTAAACAGCATAGAAATTTAACTTTAAAGTAGAAATAAAACAGCAGAACACACACCAGTTCGTCCTGTAGATTATCTCTTTGTGTCTCCCCAGAAAGGAAGTTTAAATAGATGCTCTGTGTCCACTGACTTACTGAGAAAGTTGCATCATACAAATGTGGGGGCAGACCTTTCAAAAGAAGAAGAAGAAGAAGCCTTTATTGTCATATTCTTACATGTTACAGATGAAATTTGTCCTCTGCATTTAACCCATCCCCTGGGGGAGCAGTGGGCAGCTACATGCAGCGCCCGGGGAGCTAGCGTGGAGTGTCTCGCTCAAGGACACACCTGGTGTCTGTGACGGGGTCTGAACCCCAAACCTTCTGCATTCAAAGCAGGTGATCTACCCACTGAGCCACCAGGCCGCCATAAAACAAAACAAGATGCATGAGTGGGACACATTAAAATGAAAAGACACAGTAACTGGAAACAATCTGATAAAACATGTTAGTCATTAGAAAGTTTAATAACAATAAATCAATATAAAGAAAGTAGTGAAGTAAATGTATCATTTGACTTATTTTTTAATTACAGTACATGGCTTTTACGTAAAAATAAATAAAACAACAAATTCTAAATGACTTTTTGTTTCTTTTGTAGAATACTGAAAGTTAGTTTTTAGTTAGTTTAGCTGTGATTCATCAGGTTTAAATTGAACCATATATTTCACTGTTCTTCTTTCTCTACATACTTTTTCACCACATGTTCCAGTAACTCTGATTTCACTAACAAGTAATTTCCAGGAACTTTGCCAGTTTGTGGTCATTTACATTTCCTCAAAGTAGAGTGCTCACATGCATGAAGGGATGTTTAAGTTCCTTAAGACTCATGAAGTAACTGAACCCCGACTTCAGTTAAAAACATCAGGATGTATGAAATTAAACCCACAAACAACAAAACTTCATTTTCCAAGAATTCTATTCAGGCCAGAAGTGACAGGACAGGTGTAGTTCTCTGGAACCTGATGAACACAATAAATTAGGGGTTAAAATCCGCACAGATCCTGCTAACTTTAGGTCACAATGTTGAAATGTTGAATTGGAAACATCAGGCATTTATGTAAACCAGGGGTCTCAAACTCAATTTACCTGGGGGTCGCAGGAAGCACAGTCTGGGTGAAGCTGGGCCGCATCAGGTTTTCCACAAGAAAAGTTTTGTTAAAAAAAAATCTTCTCAAATCTCTCTTTTTTTGTTTTTTAATACAAAATAAATAAAAACATAAAAAGTTTATAAGAAAATAAATCAGTAATAAATAAATAATAAAAATAAAAATAATTAGATTCCTCTAAACTGTGACTATATGTGGTTTCTTCAGTCTTCTCTATCTGCTGTATTCAGATTCAGATGTCTGTATTAACAGTTATTTAACCTTTAACCTTCTTCTGAACATGGTTTCTCTTTGCTGCTACAGACCTGACAGCTCTTCCTCTTCCATAGTCGAGCCACATGTGGCTTTAAGGAGGAAGCAGCTGAGACCCTCAGTATGGTTTAAAGATGATCATCAGTAAGTCTGGACCTGGCACTAACATTAAACTTTAATATTAAGACGGAACCACAAATTATAGTCCTGAGTTTGAGACCCCTGCTGTAACAGAACAGCAGGTTTTTCCAAAGCTCTGATCCTCACTGACTTTTTAATGTTGAAGTCCATCGTAGCAGCTTAATGTCAGTGAACCAATTAAAGGGGTCATATTGTGATTTACATATAAACTGTTGTGAAGTACAAATCAGTTACCCATGTAACACAAGCTTTTATCATGGTGCCATCATTAACAGCTAAAAACTATCTGTTAAAACACAACAATACACACAAGTAAACATAAAATGGAAGATTTTGTCACTTTTTATGGATATTAGTGCAATAATTAACTGAACTTACACCAGCCACAGTCCAGCAGCTGTGAACACAAAGTAGATGGAAGGAAGAAGAGCCCACATGGCTGAAATTAATAATATAATATAATAAATTCAACATCTAGTCTCCTTATAAATATTAATCTGTGTTAGTTAGTTTGGAGAACAGTAAATCTTAATGTTTGGATTTAACACAGATATAACGTGAAGCGGGTAGGAGCGGCTTCCGGTTTGGACGCTTGTCCTTCAAAATAAAAGCGCAGAGCTGTAAATACACAAATAAATAAGGACCCGAACTCGGGTTCAGCTCCAGGGGGGGTCAGGGTTCCACGGGCATAGCTATTCTGATCATAGTGATATTTAGAAGCTTCATTAAAAAGACAGTTGATAAAATGTAAATCTTTTTTTTATTGTTTTGATTTTTTTTTCCATCTTAACAAAATATGAAATATGTGAAAATTAAGCATTTTAGTTTCTAAACATTGAAGTTTTGAATTCATTCTTTCATTCACACAGTTCTTCAGAAAAATAAAACAACATTTTAAGAAACTGTATTCTGTTTTAATTGATGTTAAACAGTAAATTTGACATTAAAGCATCTTAATAAATTTTTAATAAGTGAGAAGATTTTTGGGGGTTGGTGATTTTAAAAATCACTTTTAAATGCTTGTAAAAGAAAGAATGAGTATTAAAAATGTGAATGTTAAAGCTGTCTGGTAATAAAACTGTATGCAGCATGTTCAGATGGACTTTAAGGGTTTACAAATGTGACACAGTTAGATTTGGACACATCAGAGAACATCTCTGACATTTTGCTGGGATTTTCACAGCTTTCTCTGTACTCGATGTAGAAGTGATCGTGACGAAATTCAATGGCAAACGTGCCGAAGAAGACGAGGAGTAACATGACCATCACCCACTGGCATCGGGCTGCGTTCATGTGGAAGTCCTGAAACATCAGGTAGAAGTCTGCAGCAGGTGAGTTAAGATCAAGACATGAATAAAAATGTTTTTTAAATGAACATTCAGACATTTAAACTCCATAAGTCGGTCATTACTGTTCAATGTCATGAGCTGGACTCAGTAAAAGGATACAGAGAATCATGCAGACAGTGATGGATGCAGACAACAGGAATCGGATGAAGCCAACCTTCCTCCCCTCGTTCATCAAGTTAACTTTCAGGGTGATGTAGGTCTGCATCCAGCAGAACAGGAGTCCCAGTCCAAACGTTATATATGAACCGATGTCAGCAATCCTGAAATTCACTGAAAACTAAAACCACAATAACAAGAAAGTAGGAAGTTAGTCTGTAAACACACTTTTAAATAAATTACACATAAATTAGAAAATACATGTGTCAGTGAGTTTAACGTGTTACCGGGACGTTTCCTGTGATTAACATTCCAACACAGGCGAAAGACAAAACCACCAGGCTGCTGATGTTCAGCCAGGGTTTGTCCATTCTGTGTTTTAGCTGACGGTATCTGAGGACGGCAATAATGAACCCTGAAACAGAAAATTAGCAGCAATCAACAGCACAGTGCACGTTGTTTACTCTGCATCAAAGGACAAGTTTGAACGTTTTTCTAATTGTCAATGAGATTGATACCAACAATAAACGGTTTTAGTCATTTCATTGAATCAGATTTTTTCATAGTCTCCATATCATAATATAATCTGTTAAATATCAGTGTTTCCACCTGTGTCTACATTACTGTTCAATCAGTGCTCTTACCCATAAAAGCTGACACGTTCATTACTCCACCAAAGATGCAGCTGCCTGGTTGGGTGTAGGCTGCGTTACTGAGATTAGGAAAATGGAGAGTGTTGTAATTTCTGTTCCACAGCTGATATATTAGCTTTTAATTTGAAGTGGAAATAACAATGAAGTACCCAATGTATGGAGGGTCAAAATACCAAATGTCAGTTGGAGCCACATGGTATCTGTTGAAAGGAATTAAATTAACAAAGGGGACAGAGTATTAAAATGAAGAATCCATCACAACATTACATAATCAGCTCACATGTGGTCCTATTTTAATTTTTACTACCCCCTAGAGACTGGAATGAAAATCAGTAGAGCAGCTTTTAAGGAGTTTAGCACAGGGGTCTCAAACTCAGGGCGATAATTTGTGTTAATATAAAGTTTAATATTATTCGATTATTATACTCGAGTTTTATACTTTGACACTTTACAGTGTTGGTGCGGAGCTGATCGTACCAACCAATCACGGTGGAGTATATGGGCCTCGGGGGCGGGACATCGGCCGGGCTTAATCCAATCAGAGAAACATTTCTCAATGAGTGACAGCAGCGTTGCCATGGAGAGTTTTCAGCCTCGTTTCTATGAAGCTCACGCGGACATTCGTCCCAGTGCTGCGTTCACAACACTTTAAAAAAAAGTATTTTTAAGTTTCTGATCAGCGGGACATTATAAGTCAAAGTGATGCGTTCGCACACGGTTAAAAGAAAAATAAGGAACTCAATGCAGCCTCATGTAGTCTGCAGTCACACAGCGATACCTGTCCATCGACAATAACAGTCCCCGGTAACCCGGACACATTATAGGGTCGCACCGTTATTTGTGGTTTATTGTTTTTTATTTGCAGTTTTTCAGAGAATTGACCTCAAACTTCCCTGAGCTGAACTTCAATAAGTCCAAGTTCAGGTCCAGACTTACTGATGATCATCTTTAAACCATACTGAGGGCCTCAGCTGCTTCCTCCTTAAAGCCACATGTGGCTCGACTATGGAAGAGGAAGAGCTGTCAGGTCTGTAGCAGTTCATGTTCTTCAATGTTCAGAAGAAGGTTAAAGGTTAAAGAACTGTTAATACAGACATCTGAATCTGAATACAGCAGATAGAGAAGACTAGAGGAATCTAATTATTATTATTATTATTGTTTTATTTATTTATTACTGATTTATTTTCTTATAACTTTTTATGTTTTTATTTATTTTGTATTAAAAAAAGAGAGATTTGAGAAGATAGGATTTTTTTTAACAAAACTTTTCTTGTGGAAAACCTGATGCGGCCCATCTTCACCCAGACTTCCCACGACCCCCAGGTAAATTGAGTTTGAGACCCCTGGTTTAGCAGAACTTACACGAGCCACAGTCCAGCAGCCGTGAACACTGAATAGATCAGAGGAAGAAGAACCCACGGACTCCACATCACGTCTCTTATGTTTCTGCAGAAGAAGCTGTGAGTTTGTATGTAAGCTCATTATAACGTGTACGATGTGTAATGTACTCAGTTAAAACATCATTTTAGCTCTTTACCAAACAGTTTGACTACTTATCTTCAACAAAATGTTTTTAGATATGTTTAAGCTGTAGTCGCTTCACTTTTACCTTTTAAAGGTTTTACTCAGTAGATTTAAAAGTCAAAGGGACCTGAGGTAAGTTGTGATCTAAGATATCAGTCTATAAAAACAAAACCTAATGTAATTACATATGCACTTTACAATATTTAAAACATAATAAGCTTTAAAAAACAAAACAGATAAAAACAATGCAATGTTGTTAGAAAGAAACTTTTACATAAGAACGACATTATATAACTCAGATTCTATCAAATGTTCGCAATGAACTATTTCTACCGTGTTATACTAGTACTCTTACTACTTCACTAAGCAAGTATTTCTTAAACAAAGGTTTTAGTAAAGAGCATAAAAACGAAATGTTAAAAAAGAAATAAAACAGCCGAACACAACACGGCTCCATGTAAATACTATGATGAACGTACTTTACCAGTTCGTCCTGTGGATAATCTCGTCGAGTCTCTCCAGAAATGAAGTGGGTCTAACAGATGTTGAGGGATTTTATCTTTGTCCACCGACTTCCTGAGAAATCATAAAAATGTGGGGGCAGTCTTTTCAAAATAAGATGCATGAAAGGGAACACAAGGAAACAACACAGTAACTGGAACCAATCATTTTGATAGGCTCAGATGAAACCATGTCATTTCCAGAAGTAAATTGGGACCGCAGTGAAATGACAGATTTGACATTTTGAATATGATTCAATGTGCCTTAAAATTTATAACATTAAGTAATAATAAAATAATAAGTACAAGAATAGGACTTTTAATTTGAAAATTCTTGGACATGGTACTTAAAACGGTTCATACTTTCCATGCTTTTAGTGTGACTCATCTACAGCAGAAAAATACCAAACTCTGCTGGGAAATACGGAGAAATCTTAATAGTAACAGAAACCTTCTTTTTAATTATTTAAAGCCGTATTTTCACAACTTTCTTTTCTCTTTAACTCTCTGGATTGTTGCTGAACATTTACTGTAAAGGTCAGTGTTTGGGAGCACTGAGGGGATAGATCAGAAATACCTTAGTAATACTACAATATACAATAACAGAGAGCAACTCATCAAGTAGTAAATAAATACTATTTATTGAAAATATTGCGTGTAGTCAAAGGCTTGTTTTCTTTTATTAACAACATGGACTGAGGTTGACCACTCAGACTACAGCCCTCATCGTATGTTGGAATGAAAATCAAGTACAAATCTCCTTCCAGATTCCTTCTAAGGTCTGAATAATCAGCTGATAATCACTTTGAATGGCATTTAAGTCGACTGCTAGTTTTGTTTAAGCATGCATATTTTAAATTTTCCATAAAAGCACAGTCTCTTTTTAAAAAGGTCCATTGCACTGTGCAGAGCTTCATGATTACACTGAGAAAAGAAATTAATAAAACATTAAACATCCTCAACAAATGGGACAAATGTACTGCTATGAACCGACATATCCTCACCCACACTGACAACAACATCTTGCTCCAACATGTTGTGTGTAGTGACAACAGGTAACAGTCAGAACAGGCAGAGACATGTTTAGAGTACTTTATATGCTTGTAATAACCGGTTTACAGTCTAAAAACCAGTAAGTTCCTAAGTTATTGTGCTGCATTATGTTTATCTGTTGCAAAATACATGCAGGAAATGATGCATTTACATGTAAAAACAACACATGATCTTGGATTAAAAGAGGAAATGTGTCTGATCATTGTTGTAGTGCACAAACATTACGATGAACAAGTGAACATTTCTTAATTCATTGCAACTGTGAGCAAAAAGCATGCTGCACTGCTAAAAGAGGCTTCATCTTTTCAACTTAATACATTTAGTTTGATCATTTCAATACAAATAGACAGAAATGCCCTTTAAATTCCTGAATCTTCTGCTTCCTATTTTTGTTTTCAGTCGTTTGCATTCAACTGTTTGTTCCTTTTAGTTTGTTTGTCAGTTTTGAGATTTTATTTTAATTATGCTTTAATCGTCTACAGATCAAAACATTCGTGTAATCCATAAGACTACATGGTTCAATTTAAAAACTAACGGTTAATCTTACTTCACACTAAGTTGGTACTTGAATTAAAATAGCCTGTAGCCCTTTATTCTCTGTGTGCATTCGCCTTCACGGGGCTCAAAGTTTACTTTAACCACTGAGTGCGATTGATAGCATGGCTTGAATTTTCAGAAGACACAAATGGCACAAAGAAGAATTTAACAATAATTTCATACATCTCAGAATTCTTCATCATCATGAGTCAGATGGAGCTTTCTGTGAAACAAGTGACCACCAGTTTTTAACGATGACTCCAGTCCTCCGTCCTTCAGCTGAACCAGGAATTGGGAGTTGGGAGTTATTATTTTTGCCCGATCAGACTCCGAGTTTGTTGGCTTGTGTCAGCACCACCTTGAGGACGGGCATGAATGCTGAAGTCTCGCTGAAGTTGCTGTTACTGACTATGTGGGTGTGAATGTTGAGGCCCTCCGTGTAGCATCGGGACTCTATAGTCCTGGCTATGCTGTGTAGACCTCCTACAATGGCGGGAGAAAGCTGGGGACCAAACAGACCAATATGATCACACAAGAAACTATTAATAATGAGATACTATTGATGCAACACAGTTCAAAATAGATGCAAACAGACAAAAAATGAACATAAATGCCTTTTTAATTGTTCCTATGGTGCAGGCTAAGCCGAAGGACCGGTGTTCAAGAACCAGGGTGTCCATTAGTGCACGTGGCACCAGGACACTCTAGGTTGGAGGTCGATGATCGACTGTGATCGTGACCTCCGACCATATGTCTTGGACACTCGGGTGAAGAGATAAAAACTAATCTCTCATTTTAAAAGTTATTTAACGTTGGGTTTTACGTCAGCTGAAGCTTTCTACTTACCGCCTGGTCTCTGAGTTTGTCATAGAGCGCGTCCAGACGTTTGTTGGCATCGTCGAGCTTTCTCTTTGTTTGCTGTGACAGCGAGTACAACAGTGTGTGTTTAGAAACCTTTAACGAATAATTTCCTAAGGAGAGATATATTCAGTTGTTATCCCGGTTGGATTAACTCACAGGGTCGGTGGCAACAGCCAAGCACTTCTGGATCAGCCCCTCAAATGTGGTCTTCAGGACCAGGTGCTCATCGGGGATCGGCTTCTTCAAGATTTTCTCAGCTGGGATGGACTGCAGAGGCTAAAAGGGTTAGAATGGGTAACTGAAAATATATATGCTCCTTATAATAAGTAATATTATTATAAATAACGTTTACAAGACAGTAATGTAATTATATCTATTCACTATGTTGTTAATGTTCTTATAATTAATAAATGGTAAATGGTCTGCACTCACATTCACACACCGATGGCAGAGATGCTATGCAGCTGACCTGACTCAACGGGGGCAACTAGGGGTTCAGTATCTTGCCCAAGGACACTTTGGCATGTGACGTGGCAGCCGGGAATCAAACCACCAATCCTGTGATTGGCAGTCAACTGCTCTACCTATTGAGCCACAGCCACCCCTAAGGACTGTTCCCAGCATGCTTTGTTCCCCTCCTTCTCAAATGTCTTTTTTTTTTGTTTGTTTTATTACAAAATAAATAAAAACATAAAAAGTTTATAAGAAAATAAATCAGTAATAAATAAATAATAAAAATAATTAGATTCCTCTAGTCCTCTAGTCTGTGACTATATGTGGTTTCTTCAGTCTTCTCTATCTGCTGTATTCAGATTCAGATGTCTGTATTAACAGTTATTTAACCTTTAACCTTCTTCTGAACATGGTTTCTCTTTGCTGCTACAGACCAGACAGCTCTTCCTCTTCCATAGTCGAGCCACATGTGGCTTTAAGGAGGAAGCAGCTGAGACCCTCAGTATGGTTTAAAGATGATCATCAGTAAGTCTGGACCTGGCACTAACATTAAACTTTAATATTAATACGGAACCACAAATTATAGTCCTGAGTTTGAGACCCCTGCTGTAACAGAACAGCAGGTTTTTCCAAAACTCTGATCCTCAGACTTTTTAATGTTGAAGTCCATCGTAGCAGCTTAATGTCAGTGAACCAATTAAAGGGGTCATATTGTGATTTACATATAAACTGTTGTGAAGTACAAATCAGTTACCCATGTAACACAAGCTTTTATCATGGTGCCATCATTAACAGCTACAAACTATCTGTTAAAACACAACAATACACACAAGTAAACATAAAATGGAAGATTTTGTCACTTTTTATGGATATTAGTGCTATAATTAACTGAACTTACACCAGCCACAGTCCAGCAGCTGTGAACACAAAGTAGATGGAAGGAAGAAGAGCCCACATGGCTGAAATGAATAATATAATAAATTCAACATCTAGTCTCCTTATAAATATTAATCTGTGTTAGTTAGTTTGGAGAACAGTAAATCTTAATGTTTGGATTTAACACAGATATAACGTGAAGCGGGTAGGAGCGGCTTCCGGTTTGGATGCTTGTCCTTCAAAATAAAAGCGCGGAGCTGTAAATACACAAATAAATAAGGACCCGAACTCGGGTGCAGCTCCAGGGGGGGTCAGGGTTCCACGGGCATAGCTATTCTGATCATAGTGATATTTAGAAGCTACATTAAAAAGACAGTTGATAAAATGTAAATCATTATTTTTTATTGTTTTGAAAATGTTTTTTTATTCCATCTTAACAAAATATGAAATATCTGGAAATTGAGCATTTTAGTTTCTAAACAATGATTTAAACAGTAAATTTGACATTAAAACATCTTAATAAACAAAGATAAAAGATTAAGTGAGAAGATTTTTGGGGGTTGGTGATTTTAAAAATCACTTTTAAATGCTTGTAAAAGAAAGAATTAGTATTAAAAATGTGAATGTTAAAGCTGTCTAGAAATAAAAACATATGCAGCATGTTCAGATGGACTTTAAGGGTTTACAAATGTGACACAGTTAGATTTGGACACATCAGAGAGCATCTCTGACATTTTGCTGGGATTTTCACAGCTTTCTCTGTACTCGATGTAGAAGTGATCGTGACGAAATTCAATGGCAAACATGCCCAAGAAGACGAGGAGTAACATGACCAGCACCCACTCGCATCGGGCTCCGCTCCGGTCGAAGTTCTGAAACATCAGGTAGAAGTCTGCAGCAGGTGAGTTAAGATCAAGACATGAATAAAAATGTTTTTTAAATGAACATTCAGACATTTAAACTCCATAAGTCGGTCATTACTGTTCAATGTCATGAGCCAGACTCAGTAAAAGGATACAGATAATCATGCAGACAGTGATGGATGCAGACAACAGGAATCGGATGAAGCCAACCTTCCTCCCCTCGTTCATCAAGTTAACTTTAAGGGTGATGTAGGTCTGCATCCAGCAGAACAGGAGTGTCAGTCCAAACGTCATATACGAGCCAATTCTGGCAATCCTGAAATTCACTGAAAACTAAAACCACAATAACAAGAAAGTAGGAAGTTAGTCTGTAAACACACTTTGCACTTTACCTACAAACTGACATAAATTAGAAAATACATGTGTCAGTGAGTTTAACGTGTTACCGGGACGTTTCCCATGATTAACATTCCAACACAGGCGAAAGAGAAAACCACCAGGCTGCTGATGTTCAGCCAGGGTTTGTCCATTCTGTGTTTTAGCTGACGGTATCTGAGGACGGCAATAGTGAACCCTGAAACAGAAAATTAGCAGCAATCAACAGCACAGTGCACGTTGTTTACTCTGCATCAAAGGACAAGTTTGAACGTTTTTCTAATTGTCAATGAGATCAAAACCAAAAATAAACGTCTGCTTCATTAGGATTTATACAGAGTTTTAAAGTAAATTAAACTAAATACATTCTGTGTTCGTTGCTCACTCCACCAGTGGTTTCTTTCTTCTTCAGTGTGTTCCATGTTGTTGTATTGAATAAATACTGTATGTACTTATTGGTTTTAATCATTTCATTGAATCTGATTTTTTCATAGTCTCCATATCATAATATAATCAGTTAAATATCAGTGTTTCCACCTGTGCCTACATTACTGTTCAATCAGTGCTCTTACCCATAAAAGCTGACACGTTCATTACTCCACCAAAGATGCAGCTGCCTGGTTGGGTGTAGGCTGCGTCACTGAGATTAGGAAAATGGAGAATGTTGTAATTTCTGTTCCACAGCTGATATAGTAGCTTTTAATTTGAAGTGGAAATAACAATGAAGTACCCAATGTATGGAGGGTCAAAATACCAAATGTCAGTTGGAGCCACATGGTATCTGTTGAAAGGAATTAAATTAACAAAGGGGACACAGTATTAAAATGAAGAATCCATCACAACATTACATAATCAGCTCACATGTGGTCCTATTTTAATTTTTACTACCCTCCTAGAGACTGGAATGAAAATCAGTAGAGCAGCTTTTAAGGAGTTTAGCACAGGGGTCTCAAACTCAGGGCGATAATTTGTGTTAATATAAAGTTTAATATTATTCGATTATTATACTCGAGTTTTATACTTTGACACTTTACAGTGTTGGTGCGGAGCTGATCGAACCAACCAATCACGGTGGACCATATGGGCCTCGGGGGCGGGACATCGGACGGGCTTAATCCAATCAGAGAAACATTTCTCAATGAGTGACAGCAGCGTTGCCATGGAGAGTTTTCAGCCTCGTTTCTATGAAGCTCACGCGGACATTCGTCCCAGTGCTGCGTTCACAACACTTTAAAAAAAATTATTTTTAAGTTTCTGATCAGCGGGACATTATAAGTCAAAGTGATGCGTTCGCACACGGTTAAAAGAAAAATAAGGAACTCAATGCAGCCTCATGTAGTCTGCAGTCACACAGCGATACCTGTCTATCGACAATAACAGTCCCCGGTAACCCGGACACATTATAGGGTCGCACCGTTATTTGTGGTTTATTGTTTTTTATTTGCAGTTTTTCAGAGAATTGACCTCAAACTTCCCTGAGCTGAACTTCAATAAGTCCAAGTTCAGGTCCAGACTTACTGATGATCATCTTTAAACCATACTGAGGGCCTCAGCTGCTTCCTTCTTAAAGCCACATGTGGCTCGACTATGGAAGAGGAAGAGCTGTCAGGTCTGTAGCAGTTCATGTTCTTCAATGTTCAGAAGAAGGTTAAAGGTTAAAGAACTGTTAATACAGACATCTGAATCTGAATACAGCAGATAGAGAAGACTAGAGGAATCTAATTATTTTTATTATTATTGTTTTATTTATTTATTACTGATTTATTTTCTTATAACTTTTTATGTTTTTATTTATTTTGTATTAAAAAAAGAGAGATTTGAGAAGATAGGATTTTTTTTAACAAAACTTTTCTTGTGGAAAACCTGATGCAGCCCATCTTCACCCAGACTTCCCACGACCCCCAGGTAAATTGAGTTTGAGACCCCTGGTTTAGCAGAACTTACACGAGCCACAGTCCAGCAGTCGTGAACACTGAATAGATCAGAGGAAGAAGAACCCACGGACTCCACATCACGTCTCTTATGTTTCTGCAGAAGAAGCTGTGAGTTTGTATGTAAGCTCATTATAACGTGTACGATGTGTAATGTACTCAGTTAAAACATCATTTTAGCTCTTTACCAAACAGTTTGACTACTTATCTTCAACAAAATGTTTTTAGATATGTTTAAGCTGTAGTCGCTTCACTTTTACCTTTTAAAGGTTTTACTCAGTAGATTTAAAAGTCAAAGGGACCTGAGGTAAGTTGTGATCTAAGATATCAGCCTATAAAAACAAAACCTAATGTAATTACATATAAACTTTACAATATTTAAAACATAATAAGCTTTAAAAAACAAAACAGATATCATCAGATATTATTATAAATAACGTTTACAAGACGATGATCATCAGTAAGTCTGGACCTGGCACTAACATTAAACTTTAATATTAATACGGAACCACAAATTATAGTCCTGAGTTTGAGACCCCTGCTGTAACAGAACAGCAGGTTTTTCCAAAACTCTGATCCTCAGACTTTTTAATGTTGAAGTCCATCGTAGCAGCTTAATGTCAGTGAACCAATTAAAGGGGTCATATTGTGATTTACATATAAACTGTTGTGAAGTACAAATCAGTTACCCATGTATTAGTGCAATAATTAACTGAACTTACACCAGCCACAGTCCAGCAGCTGTGAACACAAAGTAGATGGAAGGAAGAAGAGCCCACATGGCTGAAATGAATAATATAATAAATTCAACATCTAGTCTCCTTATAAATATTAATCTGTGTTAGTTAGTTTGGAGAACAGTAAATCTTAATGTTTGGATTTAACACAGATATGACATGAAGCGGGTAGGAGCGGCTTCCGGTTTGGATGCTTGTCCTTCAAAATAAAAGCGCAGAGCTGTAAATACACAAATAAATAAGGACCCGAACTCGGGTGCAGCTCCAGGGGGGGTCAGGGTTCCACGGGCATAGCTATTCTGATCATAGTGATATTTAGAAGCTTCATTAAAAAGACAGTTGATAAAATGTAAACCTTTTTTTTTATTGTTTTGAATTTTTTTTTTCCATCTTAACAAAATATGAAATATGTGAAAATTAAGCATTTTAGTTTCTAAACATTGAAGTTTTGAATTCATTCTTTCATTCACACAGTTCTCCAGAAAAATAAAACAACATTTTAAGAAGCTGTATTCTGTTTTAATTGATGTTAAACAGTAAATTTGACATTAAAGCATCTTAATAAACAAAGATAAAAGATTAAGTGAGAAGATTTTTGGGGGTTGGTGATTTTAAAAATCACTTTTAAATGCTTGTAAAAGAAAGAATGAGTATTAAAAATGTGAATGTTAAAGCTGTCTGGTAATAAAACTGTATGCAGCATGTTCAGATGGACTTTAAGGGTTTACAAATGTGACACAGTTAGATTTGGACACATCAGAGAGCATCTCTGACATTTTGCTGGGATTTTCACAGCTTTCTCTGCACTCGATGTAGAAGTGATCGTGACGAAATTCAATGGCAAACGTGCCCAAGAAGACGAGGAGTAACATGACCAGCACCCACTGGCATCGGGCTCCGCTCCTGTCAAAGTCCTGAAACATCAGGTAGAAGTCTGCAGCAGGTGAGTTAAGATCAAGACATGAATAAAAATGTTTTTTAAATGAACATTCAGACATTTAAACTCCATAAGTCGGTCATTACTGTTCAATGTCATGAGCCAGACTCAGTAAAAGGATACAGAGAATCATGCAGACAGTGATGGATGCAGACAACAGGAATCGGATGAAGCCAACCTTCCTCCCCTCGTTCATCAAGTTAACTTTAAGGGTGATGTAGGTCTGCATCCAGCAGAACAGGAGTCCCAGTCCAAACGTTATATAACAGCCAATGTTGGAAATCCTGAAATTCACTGAAAACTAAAACCACAATAACAAGAAAGTAGGAAGTTAGTCTGTAAACACACTTTGCACTTTACCTACAAACTAATATAAATTGGAAAATACATGTGTCAGTGAGTTTAACGTGTTACCGGGATGTTTGCTGTGATTAACATTCCAACACAGGCAAAAGAGAAAACCACCAGGCTGCTGATGTTCAGCCAGGGTTTGTCCATTCTGTGTTTTAGCTGACGGTATCTGAGGACGGCAATAGTGAACCCTGAAACAGAAAATTAGCAGCAATCAACAGCACAGTGCACGTTGTTTACTCTGCATCAAAGGACAAGTTTGAACGTTTTTCTAATTGTCAATGAGATCAAAACCAAAAATAAACGTCTGCTTCAACAAAATTTATACAGAGTTTTAAAGTAAATTAAACTAAATACATTCTGTGTTCGTTGCTCACTCCACCAGTGGTTTCTTTCTTCTTCAGTGTGTTCCATGTTATTGTATTGAATAAATACTGTATGTACTTATTGGTTTTAGTCATTTAATTTGAATCAGATTTTTTCATAGTCTCCATATCATAATATAATCAGTTAAATATCAGTGTTTCCACCTGTGTCTTCATTACTGTTCAATCAGTGCTCTTACCCATAAAAGCTGACACGTTCATTACTCCACCAAAGATGCAGCTGCCTGGTTGGGTGTAGGCTGCGTTACTGAGATTAGGAAAATGGAGAATGTTGTAATTTCTGTTCCACAGCTGATATAATAACTATGCTTTTAATTTGAAGTGGAAATAACAATGAAGTACCCAATGTATGGAGGGTCAAAAGGTCCATATTGTGATTCCAGGGGTGTTAACCAAATCTCAGTTGGAGCCACATAGTATCTGTTAAAATGAAGAATCCATCACAACATTACATAATCAGCTCACATGTTGTCCTGTTTTATTTTTCACTACCCTCTAGAGACTGGAATGAAAATCAGTAGAGCAGCTTTTAAATAGTTTAGCAGGACTTACACCAGCCACAGTCCAGAAGCCGTGAACACCGAGTAGAGCAGAGGAAGAAGAACCCACAGGCTCCACATCACGTCTGTCATGTTTCTGCCGAAGAAGCTGTGAGTTTGTTTGAAAGCTCATTATAACGTGTACGATGTGGAATGTAACTCAGTACATTTAAGTACTGTTTTGAGGTAATTTTATGCGACTTTATACTTCTACTTCTCTACATCTATGATAGAAAATACTAGACTTTTTACAGCTGTAGTCGCTTCACTTTTTAAAGGTTTTATTCATTAGATTCAAAATTCAAAGGGACCTGAGGTAAGTTTTCATCTAAGATATCAGTCTATAAAAACAAAACCTAATTTAATTTCATATAAACTTTACAATATTTAAAACATAATAAGCTTTAAAAAACAAAACAGATAAAAACAATTTGTCTCTTGTTGCAGGTTTCAGTGTCTCTTTGTTAGAAAGAAACTTTTACATGAGAATGATATTATATCACTCAGATACTATCAAATATTTGTAATGAAGTATTTCTACAGTGTTATGCTAGTACTCTTACTTCAGCACTAAACAAGTATTACTTTAACGACACTGGTTTTAGTAAACAGCATAAAAATGAAACGTTAATAAATAATGGAAACACAACACGGCTCCATGTAAATACTAAACTAGTAGACATCAGCCTCCTGATGAACGTACTTTACCAGTTCGTCCTGTGGATAATCTCGTCGAGTCTCTCTAGAAATGAAGTGGGTCTAACAGATGTTGAGGGATTTTATCTGTGTCCACCGACTTCCTGAGAAATCCTAAAAATGTGGGGGCAGTCTTTTCAAAATAAGATGCATGAAGGGGAACACAAGGAAACAACACAGTAACTGGAACCAATCATTTTGATAGGCTCAGATGAAACCATGTCATTTCCAGAAGTAAGTTGGGACCGCAGTGAAATGACAGATTCCAGTTTACAAAGGTGCAAATTTGACATTTTGAATATGATTCAATGTGCCTTAAAATTTATAACATTAAGTAATAATAAAATAATAAGTACAAGTATATGACTTTTAATTTGGAAATTCTTGGAGATGGTACGTTAAAACGGTTCATACTTTCCATGCTTTTAGTGTGACTCATCTACAGCAGAAAAATACCAAACTCTGCTGAGAAATATGGAAAAATCTAAATAGTAACAGAAGCAGTTTTTTTAATTTTTAAAGTAATATTTCCACAACGCAGCAACTTTCTTTTCTCTTTAACTCTCTGGATTGTTGCTGAACATTTAGTGTAAAGGTCAGTGTTTGGGAGCACTGAGGGGACAGATCAGAAATACCTTAGTAATACTACAATATACAATAACAGAGAGCAACTCATCAAGTAGTAAATAAATACTATTTATTGAAAATATTGCGTGTAGTCAAAGGCTTGTTTTCTTTTATTAACAACATGGACTGAGGTTGACCACTCAGACTACAGCCCTCATTGTATGTTGGAATGAAAATCAAGTACAAATCTCCTTCCAGATTCCTTCTAAGGTCTGAATAATCAGCTGATAATCACTTTGAATGGCATTTAAGTCGACTGCTAGTTTTGTTTAAGCATGCATATTTTAAATGTTCCATAAAAGCACAGTCTCTTTTTAAAAAGGTCCATTGCACTGTGCAGAGCTTCATGATTACACTGAGAAAAGAAATTAATAAAACATTAAACATCCTCAACAAATGGGACAAATGTACTGCTATGAACCGACATATCCTCACACACACTGACAACAACATCTTGCTCCAACATGTTGTGTGTAGTTACAACAGGTAACAGTCGGAGACATGTTTAGAGTACTTTAAATGCTTGTGATAACCGGTTTACAGTCTAAAAACCAGTAAGTTCCTAAGTTATTGTGCTGCATTATGTTTATCTGTTGCAAAATACATGCAGGAAATGATGCATTTACATGTAAAAACAACACATGATCTTGGATTAAAAGAGGAAATGTGTCTGATCATTGTTGTAGTGCACAAACATTACGATGAACAAGTGAACGTTTCTTAATTTATTGCAACTGTGAGCAAAAAGCATGCTGCACTGCTAAAAGAGGCTTCATCTTTTCAACTTAATACATTTAGTTTGATCATTTCAATACAAATAGACAGAAATGCCTTTTAAATTCCTGAATCTTCTGCTTCCTATTTTTGTTTTCAGTCGTTTGCATTCAACTGTTTATTTCTTTAAGTTTGTCAATTGTGAGATTTTATTTTAATTATGCTTTAATCTTCTACTGATCAAAACATTCATGTAATCCATAAGACTACATGGTTCAATTTAAAAACTAACGGTTAATCTTACTTCACACTAAGTTGGTACTTGAATTAAAACAGCCTGTAGCCCTTTATTCTCTGTGTGCATTCGCCTTCACGGGGCTCAGAGTTTACTTTAGCCACTGAGTGCGATTGATAGCATGGCTTGAGTTTTCAGAAAACACAAATGGCACAAAGAAGAATTTAACAATAATTTCATACATCTCAGAATTCTTCATCATCATGAGTCAGATGGAGCTTTCTGTGAAACAAGTGACCACCAGTTTTTAACGATGACTCCAGTCCTCCGTCCTTCAGCTGAACCGGGAGTTGGGAGTTGGGAGTTATTATTTTTGCCCGATCAGACTCCGAGTTTGTTGGCTTGTGTCAGCACAACCTTGAGGACGGGCATGAACGCTGAAGTCTCGCTGAAGTTGCTGTTACTGACTATGTGGGTGTGGATGTTGAGGCCCTCCGTGTAGGATCGGGACTCTATAGTCCTGGCTATGCTGTGTAGACCTCCTACAATGGCGGGAGAAAGCTGGGGACCAAACAGACCAATATGATCACACAAGAAACTATTAATAATGAGATACTATTGATGCAAAACATTTAAAAATAAAAATGAACATAAATGCCTTTTTAATTGTTCCTATGGTGCAGGCTAAGCCGAAGGACCGGTGTTCAAGCACCAGGGTGTCCATTAGTGCACGTGGCACCAGGACACCCTAGGTTGGAGGTCGACGATCGACTGTGATCGTGACCTCCGACCATATGTCTTGGACACTCGGGTGAAGAGATAAAAACTAATCTCTCATTTTTAAAAGTTATTTAACGTTGGGTTTTACGTCAGCTGAAGCTTTCTACTTACCGCCTGGTCTCTGAGTTTGTCATAGAGCGCGTCCAGACGTTTGTTGGCATCGTCGAGCTTTCTCTTTGTTTGCTGTGACAGCGAGTACAACAGTGTGTGTTTAGAAACCTTTAACGAATAATTTCCTAAGCTGAGATATATTCAGTTGTTATCCCGGTTGGATTAACTCACAGGGTCGGTGGCAACAGCCAAGCACTTCTGGATCAGCCCCTCAAATGTGGTCTTCAGGACCAGGTGCTCATCGGGGATCGGCTTCTTCAAGATTTTCTCAGCTGGGATGGACTGCAGAGGCTAAAAGGGTTAGAATGGGTAACTGAAAATATATATGCTCCTTATAATAAGTAATATTATTATAAATAACGTTTAAAAGACAGTAATGTAATTATATCTATTCACTATGTTGTTAATGTTCTTATAATTAATAAGGACCGTTCCCAGCATGCTTTGTTCCCCTCCTGGTTCTGAAACCAAAACCATGACACATACTGTATGTCCATGGTGTTTTGTTAAGATTCTGGAGAACAGAACCACATCATCCCACCTATCTCTCAGTGAAGTACGCTAAGAAAGTAGCACTGTGTCTGGAGCAGCATTAGCGGTCCCTCAGCTGCTGCATTTAGGGACAGTACAGAGTGTAGGTCGCTTGTGTTTCGAAAGATCCAAACCCCCAAAAATAAAGAACAAAACAAAATCCAAGGTTTGAACCAAACAACTGATTTTATAGAATTGTCACATAGTAGAAAACAGTAGAAAAACATGCAGGACAGTTCCAGGGACAGGGGAATTTTCTACTTTCTGAAAGTTCAGGACCTTTTCTTTCTCCTTTATCTTTTAACTCAGGGATCCAATGATTCCATGTACAGATGTACCATTTCGACATGTACACAGGAGGAGGAGGGCATTAGTGAACAACCCGGTCTACCTCCTGAGCCATCGATGCCGTAATTGAAAAATTAACAAACAGGTTCTTTTGCTTCCAATTTGTTGAAACTGTGTAAAACCCCTTTGTGCTTTTGATGGGTTTGCTGTCTAATTTAAGGAAATGCAAGTTTCTGGACATCAGTTCCTGGGGGAATTGAGTAAGATTGAGCTGAACATGGTTTTAGTTCAGATTAAAAGATTTCAGACACATTTTCCAAGAAGTGATTATTTTTCTCCTTATTTCTTGATGTAAAACACAGACACCCGAGTGAATCTCACATTTTCATGCTGTATATTCTGTGACACCTGATATCTGTGTACCTGTATCACGTCTCCAGTCGGTGCTCCTGGTGCGCCTTCCACACTGGTCTTTGGCATTGCAGGGTTCATGAGTGTAGGAGAGAGCTGCTGCTGCTGCTGCTGCTGCTGCTGGACCATGCCTGAGTAGGGGACCTGGGCTCCGTGTTGGCCCTGGACCATGGACTGAGTGGCACCAGCCTGAGGGTCAGCGCCCAGCTGAGCCATAATGGGAGCAGTGATAGGGGCAGGAGGGGTGTAGTTCTCTGCTACCTGCTGAATAATTATACATTTGGGGTTAAAATCTGTACAGTGTACAGCCAGAATGCAGATACACAGTCCAGTCAGCAGACTTACCTTCTTCTTTGGTGCTCTGCTCAGGGCCGGAGGGTCGTTCCAGCCGTTCTGAGGACCTGCAGATGAACAAAACACTAATCACTCACTCATTCTTACATTACCAGAGTAGAGATTAGTTTATTTTTCACTTTAAGTGACCCGATTTGGTATTTAAGATTAATAAGCAGTTCATTTGATTGCAAACCTTGACTGATAAATAAAGTTGTTTAAGTATTCGATGTTCTTTTGATTAACATACATTTGTCAATTTTCATTAGATTAATGTAATGATTACAGTAGCTTAAAGGCAAATTTCAATGCATGCACCAGATCCACCTGAAAGAAAGCAGGGCAGATTTGTCCCACAGAAGCCCGAGTTTTCCAGATAGATTATAACTAGTCTGAGTTTGAAGTAAATCTTGTTTCTGTTCTCTAGATCAGACAGATTTTAGCTGACATCTCCCATCCTGTCAATTTGTTTGTCTTCTCCTGGATCTGCAGCATGCACACAACCGTCGCTCTGCTCCTCACATTGCTATAAATACTTTATAGATAACAGACAGGTAGAAACACAGAGTGTAGGGCCCCTTTAATACACCTGAATTATTTAAATGAAGATACAGACTGAGTGAGTTTGTTTGTTTGAGAAAGACAGTCACCGTGAGGATGATTAGAGCCATGCAGACCTGTTCTCTTAAAGGTCAAGGTCAGCTTGGGGTCAAGCTGTGTACCTGAAACTCCGCCTGGAGGAGGAGGGGGCATGTACGACCCAGGAGATCCTGGCCCGCTATGCTGGAAAGACTCTCCAGAGAGTTGTGAAGCAGAAAAGGAAGATGAGGAGGACGGAAAGAAAGGAGCATGGGAAAAAGCAGAAGAGGACGGGCACTGGCTAAAGGGAGGTTGACCAGGATAGACAGGAGGGGATGTCTGAGAGGGGACGAACTGTGTGTACTGAGACAGAAAGCCAGGGGGGTGTGGAGGAGAGGAGGGCTCTGTAGGGTGAGGAGGAGGAGCAGCAGAGTATTGAAGTGGGTGATAGATAGGCACCCCACCAGCTCCAGGTGTGTAGTGGTTGACCTGGGGGTAGGCTGGGAGTCACACAGGAAACAACAGATGCTATTAGTGAGAAACAGTTTTTACAATAACGACATCATGCAACAGGACAGGCGTGTGGAAATAAACATGCTAAAGTGCTTTGTGTTCAGTTAAAAACTCAGCAGAGATCAGATATTACAAAGTCAAACATTCACAGAGGCAAATGTTTGCTGGTTTTTTAAAGAAGAGATGGGAAAGGCTGCGTGTTGTTCATGAACCACGTCTTCATGCAACCTACAAAGGAGGTTGTTGCTCCTCTGCTCTACCTCAGTGTGTTTACATGTAACAGATCAGTAATTACATGTCGCCTCTACCTCAGACTTAATTGGAAGTACTTATAGTCAGTTTGCATTGTCTCTTAAAGCTGCACAAGAGCAAACACAAACTGCTACTAGACAGTTCGGCTAATGGCCAGACAAACATGGCTCTTGTGGCAGCCGAGCAAACTGCTGATGGCTGATGATGACAGGAGGTAAGTGGGGGCACGGTTGTCTGATACCACAGAGCTAACTGTCTGTGTTCTGTAGTAGAGTTGATAAAACACTTACGCTGGTACTGATGAGAGTACATGTACGCAGGAGTGGATGAGGCTGGAGGTGCAGCAGCTGTGCCGGAGGCTGGGATCCCGTACATGGGGTTTGAAGGCTCCACCTGTTAAAAACACAAGACTGTTTGCATTATATTCTGTTAACCTAATAAATATCTCTGTAAAAATGTCCATGTCATGCGCTGAGAGGAAGTGAGAGCTCTCACTGTGTGGGAGACCAGATGTTGCATGGTTGTTATCGTAATAGTTTCTTTTGTGGAGTAACAACTTATACAGTCATGCGGTACATCACAAGAATCAGGGTGCAGAAGAAACGGACTCAATGAGTGCATCACAAGGCACAGAGGAAAGAGGAAATGGGGTGGTGATGGGTTAAGGCATTACCACAGACATGGTACAGAGTCACCAAAGAGAGATTTGAGGTTTCAGACATTGGTTCAGTCAATGAAACAGTTCAATAATTTGCAAATAGAACTTAAAAGTATTTGTAAAAAACAGCAAAAGTGTGTGCTGAGCTTGGTGTATATGTACCTGCTGGTCTGAGGCGTTGCCTACTTGAAGTGGAGGAGGGACATTGGGGAGGGCTGTAGGAGTTTGATTACTCCAGGAGGTGACAGTGGAGGCAGCCCTAACCTGAAGCACACAGAAACACACGGCACATACAGATGATGGCCGCGGCAAGGGCGGGAAACACCAAACACCACAAGACCACAATGCACAGAGAGGACAAGGTTCAAATAAGAGGAAGACAACACCCAACCAAAGAAATTCAGGACCCCTCCTACAAGAAGTTAATTTATCATTAACAGTTGGGAAACAGAATATGAATTAAACCACAGCTTGAATGGAAACTTAACAGATGAAATGTCTGCGAAACAACAAGATAAACTGTCAGTGGAACATACTGGCTGGTAATACTGCGGCTGTGCTGGGGCAGAGGCAGGCGTAGGCATGAGTACTGGAGCTGCTGCGGTGGCCTGAGGCATCATGGCGGGCTGGACCGGTGTGAACGGATGCCGTGGAAGGGCTGAGCCGTGCTGAGCCGGAGCAGTAGGCAGCTGAGACTGAGCTCTCCGGGTTTGTACTGGAGCTGCGGGAGTCGGCGGCTGCTGCCACAGAGCCCGGCTGAGACGATCACGAAGCTGCTGTATGGCAACCTGGACATGAGGAAGATGAACTTAGGTTCATGCTTTGTGTCTGCTGCACTACAACAAAAACATTGCTGCAAAGTGACAATTACCTACTACAGCATCCAAAAACTATGTTAATCAGTATTTTGTTTACAGCACATCGAGCCAGCTTTACTCACTCATAGTAAATTCTCCTGATAATTACCTGTAAACATGGGCTCAACCGGACATTACATGGATTTTGTACTGAGGAGCTGGCTGAGTGAAGTCTGGGTCACCTGACTCTGACATTTTCATTCTCACAAACAGCTCCTCTGGCTCCATCTAATGGCTAGATAAGTTCAAGGTTACAGTGAGTGTCAATACCTGGTTGGTGTTGTCAGGCAGGTAGGTGAGGGCGGTAGAGAGACTGCCCTGGGAGGCCAGCAGGTTGGCGTACTGGCTCATCTTATCAGCTAGCAGGATGCCAATAGCAGCAGGACCAGAGCGTTGAGTCTGCTCTACTGCACGTCGCAGCACCACCACCTTCTCCACCAGGTCCTGAGTGATAGAAACAGCACATTGGAATGACTAAAACATCATAAGACGCGATACAAGATTCATTTCATCAGTTGGGAACAAACAGAAATAAAACAAGAAAACTACAAATATGACACTATAACTTAAGTTTTAATGTTGCTGAGCAAATGTCTGTGTGACACACAGAAACATTAACAACCAACATTCCCTCAAATTTCAGTCTCCACTAACTCCAGAGAAACTCTCTCTTTAGTTGCTAAATGTTCAGCAGCTAGTTGCCACACAAAGCAGATCACTGATCACTGAGAGCGAAAAAACCGCAGCAACAAAACAAGCTACAGAAAAACAAGCTACAGTACCAATGTCTGTAGAGCTGACAGGAAACGACACAAGGATTTTTGTGGGTTTATCACTTCAAGAGACATGTAGCACATTATATTTTGATCCACTGTTAATCTCAAAAAATATATTTTAAACTTTAAAGCTGCTATAATTCATTTATTTACAATAATGTCAACTGACAACATGAAAAAATGAATTTACAGTAAGAGACATCTCTGGAGGAGAATCTGTACTTCCTCTCAGATTTATGGATCTTTACACTGAGTTTTAGCAAATTTAAACAAAACAATTTTCTTCTCACTGCTCTCATGGCATCATTTTACAGCTGCAGCAGGAAGCAGTTGTACGCTATCAGCAGATTGACAAAATCAAGGAAACTGGAAACAAATAAGAAATTACTATATGGAGGAATGTGAAACGTGTTTCTTACAGGACAAATAAATCAAATCAAATAGATGATAATGTCGCTCTGTATCTGCTGAATGTGTCAATAAACAACTGTGTATCTGCTGAATAGGTGGCGATATGACTAAACAAGTTGTGTTTGCTTCAGAATAACGGTTAAAATAAATGTGTGACTGCAGGTTTTAATATGCAGAGTCACTCTCAACACACCTGGAGAGACAGAGGACAGTGTCCGTCCTGCGCTTTGGTCCAACAACACACGAGTTTCTCCACGTTGCCAGCACAGATATAACACAGACAGGCCTGGGCTTGCAGTTGAGCATCCTCTGCTGCTTCCAGTCTGCCTCCGAGTAGGTCTAACAAACAAAGAACAGATTTATGCTCATATATTCAATAATAGAAAAAACAACACACTGCTAAAAGCACCTGTTCAACGCAGCAAGAGAAATGTATATTTCAAATATGGATGTAAACTGACCACAGAGGGAAGAAAACTCTTCAGGCTGAGCATAAGTCATCACAGCAGCCAGAGCCTCTTTCCAGTTCTGCAGGTCACACGTCTTCAGGATGTCATGCCAGTCCTTCATCACCACTGCACTGATCAGCTGCAGGAGGAAAACACAGTAACATCACTGATAAATACATTCTCAATTCAAAAAATCAGAGTGAATGTTCCTGTTTATTTCTCACCTTTGTTATCTTGCTGTGTGTTTTAGTAAAATACTTCCTCTGGGTTTTCTCTAAGAGCTCGGCTCCTCCGGCGATGGCCAGGATGATGCTGTCCGCCATCCGGTTGTCATAGAGACAGAGCTCAACAGCTCCCTCAAAGTCTCCGGTCAGCAGAGCCTGTGTGATCAGCCCATCCACATCTTACAAGAAAACAAAGAGTGAAAACATTAAAATATAAACATTTATTTTCAAACTCAAATGTTTGGGTGTAAAAATACAAGAAAACCAAAGTTACTTCCTGATGGATATTAAATTGTTACCTTGACTGATGCTGAGACTGACTCCTCCTGCAGGGGTTGGGGCTGGAGCTGGGACACCAGTGGACTCCTCCAGTGGGGCTAAGGTCTCAGCAGGAAGGGGGTCCTCCTCCACTGTAGCTTTCACCTCCTGAAACACCAGAGAAACATCTCGTCACACTGTATGTTCACTTCCTAACGTGCAGCAAAGGCCCCCAGCTGGTCTGGACCCGGACACTTCAGTGTCCTAAATTTAATGTAAATGTTTTCTCTTCGTTTTTCGTTCTTTCACAGCAAGAAAAGAAAAGTAAAAATAACACCAATCATCTGATCGTATGGTTTGTTACACACCCACAGAGCTGTTGTCAGTTATTCTGCACAATAAGATTTCTTAGCGGGAGCAATATGGGAACACAGATCAAGAGAGATGTCAGTCAGTGCTCGAGTTGTGTTCTTGAAAACTGGCTTCACCCAAACACTTTATGTATTTCAGTCAGTATCAGAAATACATAAAGTCAGTAGTTATTTACTAGTTTTAAATCCGTCGAGGGATACTTTTGTTAAGCTCAGTCATCGTTTGATTGATTAAATAAATAATTTACTCTCCATTAATTGTCAGTTTTTGTTTTCGTTCTTTAGTTTTAAACATTAAAACTATTTTTTTGATTGTAGTTCCAAAGCTTTGCTGCCAGATTCGTTTTGACTTCAGATCAAACAACAAACAACAGCCCCTTGAAAACCTTCATTGATGAAGGTTTACCTCCTCCAGTGGGATATCCTCATCCTCCACATCTTCCTGTAGCAGAACCTGGTCCACATTTGCTTCTGGTTCACTGTTCAGTGTCTCCTCTGCATCTGCTGCTGGCGGCTCCTCATTGTCTGGGTCGGGAGCGGAGTCCAGTTCAAGTGTGGCAGCTGGCTGGAGATTTGCAGCAGCAATCATGTCGAACGCTGCCTCTGGATTTTCAGCAGGTGGCATGAAACTGAGGTCGGCTGCAGGCTTCAGGACGACTGGAGCAGGTACATTCACCTGAGTGATAAGGATATGGATTTAGGGAAGATAAGTGAATTTTCAAATGCAAAATACAAAAGATGTAAACAGATTAATCACTAGATATTTGGTAGTGGTACGTTGTATCTTACTACACATTCGTGGAGCCCAAACAGCTCATTTAAGCTCTGGAGAAAATTTGCATTGTATTTAACTGGTAACCAGTGAAGAGAGGCCAACAAGGAGAAATGTGGTTCCTCTTCTTGGCGAGCTAGCGGTGGGATTTTTAATGAGTGATGACAGCTCAGGATAAGCTCTTCAGACTAACATTAAAGTCAGGGGCATGTTTGACTTCAGGGGTGGATACATCCATCAAAAATATGTCCAAATCCTTTACAGCTTCCTCTGAGTACTTCGAAAAAGTGAAGTGAGACAAGACTGTTTTTGCAACATTTCCTTATTTCCAAATGAACAAAAAGACTTCAGCCAAGAGCTGCAGCACAAATTACTGTCAGTGCTGTTGTACTGTAGTGAAAGAATGTAGGCAGGAACAAATGGAGAGTAACAGACTGTGATAATTGGCATTTTGGAAGCTTCTCAACTAGATGGCAGACTTGTTCAACCCTCATGTCCCTCATTTCGTTTTTATATTTTTTAAGTTTTCACTGTAAAGGCCATGAATGCATATAAGTGCAAATTATACTATTTACATAATCACTAAATGTTGAAATCTCAAAATCGGAATTATTATTGTGCAACAGGTTAAGAAGGTTTGACACCTACATGATATTTAAGCCAGTTGTGATTTAGTCTTTTAAACTGTGGGAATTAAACCAGCTGCTAAAAGAGAGAAGAGTGATACCAGTGTGACAGCTGTTCACCAAGCTCCAGTCAGCAGCCAGTTAGCTTAGCTTAGCATACAAACTAGAAACAGAGGGAAACAACTAGCCTAGCTCTGCTTGATATGTGAAACAAGTTGTGGGTTTACTTCACTTTTATTCAGGATTAGTAGAAGCCATAGTTCAGAAAGAATTAAAAATAAATCATATAGTAATTTCGTAGTGTTTGTAGTGTTAGAGTTACAGCTCCATCTAAACTTACCATGGGAGGCTTTTCTTCAAGTGCTGCTGAAATCTGACAACAAAAACAATATTTAGTTAGTTAGGTTTTATCTAATCAGGAATAAAAATAGCTAAAATAATAAAAATTAAGACAGTAATAACAAATCACACAGACTCATACATTGTGTAGTATTAACTGCTGACATTAGCTAATATAGGTTTGAGAAATGAGTTCTAACTCTTTAACAAAGTATTACACAGAATATCTTTTGCATAAATATATAAAAGAAAAGCACATCTCACCTTTAAGGCCAACTCTTCTTTGTTGTATCCCAGAAGTTCCAGGTACTTTCTGCGGACATCACTTTCAAAATTAGCCTGAAAACAGTCACACAAGCAAGTTAAAGAAACCTAGTGTTGAAAACTATAAACTTCTGAATCCTTTCTGAATTTCATACCTTGAGAAAAGACCAAACTGTCTTTTCAAACTTGTTGTGAGCAGCATCGATCTTTTCCTGGCAGAAATCCACGAAGCTTCCTGCACTCAGAGTTGCCTGCAGCTGATCGGAACGCTTCAAAAAGGCTGTTTCTGTAACAACCTGGCTGATGTGTACCACATGTGAAGTGGGCTGCTGAGGCTGCTGAGTGTTCGGCTTTGTGTTCTCCAAAGAAACAAGCTTCCCACCAAACTAGGAGCAAACAACAAAGAAATACGTCAGTGATTCACTAAACTCTGCTAAACTCAATAGTTCATGATAAAGAAATGATTAAAAAAAAAAAGACTCACAGCAAACGAGGCTCCGACAGGTCTGCGGATCCACTTGGGTGGTTTCTTCAGTGGGTTTACTGTAGCTGGAGGTGCAGCAGTCTGGGGCAACTGCAGCGGAGGCAACGTTTGTCCTGTCCCAAAAGGATCCATGTTCCCAAAGGAGTTGCTGATCTGTAAGAGAAACCCAGAGCAAAGTTAGACTTGAAGTAAAAAGCCTGGAAACAAATGATGTTAACAGAGGAGGCTGAGATTAGAAAGAACCACATAAAACATAAAAATGGATAAATACACTTTATCAAAGCATCACTGATAATTAATGAACTTAAAGTTGCCTGTTGATTTTCTGTTCTGATCATTTCAGCTCTTCTCTGGAGCATTATTCTCACCTGGTCAGCATGTCTCTGACTCTGCGCCTGGCTGCTGCCTCCCATGATGGAATAGATGTCGATGTGTCCATCAAAACCCGCGGCCGACAGCACTGCAGGATTCCTGGGGCACCACTGGATGTCAAAGCACCAATGACTGCTGGTGGGCAACTCATACAGCACCTGATTCAAGAAGACAATTTGTTATTTTATAGATGACAAAAATGACTTTCTTCAGTAAATTCTCCACTGAATAATCAATAACTTGGCATAATTGGGACACTTTTACCTCTCCTGTGTTTGGATTCCAGCACAGAATCCTGCTGTCCTTTCCACAGCTCAGGAGCAACTCGGGATCAGCCAAGCTCCATGCGATCGACAGGACACCCCTGTATGTAACAGTACAAATTAAATTTTAGTGCAGTGAATTTTAATAAGCCACACAAATTTAAACGATAAGGCTGGTGATACTCTATATTTTTCAAACAGAAAACAAAACCTATCAATAGTCTATTTCTTAATACACAATAATGAACCTCAGCTTTAAGCCCATTGGATGCCACTGAAATTACATTAAATAACAGGAGCTTTTGACAAAAGTAAATTCAAACAGGACCAAGAATTAGACATCACCCATATTTAGAAGTGTATAAATGTACATGTAAGTTGTTGACCATATTAAAAATCTAAACTAATACCCACTAAATCTAACAGGTCTCTTTACCGTGTGTGATTCTCTAAAATCTTGAGAGGAGAGGTAGCAAAACGTAAGTCCCACATCTGGATGACCGGCAACCGATCGTCCTCAGAGGCCAACACCAGCTGAGTGGCCACTTCTGGGTTCCAGGCCAGCCCAGAGCAATGCATCTAAAGACACAGACATAAAAGTAGGACTGTTAGAAAATGGAACATGTTTTTTAAGTCGAAGCATTGTGTGAAAAAAACCTCCAACGTACTCTGTTGCTGTGATCGCTGACTTTAATAATAAGGTCGTTCTTACGGAGGTCCCACACTGAAGCTCGGCCACTCGGGCTGGCAGAGGCCAGGATGTGTTGCACCTGCCTGTTCCATGACACACAGCTGATGTCCTCTAGAGGCTATGAGACAAAAACATTAAATTTTAAATGTATTTTAAAATATTTACGCCGTACGTTCTTTTCTGTTAAATCTATTTAAAGCAGAGCTGAAACATATCTGACAACACAACAGACACAAATGCAATTTTAAATCTTAACAGTGGAAATCACTAAATCATGAACTTATTAAAGGACTAAAGTACAATTTCAATAATTTATAACAATTATAGAAGCAAACAAAATGTAAAACTAAATTAATACGACTTTAAAAATACCTGAGTTTTAGGTCCTGGTGTCATTGGAGAGCCAAAGCTATTCATGTCCCAGATATAGATTTCTGACTCATTCCCACCTGATGCAACAAGGTTTGTCTGCAGAAACAGGACAAAATCCAAAATGAGTCTGTGCTTTTGGCCACAGCTTTTGAACATGGTGCACAAACACAGTGAAAGTCACAGTGGAGTTGAATGGATCTTACTTGGAATGGGTTGACATCAAGAGCTCTCACTGGCCCTGTGTGCCTATCGCTCTCAGCAATGATGACGTCGCTCTCCCCAGCCATGATCTTTGCAGGGTCGTACAAGATGACGTTACCGTTCTCGCCTCCTGCGATAAGGACACCCGATGGGTGACCTTGGTCGTCCATTCCATAGGGACCCCATACCAGTTTGTGATATCTGTAGAGTAAAACACAGCTAAGTCATGCACAGCACAACAGAGAAGATAAAGACATGAATGCAGCGAATAGCTTGTTCTACCTGTGAGGGGAGGAAAAGCTGCCACATGATTTCATGTCCAGGGATGAGTCAGCCAAGTCCAGCTCGAAAAACTCCAGGGAGGCATTGGTGCTGAAGGAGGCATCCAGCTGCTGGGCTGATGTTCCTGCACATAGAAAGCACAGCGTCCTTTGGTACAGAGCTCTAAACATAAGTCACACAGTTAGTTAACCAACAATTTAAGTTACATTAGCTGCACTCCTAAAGTTAATTGTGCTATAACTGTGTAGTGTGAGTGAAAAAATGCCCATCTAAAGTCAAATGAAATACATTTATACTGTTTAAAGCTGCAGCATCTTTCTCATCTGCCAGTGAACGAAAAAACAGCAAATAAGTGAGAGACATGACTCAGATATCCTTATGTGACTGCACGAATGGTTTGGAGACTTGGCAAAAATTATATAATGCCCTGAAAAAACAATCAGCAGCAGCAGGCCTGTGCTGGTGCTTGCTGCATGCTCATACCTGTTGCCAGGTAGATGGGGTGGTGCTGTGCAGGACTCCAGCTCTGGATGGCTGTGCGGTTGATCTCTTTGAGTTTCATCCTGAAACAAAAAGCACTGAATTTGAAGGTTCATACAGTAATAACTAGAAGAGTTACAGCTGCATGGCTTCTATGGCAATCACAACAGATAACAAGTATACCATGATTAAAAAGAGCTTACAAAGGGGTTTTGCATTAAAGGACAGGCTTGAGTTTTCTTAAGTCAGCTTTAATACAACACTCACACAGTATAATAGTACTGGTTGCTGTAAACGCTACTGCTGCTTGTGTTGGCTGTGAAAAGATGTAATTCTAATTTGAGTGTGACAAATTTGAAAATGTTTAAAACACATAACAAGGATTAAATGTTGCCCCAGATCATTTTCATTTTAGAAATTTTTCCCTTCACATCCAGTAGAATACAGCAGAATCAATCAGTGCAAAATAGAATTTTTTTTTTTAATGTAAATAAGGACAAGTGAGTCCTGTGTTCATATAGAAAAACTTGTAAAATCTAAAATAATCCTTTAATAATAAGAAAAGGCAAATAGAAAGTGGTAAAGGCAAAAAGTAATAGACACAGATAGACAAAGGCCTACACTGCAATAATTATAACATGGGTACTACTTCACTGAAACATTCAACATTTCAAATACCACACAGAAAGCAATTTAATACCAATAAATAAATAATATTAATCTTACTTTACACTGATTATATATTTTTACCATTACTTCCCGACAAAACCCTAACAATATAACTGATTAATCATTAAACGTGACCTGGATAAGCAGCAGAAAATGAATGAATGAATGGACTAAATTATGATTAGTGTGGAACAACAGCACTGGGAACGTGAGACAGTTTTTACTACCAACAAAAACACTTTACAACTACATTACTGAATACAGCAGATGCGAACATTTGTGAATGAGTTTTAACAGATTCTACCACGTTATAAGAAATTATTTACAATAATTTATGTGAGACTTGTCGACTTCTGCAGCATTATAAATGCATTATCTAGTTAGTTCCCAAGAAATCGGGTGCACTTTTTAAATTCATAGGTTAACACTAGCAAGCTAGCATCAAGCTAACAGCTGATGGGAAGCCACACGGCAGTGCCAACAAAAGCCTCAGTAGTAGAAGAAATGTCCAGAAATGTGTTGTCACTTTGTCTACGTGCTTGCTCAGACGTGGTACTGCATGCATTAGTCCAGCTATGAGACGGTATTAGGTTTTCTAGGCTGCTAGCTGCCTGTGCAGACAAAATCTAAGTGTGAAGACAGTTCACAGATCTTATTACTCCACTAATGCAGCTTACCTTCTCCTCTTTTCGCCTTCTCACATGAACGCACACATAAAATAAATGACAAACACAGACAGCGTCAACAAGCACAAAGTTCTCCTCTCGGTTCTGCTCAGAGATTAGCGGCTGTACAAAGCACAAGAAACGGAGGACCCGGTCCCGGCAGCGGAGTCCAGACGGATTTCCACGTCCTCACTGGTCTCCATCAACGTGGCACTAGGCAACACAACTCCTCCTGCCACGAAGAAGAACAACTTCCGGGGAACTTCCTCCGCCTCTTCCGCTGTTAGCAGCATGCTAACAACGTTAGCATTATAGCAGATTAGCTTCACACCAACCATGATTTCTTAAGTTACATGAAAACAACTTAAAAAGGACCCAAAACATTGTCATTTAAAAAATAAAATTATATGCAAGGGGCAGTAAAGTAGTGTTTACTCTAGAATTGCATATTACTCGACTATTACCATGTTATATTAATATTATAGGCTATTTTCAATTATAATAGGTTTGTTAATAGTTACTAAGCACATACAGAATCCTTATAGAGATTAACCAGCTGACAGTATATAGTTAAAGTAGGTAAAATTAGTTGTTGTTCTAGACCAAGTTCTTCTGTACTGTTGCAAAGAAATCTAAGTGCATGTGCTTATTCTTCAACTCAAGTAATGAATTGGTAAGATTTCTACTTGTAGTCATATTAAAGTGAAGAAATGCACTTTATGCAATTTGGAGATACTTCCACAAAAAATGCATTGCGACATGTTATTATAGGTTAAGATAATATAAATAGCCAGAGGGCGAATTACAAGTTACCTGGTATTACGTGAATTAAAATGCCACATTAAAGTGAGGAACACACTACTGCATCATAACCCAAATATGTAATTATTCTAAAATAGACCATTCTGCACAGTGAGTACTTAAATGCAGTTTATTTATAACAGTGTACTTCTACACTGTCATATTGCAACACACAAACACACAAACTCCAACTTGATTTTACTGTTTATTTTTATTTGGCAATAAAGATACACTTGAAATATAAAATAATTAAGTGGTTATAGCAGGCGTAGTTCTGTAAAGACATCACCTGAGCGCAGTTTTCACCTCAGCAAGTCGAACCTGAAAGAACAAAGCAGATAGTACATTAAGATCAAAACCTCTCCACCAAATAGTAACAAGCAATCTAGATACAAGATGAATGCCAACACCCTCATTTATGAAGTCATGAATAATCTTCCCCAGACACAGGAATGGGTCAGATGGGTAGTGATTGATATAATCATTGGGATGGCTCTTCACTGCAGGAATGACTGAACTGCAGCATGTACGTACTTGCACACCACGTCCATACAGCTCGTTTCACTGCGGTGTTCTTCAGTGTATCTGTCAAAACAAGACTTCTTTATAGTTTTGTATTTTAACCATGAGACATACTGATCTTTCACCTTAGAGAAATCACTTGCTCTCCCAAAACTCAAGATTTTCTACACGTATACATCATACAAGGATGACAAGGTTGGAATTATGATCTATGCCGAATGAAACCGTAGCTGCTTAAACTTGAGATAATATCTTGACTTATGTTTTGCTACTTCTTAAGTTTAAACAATACGCGGGTTTTCATTAAACAATAACATTTTTAGAAGGAGTCTGGCGTGGCTTCTCTCACACTGCAACACTTTGACTTTTCCACACCACGTGTTCAGGCAGTAGAGGATTTAATTGCATGGAGCGGTCTTTGCACAAATTGTATTGTCTACAAAACATTGCACATGTAAGTAATTATGTTTAAAGTATAATATACGTACGTGATTGATGAACAATATTCCACGTGTAGCGACAGATGATTAGCATAAAGCTACAAAACGAAACTTCGTATAAAAACCTCGCAGAAAAAATAGAGCGGAATAACTAGCTACAAGAACCGACTGGATTTATTATCTAAACGTGATTTTAGACGCCTGGAAGTACAGCACGACTGTTAATAGCTCACATACGATCCCCTCCACATGCTCCTCCAACGTGTCGCTCATGGACGAACTTACTCTAACTAAACTACGACCTCCTCCACCTGACGTCAGCGCCGCCTTCTTCTTCTTTGGTCGGTTTCAGGTCTGCCTGTGTTGCATTGTGGGTAATGTAGGCGCCAGATTTGGACAAGGAAGACAAACACATCATTAAAAGATTATATCTCTAGTTCTGCTGCATCACTTTTTATATTATATCTTCTCAAGTTACTATATTAAACTTTTAGGAATCACGCTAGCAGTAGCAAGCTCAGTTAAGGTAGAAGTTGTTATGAAATATAGAAAAAAACACTAAACGTCAAGGCTGACTATACAAGTCAAGCAGAAATAATTTCCCATGTCTGATTGACATTACTAAACCAGTGATTTCAACTTTAGAGTTCTGGCTGATGTCTTAGTAGCTGGGGCAATAATAAATTAAACAAGTACTGTAAGCATCAGTAGCAGCCCAACAAACAACTTTAGGCAACACACTGCAATGAAATTAATATAAAATTTGAGTTACTGTTTTAGGAATTACATAATAAATAATGTTTCATGACATTAAAGCATGCACACACATTTTCTGCTTAAAAAACATGTTTAATTACATTTCAAATTTCATGATGTGAAGGCAGGTAAATTATTTTTCTGAGCAGAGTGAAAAGCAGCAGACACTCACGATCATTATGTCTTGAAGAGGCAATATGTTAGGTTTATACTGTGTAATACTGTATGTTATATTATCAAGACCAGTCCAAATTAATTTGTGGAGGAAACTGGCTACATGTGGGTCATTCTTAAAGGAGCATTTACAGAAAGCTAAGTCAATCTGTATCTACACATGCACTTCTGCTGAAATCCTTTTTTGCATATTTTCTGACAGATGACACTTTACAGAAGTTTTGGCAAATTTATTAAAAATCTAGAACTGGAGTGTTTTTGTCTGTAGCACACATTTCAGCTACTTGGAGTAAGTTTTGAGAGGTGTGTAGCCATCCTGCTGCCAAGTTTTCCCATCTCTGCAGAGGACTCCTGAAGATCTGATTGACTGTTGGGTTTGTGGCGACCTCTTCAAGCTCCTTCTTGTCTGGTTACTCAGTTTGACTGAACAACCACCTCTAGGACGAGTCCTGGTGGTTTTCAAACTATTGACGTGCTCCTAGGAACACTCAGAGCAAATATTATTGTGGGGGGTCTACAGAGAGGTTGTTAGACTTAATGTAAATTGTGCAACTTTCATTTAATTTGCCAGAGATGGAGTCAAGTTCTAGACACATCTCAAGATAATTAAAGCACACAAGTGTCACGGTTAAGGTCTGAATATGTTTGTAATGGAGAGGGTAAAGTATAGACTGATTGGAAACTAAATAAAACCCCCCTGAAGCTCCGATTTGAACTGTTAGAAGCAGATGTAGTATAGTGGTGCCTTAAATTATGCCAGTAAGTCCTCCACATCAGACCCTGGACGGATTATGTTATTTAAACTGTTAAACTGTCCGCCTATGGTTGTGAACAAGTGTCAGGAACATCACTTAACAGGTCTCAATTCTTTTTCAATTAATGATATTTTAATATACAGTAAGCATTTGACTAATAAAACAGAAAACAGCACCAGAAGAAATGTGCACCTCCACCAGTCTAGCCATTTTCCGACATTTCATAGCAGTGCTCTGTCTGTGTGTATTTGAGTGTGCATAATGCATTATGTGTGTGCATTCACCATCCATTTGCATCTAGGTTAAAACCTAAAATTGCTTCTACTACTCATTTTCTTTGAAACAATTGAGCCTAGCCGTGGTTAATAATTAACAGTTTGCAGCAATAGAAGCCACACAATATTAGTGCTCACAATGATTACTAATACTTGTCAAAATAAATAAAAAAAAAAGAAGATACATGTTCTGTTTGTCTATTGTAAGGACAAATATACTGATTACATAAAAATTACAGGCATTTCCTTTTTCAAAAATCTCAAAATGGGAAAGAATAAACTAAAAATAGAATAAAAATGGAAGAACAGAAGTTTGGAGAAAACAGATCTGATAGAGAAAATAAAGTGAACAAACATTTAAAATCCTGTTGATCACTACCTTGCTCAGTCATTTCTGTTTATCACAGTCAGGGGAGTGAGTGTGATAACAGTTTTGAAGGCAGATCCATCAGCGGCAGAGTTTGCTGCATCCATTTGTCCTTCAGTTAGAGGAGGTGAACAGTGCAAACAACTGTTCCAAGTCTATTGTTCCAGCTAGCCTTAGTCTGGCCAAGGCAGGGGAGTCTGACTACTTTCAGGCTATTGTTAACCTGTCTCCCTGCTGGAGAGAAACTCCAGGGGTCCGAGACAGAGCACAGAGTAATCAATGCCTCTTGACCCCCACAGCTGAGGCGTGTCAGAGGGCGGAGAAAGCCAGAGTTCTCTGCTTAGCAGCTGACTGAGGCAGAGTCTGCTTTAGCTTTCCCCGCGGAGCTGATTATCCTCATGAGGCAGTGTCCGAACTCCTCGAGGATCATCCTCTCTGCTTCAGCCTGAGGCTGATGAGTCTGTTCTGCTTTTTTGGCCTGTTCCAGTAGACACTCGCACGTTGCTTCAAGCACCTCCTTTGTAACAAACGTATATGGCAGCCTGCAGGGAAGTGAAAACAGAGCCTTAGAAACACCAGAATACTCAAGTAATTATGGAACAAGTTTACATGCCCTTAAGAAACTGGTTACTGGAAATCTGTGTTTACATGCAGCAGCTGAGTAATGCGACTTCTCCACTAACTGTGATTAATTTTAGAATTTTGATTTGACAAAGATTTTAAATGTTTAGAGACAGAAATTGCAGCTTCCTGACTTTTTTTTTTCCTTTTTAGTTACTCATTTAAAAGTCTAAAATCTCTCTTATAGTGCCGGAAACGGAGTGCAAAGAGATTAATTTCTGAAGTGACTACTACAGTTTCAATTGCATCTCACTGACATAAAAATAACAGAAAAAAGCCTGTGGAAAATGTTTCTCATAAACAATTTTGTCTATAATAAAAATACTGGAAATGATCAACAATGATCCTCGAACTCATTGAGAAGCGTTACAGTACCTCCCGCCTCCACTTGAAATAACAGGTGTCGTCCGCATGAGCAGGTCTGAGATTTGTGACGACAGCTTGGTTTTGGCTGCAGTCTGCTGCTGTACTCTCACTTCTGCTGCATCAGCTAAGTGCATGAGCGTTTTCCTCTCCGGGCTCTCCTCAAAGTTCTTGCAGCCGATACATTTACAAATGGACGAGCACATTATTTTTGCCTTCAGGATGAAAGATCAGATTATTTAGTCAATACGAGGTGAGAAATAATAAAATAAATTTACACTTAACATCTTCTGTAAACCCACCTCGTAGCACTCGCAGTAGTTCTTCAGGCAGCCTGATCGTTTGCAGTTGCAGCCTTTACTGTGTCGCCGGTCTGACTCTCCTTCTTTGCCTTTACCAATTTTAGGTTTGAAGGCTTCTGGATTCCGGTCCAGACACGTCTGTAAAACACATTTTCACCTTGATTCATCCATCTGACATGAACTCTGTCCGTTAACAGTCAATGTGGACTTTCATGTTACCTTTATAGCTTTGAGACGTTCTGTTTCATGCTCCAGGTTATTGAAGCAATTATTGCAGTTGCAATTATTGCAGAACTCTCCATTTGCAAAGCAGTCGCAGTATCTAGAGGAAGAACGACAGGGTTCTCAATAAAACTGCCTGAATAAGAGTGTGAGTTAGCAGCTTACACCTTAGTGCTCCACAAAGACAAACAGAAGTCGTAAAAAAAGCCTTTGACAGTTTCCAAAGCATATATAGGAATACTTAAATTACATGTTGTGTTTTACTAACAGTCTAAAACTCTAAGTCATTCAGACTAACATAAAAACAGCTTCTTCGCGGTCTGTCATACTTACAATTTGAGACACTGTGACTTGGTGCAGTTGCATGGTTTCCTTGGTCTTGAAGTTGTTTCTGATGTTGACAAGCTGTGAGCCAAGAACAATATTAGAGGAGAATTAAAATCTAAGGACAATTAATTACTTAATCTAACCCTATCTTAAGTAAGTTGAGTTTTATTGTATAATACTTTTGTAAATACAATTTAATTTTCTTTTACTTAGAGAGAGACCAGATGTTATTATATAACCTTTATATAAAATACAATATATAACATAAAGAAAGAAAAACACAAGTAACTGACAGGCATGCACTGGGTTTGTTAACATGCATTTACTGCAACACAGTATAACATTTTGTAGAGCCAGCCCTTCCTATGTTTGCCTTTATGACACATTTTTCCTAATTGTAATTTGTACAAGGGACCTTACAGGTTATAAGTTCTTTTACCCATTAGGGCACAATCACACCAAACCAACTTTAAAGAAGGAAAAGCAACAAAGGTCAACAGCTGCATCACTTTAAATCTGGACCCAAAAAGTTGCACTTAAGTCAAATAATGTTCTTTCTTACCCATTAAGAGGCAATCTAGCCTGAGTCTGGATACCAGTGGCTGCAGGGAAACCAGAGCTGCTGGCGAGGGTCACAAATGGTGACTGCTGGAGCTGCAGAAAACACAGCGCAACAGAAATGCGCATAAAATAAAACAGCCGCATAAAAATTAATAAAACAATTAACACACCACGCTAGAAACACCACTAACCTGTGTGACATATTGTGCTGGCACGACTGCATAGCCCACATTCCCGCCTCCGGGAGCTGGTGCCAGGACGGTGCCTGGAGGCAGGTTGGTGAAGTTGGGCTGGATCTGGGGTAGTGGAGTTGCAGGCATGATCAGGCGTTGCTGGGTCTGAGTGGTGGTTACTACTTGTGCTGCTGATGTTAAGGGCTTAGGTGCCACCTACAGGGAACATAATATAATCCAATGAATGCAGCTCAGGGGACACTTCACAGAAGTAAATATTAAACAGCTAAGAAAAAGAAAAGTTACCTGTTTTATGGTCTGTGCTGGAACGATGGGGACCGACATCCTCACTGCTCCTGTGCTGACCACCATAGGTTTAGCTGTGGGATATCAAACATCATAAGTTGCCACACAGAAGTTCCCACGTGTGCCTTTTGGAAATAACACAACCAGATAACCACAACTGTGATAAAGCCTGTACATGCGTCACCTGTCTGTATGGAGCTGGTGCTGGGACCACTGGGCTGTCCTGTGCTGCTCGCTGTTGTTGCTGTGACAAGGCGGACGTAGTGGAACCTGCTTCCTGGAACCTGAATCTGCTGCACATTCGGCTGGGGCAATGGGATGATGGTCTTGAATTGGGAGCTACCAACTCCTCCCACAGCCACAGACTGCCCTGGTTTAATATTCTGAAAATATGCAGATTAAAGCATGAGACAAGGTTTTAAGACAAAGATTATGATTTATGAGACAAATTAAAAACACTTCAAGGCACACTGTAACACATTTACATTTAAATCAAGTCCAGAGTGCAAAACTGTTCTTTTCTGTCTTTTATTATGGATGCTGAAGAGCAACAATGGCCATTTGTAGTAGCAGCAACATGATACAGAAGAATGTCTGGTCTCAATAACAGTAGAGTAGAATAAAGTCTGTCATCACGGTCTGGTTTGGTTCAGCCACTAAACAAGACAAGCAGAGTCAGGGCTGCAGAGGAGATCACTGATAACAACCTGTCCACTATTCTGGACTTGTATAACTACACAGTTATACAAGAGATGAGCAGGGGAAAAAAATTACAGCAGACCTTTCACACGCTGGGTACAACCTGCTCTGACTCCTTTCATTTACCATTTACCAAAACAACCAGACGCCAGAACAGTTTTGTTCCACATTCTTATGCTCATATGAACACATCATCAATCCTGAATTATCATAAACAACTGAACAATCTAAACAATGTTTAGATAAATAAATCAGCACTTCTCTTTTGTAAAAATATTTTTATTTTAATTAATAAAACAAATTATTAAATTACTTTATTTTTTATCTTAAAAACTGTCTCAAAATAATTGACAAAAGGAAATAAACCAAACAAAAAAACTAAAGCAACCACCAAATTATAAGTTATCTTTGTAGTGTGAAGCCTCAAAACATTTACATGTAGTCATTTGGCAGACGCCTTTATCCAAAGTGACTTGCTTTTTTTTTTGCATACAACTGGAGCAGGAGAAGTTCCAGCTGATAAACTGTCACCAGTTCTTATCTCACCTGTGCTGTGGTCTGGCTGGTGGCCAACTTGACCGGAGACGCGGATGTGGACTGCTGGACTGTGAGGATCTGCTGACCGAGTGCTACATTGACAGGCAGCGCTACTGACTTCTGAGAGGCGTTGGAGGTCGGGGAAGCCACAGATACCACGGTCACCTGGCAGAGCCAAAGAGTGCAGTGTGAAGTCATCTAATCTAATATTAAGTCTGCACCTCTTGAAATATTGATTAGTACAATACAAACTGCAAAACCACACAAGTATATTATTAAAATCATCTAACAAAAAGAGAAAAAGAATCAGCTGTTGGGAAGTTAAGAATCAGTAAGAAACTGTTACCTTGCTGGGAGTCTTAAGTGGTGAGATAGCGATCTTTTTTCCAGGGATGCTTTGTATACTAGTATTGTGAGTCTCTGAGAGACTAATAGTCCTCTGAGGCATCACCGGGGAACTCTGCGTCAGGACTCGTCCTGGGAACACATGGATTTGAAATAAGGTTGATTAGTTACAGCGGAATAAGAAACAAATGGGAGAAAAGCTAGCTGACAGAAATTATTTAAATAAACCTACCTGCAATAACAGGAGGAACTGAAGCCTGAGGACTGAGGCCTTTGCTGTTGACAGTTTTTGTGATGATAAACTTGATTGGAGCAGCCGAGGATACTGGTGTTTTCTTCGCGATCTGTGAAGATCATGAATTAAATCACACATTTACAATTTAATCTCAGAATTTTAAATATATGTTCATTTGTTTTTTAATCTACCCAATAAACCCTTGATTGCGATGATGAAAAGACACCATGACTGTAATTTTGTTTCTTAGTTGATTTCATCTCACAGCACTGTCTTGGATACCTTAAATCGGGTTGTTGGCTTATATAAGTGTAGCCCAACTTACAGCTTCTGATTGGCTGAACACACCTGATCCAGGTAATAAGCAGTGACAAGACAGGGATAGTTGGAGCATAAGCAGAACAGTGGCTCTCAAGAACCACCCCTGATTTATACCATGTATTCTTTCAGTCAACACTGAGATTAATATCTAGGAGTTAAAGAGATTATAACCCAGAATAATATTAGTAATATGAAAAATAATACACCAAATGATTAATTCTTATGCAGATCTACTAAAACAACAAGGAACTGCCTCAACAAACAAAACAAACTAATTTAGCACTAATCAAGGGATTATTGAATTTACTTTTTATATAACTAAATAAATCCATATTATTGTAATTCACATGTGGTTTGACTTTCTCCAACCTACTCGACTTACTAACAGTTGTAAACAGATTAAATGAAATATCAAAGGTCCGGCAAGATAAAACTAGACACACTGTTTTACCAGATCCAGATTAATTTAAACGGGTTAATGATATAGAAGGACACTGACTCACATTTTAGCATTGTAAACAGACTTTCTGACTTTCTTAAGTACCTACTCTACTGAAGCTGCAAGCTGAGATTGTGTTTTTCACAATCAACTGTTTAATAGCAACAAAGCTCAAGTTAATGTTGCTTGAAAAGTCAATCATATTTTTATTATAATGGTTTAAATCTAAGAAATAGTACGTAGAAAAGCAGTAATTAGTATATTTTGCATCCATTTGTAGAAAAATTATCAAGCATCTAAAATATTAAATATTGCACAACACAAAACAATCAGTGTTACCTGTACAGTTTTCAGCTGCTGGGCCTGTAATGTGGTCACCTGGTTGCCAGCACTTCCCATCAATGGTTTCAGCTCTGACCTCCCACCAATCGCAACAACTTTAAACTGTGGAGCTGGAGACTTTGCGTCTCCTGAAGTCTGTGAAACACCAGGTTTGCTGCCTGTGTGTGGTAATTGCAGCACTATAGGCTGTCCGGACTTTCCTATTGCTGTAACCAACAGTTTTTGTCCTTCCTGTTTGATGACCTGGGGTGGAGTACCTGAAGACTTTGCTGCTTCTGTAGCTTGAGATGAGGCCACTTTGTTGAGTATGATCTGGTGATTTGCGGGAGAGATGGTAAAAGGAGCGGTGAGCTTCTGTAACCCACTTGTAGTAACACTAGTCCCCGTCACGCTATCTGTAGTTTTGGTGGTGGCTACGGAAGTAGCCAGGACCGGCTTTAGGGTAAGAGGAGGTGATGATGTGCTGGAAATTGAGATTGGAATCTGACTTCTGGAGCTGATGCTGAGCATGGAGTCTGTGGAGATGCTAACAGCCTGGGTGTGTTCTGTAGCTTCTGAAGACAGGGTCAAATTTTCAGTGGCCAGGGGCGTATCTGTTTCCATTGGGACTGATGTATCACCACTGGGCTCCGACTGGGTTGCAGTGGTGCCGGAATGTGAATGAGGGACGTCCTCTATGGCCTCAGTATCCATGATCTCATCAGGAAGGAGGCTGTTGAGCTCTGGTGACACCACATCCATGATTGTGAAGTCTCAGCCCGCTGTTAATCCTAAAAAAAAAAAAAATAAAAAAAAACATATTAAAATAATTGAAACACTGAAAAATATCAACTGTAGCTAAATGACCTGGAGTATTTTCATATATTATCGGTGCACACAATGCACTCATTTAATCACTTATTTAGGTACAACTCTGTATTATAATATAGTTTAATTCAACAGCCATCCCATGAATTCAGAGTGTTTAGTGTTTGTTGGCATTGTTGAAAAGTGAAAATGTAAAAATTCTATTATATGTTTATTACTTGAGTCATAGTTAAAGATGCCGATGTACTGAAAAAGTGTTTTAATGTTTGTTTGCCTTCTCATTTACATAAAAATGGGACAAAATTACAAAGGATAACACAATCACCAACTATGTTTAAAAAATATGTTTTGACACATTTGTCACCACTGTGTAGTTTGTCCACTAATGGAATGAACTACATTTACATATGGTTACAATATATATTAATAAATAAAGAGAAAGTTATCAGAACTGTGTAATTATGTTATGAACTGTACTTCAAATTACTGCCTGACATAGACACATGTTGTGCCAACACTGAACTCCCTAATTTAACAGGTCTATTTTAATTTACCTAAATGCTGAAACATATAATTTAAGTGTCAAACATTTAAAGATGGCAGGATCTAAAATTTAGACTTTATGGAAAAACTGTTCCATTTCATTATATTTGAGTTTGCTGGTGTACCTAATAAAGTGGCCACAAAGATTCACATGACATGTTCATTAAAGTTAACTTAATTAATTGCATAAAAAGGAAAGTATCTGTCATTCTTCTATTAGCTCTATGCATTTCATTTATACACACTGTTAGCCAATAATGCTACTGATCTATTTGCAATAGGTTCTGCAGGAAAAAATAAACAAACAAGAAAAGCAGGTAAAGCTAACCAGCTAGCCGTGGATCCAGTAAAATGCCCAGTTTCACACCTGTACATTAGTTGCAGGAGTCACTTGAGAGCTATGGAATACAGGTGTTCGTGAGCTGGAGTCATTTTGACACAAGCTGACAGCTGATGCTGGGTTAACTAGGCCGCACCGATCATCTCAGGCGTATCTTTGTCCTGCTGCTCTCTACTCAACATTAATCCACCGAAACGCACATATGAACCCTTCCCACCCCGTAACAGACACACGGACGAATGCTCTGACAGTTCTCACGTCCCTTAATGAAATCAACCAAGAGAAACTGGGGCTGAGCTGCACGAATTTATGCAAAAACATTCTCACAAGTGGCCCCGGTTGGAGAAAAGAGTGAGAAAAGGCGACGACCTGTTTGCTGGCTGCGTTACTATTTCAGGCCGGGGTTGGATTTCGAAAGATCCGCCATTTTTCCCTCGTCATCAACTCAGTTAGCTCCCCGGCTAACACTAAGCTATGAAGGATGAGATAATCATTTAATACTTTTTACATGAAGCTGGGACACTCAACCGCAACAGTTCAGCACAAAATACAACAGTTACACCACTGCTAAGGAAAATACTTCCTAGTATCAGTGTGCTATTAGCAGGTAACAAACTCTTCTAGCACAGTGTGACAACGTAAACAATGCTATTTGTTGAGATTCCTCCTGTCACTTTAGATTATGAAGACTCGGATTAATAAGACCATTTTAACCCGGTGATGCATTTATTACAATCAAAACTATAGGTTTATCTAACAGCATGGATAGCCAGCTGTGATTCCAGTTAGCATGGCCTAGCCATTTCTAAATGATATAATATTTTTACATAAACGTCAAGCAGGTCCTATTTTTAATAGCCAACATACAAAACCAGTTCCTAAAGAGATCAACTTACGCAATAGGAGAGTAATAGCTAAGCAACATGGAGCCAGCTTACAGAAAAAGTATCTGCTGACTTGTACTCATCATTTTTGACAGTACCCAGAGCAAATATCGCGCATCAAAACAACTCTCAACATTCAATTTCCAGCTACTTTTGCTTTTCATTTGCAGAGAGACTTTGCAGAGATGGTTCACGTGATTTGCATGCTATTAAATTGTAAGCTAAAACACACCGAACTTTGTCTCGGCACACAGAATAACACAATTAATTGCAGGAAACAGCCTGATTGCTGTCTTTATTGGTGTCCACCCTCCACCATCGTAATCATAAACAGCACTAGCATCATCATGAAGCCCACAGGCAGGACAACTGTACTAGCAAACTTGCTGAGGTTGCTAACCCGAGCTAGCTAGCACAACATTATATCTCTACATTAAACACATTCCCAAGTGTGTGGCTTTCTGCCGAATGCAGTGTAGTGAACCCGAGAGTGGGTCAACATGTAGTCAAGCTTACCCGATGTGTTTACGCTGGATAACGTTTCCAGATAAAACAAGGAAAGGAAAAGGCGATTGTTCAAAATACCGCGCCGAGCGCCATTACTCCCTGACATTTCACAAGTCGGCCACGCCCTCCGCGTACGACGTCACTCATACGTAACAGTTAAAGACACAGAACAGACACAACACGGAATAAATCTTTGTTTATCTTTTTTTATTATATCTGCACTTTTATAATAAACAGATTAATCCTAAGTTTTAGATTGTTATGTGCAGTAATTATATAACATTACAACATCCTCATTGCTAATTACATGCACATGGTTTCAGGCTTACATTGTGCAGTAATATTTATCCAGTCACTCCACAAACTAACTTTCCTTCCTACACAGCAGCTCTGCCATTAATTCTACTTTTAGAAGGTTCTAATTTCTCGTTTTTTTTATGAAAATTCTACTTTATTCTACTTTATGCCTATTTTGCGGCCATTGAGAATGGGGGAGTCATACTGAAGTGTGTTTTTAATGTTTTGGCCAGGCTATCTACATAAACCACACCTATCACTGTACAGTTTTTTTAGATCATCCAACTGACTAATTCACAATGTGTTTTGGTAATGTTTTGTATTTATCAACAATGCTTTAGAGACAGTTTTTTTCATTATCCAAAAATTATTCAAGATGTCAAATATTCATCCAACATTAATCGGAACTTTTCTAATTTATTTGTAATTTTCAGAGGTTGTAAGTGACCATATATATTTATTAGGACTACTACTACTGTAGTAAGCTAAATATATGCCACTGCAATTCAGGGGGAAATGTTCTGAAATGTACTTGTCACACCTCAAAATGTATATGGGAGCCTTAGTTACTCATTATTTATAGTTATATTCTCAATATAAAACAGAATTATCTAGTAATTACACCGCATTATTATTATTGAGTGGATTTTTTTTAGAGGCGGTACTTCGACTTGTGATTGAGTACTTGTCTATTGACTTTGCATACTTATCCCACTTATGCTAATTTTGTTTTGTGCCTCTTATTTAACTTTAGTACTTAAGTTTTCCTCAATGTTTTTATTAAATACTATGAATTAAAGTAGAGTGGGGTCATGTGACTTCCTGTCTACGGTTGCCCTCCTCGGTTGATGTCCGCCATATTGGCTGCAGCCGGGTTCTCTCGGTTGGAGGACCGACCGAGCTCCGCGGGACACAAACAGACCGCTGGGCTCGATCCCCTCTTGGAGGAGGAACTCGCTGTTGTTGACACCTCGCAGGCGACAATGGCGACCGAAATGAGGCAGGAGCTTGCACAGCTGATGAACTCCAGTGGATCTCATAAAGATCTTGCCGCCAAGTATGTAACACTAATTATAAAAAGCATATTACTTGCTAACAATAGCAAAATGCTAACGTTAATGGAAATGTAGGTATGGTGGCTAGAGGAGCTAGCAATGGCATAGCTGTGACATGTCTAGCTAAGCTAGCATTAGCCACCTAGCTACATTAGCCAGACATTCAGAGAGGTTAACGTTAACGTCTTTGCCAAGTCACTTTAATTACAACGTTACAAATATTAGTAAAAACTGTAAAATCAATGTCATTAGATATAAAAGCTGCAATGCAAACCATGTCGTCAGCTTCCTGTGGGTGTTTTCATATTGCTTTAGCTAGTTAGCTAACTGTTGTATGCAGCTAAGATACACAGGTGCAGGATACAGTGAACGTAGTTTTAAGTTTTAACACAGTTTGAACTTGTGTTAGTTATCATATTCTCGGCTTAAACACTTCAACATTTAAAGGTTAAGATCTTAGCTAAGTTTAAATTTTTGTCTATACAAGTATTCTGAATTAGCATCTGTACCGGTATCTAAAAAAACACAGTAAAATAATGAATGGATATGTTATTTAATAGTAAACCTGGAAACCTGTAAAATCCTTTATAGGTATCGACAGATTTTGGAGAAGGCCATTCAGTTCACAGATGCAGACCAGCTGGAATCTTTAAAGGCCTTTGTTGAAGCAAGTATGCTAAGCCTGCTTTTCTTTCATGTTATCAGCATTTTCTACACGCTGAGTACATTTGGATGTTAACAGTTTATCTTACCATGTTCTACAGTGGTCAATGAAAATGTCAGCCTTGTCATCTCAAGACAGCTGCTCACTGATTTCTGCACACATCTACCCAACCTGCCTGACGCCACAGCTAAAGCTGTGTATCACTTCACTTTGGAAAAGATTCAGCCAAGGGTTATCTCATTCGAGGAGCAGGTAAAAGCCCTCATACTCTCTCCGAGCCCCAACAGGACCTGTCAATCATTCAGTCAGACAACTTAAGTGCAAATACTGAAATGTATAATTAAATTATTGTCTTGTCAAATGTCTGTAGGTAGCTTCAATCAGACAGCACTTAGCAACCATTTATGAAAAGGAGGGGGACTGGAGAAACGCTGCACAGGTTTTAGTTGGTATTCCTCTAGAAACAGGACAGAAGTAAGTAAGCTATTGGCAGATTAATACTTGATATTTAATGTCTGTGACATTTATACACCTCTAAATACCCTTTTGTTCCCTCCTCAGGCAGTACAATGTCGACTATAAGTTGGATACGTACCTCAAAATTGCCCGTCTTTATTTAGAAGATGATGATCCAGTACAGGCAGAGGCCTACATCAACAGAGCTTCGTTGCTACAGAATGAGTCGTCGAATGAACAGTTGCAGATACACTATAAGGTACATAAGACCTACATGGCCACAGATTGTGGCTGCATTATTGCTACTTTTGCAGCTGATAGATATCAAAGTGCTTTTAAAAAGGACATTAAATAGGATATTATTGGAAAGTTGCCGTAAATAACATCTGTAGTTGCGTAGATAAATGTTTCATGTTGTTTTTTCTTCTTAGGTTTGCTATGCAAGAGTACTAGACTTTAGAAGGAAGTTTATTGAAGCTGCACAACGATACAATGAACTGTCGTATAAGTCAATTGTACATGAGAGTGAACGTCTGGAGGCACTGAAACACGCCCTCAACTGCACCATACTGGCCTCTGCAGGTACCACCAAAACTATGTGTTTTAAGAAAAAAGTATATGACAAACTTCTAACTCGTACGTGTTTCATACAAAAATATTGTATGTGCTTTTTTTTTTAGGCCAGCAGCGCTCTCGTATGTTGGCCACCCTCTTTAAGGATGAACGTTGTCAGCAGCTGGCTGCCTATGGTATCCTTGAGAAGATGTACCTGGATCGTATCATCAGAGGAAACCAGCTGCAGGAGTTTGCTGCCATGCTGATGCCTCACCAAAAGGCCACCACAGCAGATGGTGAGTGGAGACAACGGGCTTCACACAGTTTGATAAGTTGTTTGGTTGGTGATGCGTCCGACTTTGAACAAGCTTCACAGAATCTGCAAATTCAAAACAGAAATATGAAAATGTTCTTGTATGAGGCCCATTGTGTCTGAAACAAAACAAAAACAGTTGATGTTAATTAACGTGTTCTGTTGCAGGCTCCAGCATTCTTGACAGAGCTGTGATTGAACACAACCTCCTGTCTGCTAGTAAACTGTACAACAACATTACATTTGAAGAACTAGGAGCGCTGTTAGAAATTCCTCCAGCAAAGGTGAGACATGGGTTAAATTATCAAATTAAATAATAGCATCCAAACAAATTTTCTGCTGTATGAGTAAAGAAATTCTACTTGTTCACATCTGTGCTCTCAATTTACAAATGTTGTTTGTGTAGAGGTTGGTTTCCTAAATTGTATTTGGAGTTCTTAGTTCCTGTTTTTGTCTTTAGGCTGAGAAGATTGCTTCTCAGATGATCACTGAAGGACGCATGAATGGCTTCATCGATCAGATAGATGGAATTGTACATTTTGAGAGTGAGTAATGAGAGCCAGTGGGTTTTTTACATTTCTTGTTCAGCAACCTGAGAAAGGACACTTCACAGGCTGAGGATATACTTACTGTTAACACTTTGTGTTAGCAAAGCGTATTGCTTTTGTGACGCAGGTGGTGCTGCTGTTATCTGTGCCTACGCATTGGTAAACAGACAATATATCCACAGCCTGAGCTGTAACCTCTGCCAAAGGGACTTCTACACTGATTTCAATTAAGGATGTGAAGTTTTATATTTTTTAATAAAAAGGATAATGTAGTAAAAAAAACCTGTAAAATAGCTTAATTATGAAGAAATTATTGCAGGAGTGTTGGCTGAGACTGCGTTAGTTTTAGTTTGGTGTACCACAAGCACAGACACAAACATCTTGTTATGTTTCATACATTTATACAATACAACACAACCTGGTGGATAATTGATTTATGAATTGACAAAACTTTGGATACTAAACTTTTTCCATATAATGTTCTCATTTCTATGTTAATGTGATATTTTACTTAGTAAACTAATTATCTGCAGCCAGTAGGGGGCGGTCTCTTCCCTCAGGATTATCAATGGGCATGTTTCCTTTCTAATGACAGGCACAGTGCTATGACGGAGCAGGCAAACTGATTATTAAATGGAAACACATGTTCAAATGTCATTAAATAGAAATGTGTTTTATGCTTGTGTTTCTGATCTTCTCTGTTTTTTTTTGTTTGTTTTCTTTAATCTCTGGCAGCTCGTGAACCCCTACCTACCTGGGACAAACAGATCCAGTCTCTGTGTTTCCAAGTCAACAACCTTCTTGAAAAGATCCGTCAGGCTGCTCCAGAGTGGGCTGCACAAGCTATGGAAGCCCAGATGACCCAGTAAACATCCCCACTCCTCCCCAAAAAAAAAACAATCCACTGCTTTCTCAGCTCTTGTTCTGTCTTCCTGTTCAACACCACCACACTTGAGTTTCACCGATGGAAGAGAGTTGTTTCTCTTTTTGCTAAATTTTCTAAGAGCGTTGTTTGCTCATGAGAAAATAGTTCAATGTTTCTCTGTATTTTAGATCTGTGTCTGACAGATCACTGAGAGGTGTAACGATAGGTGTCATGTCATAGAAATAAGTGAAAAGATACAAACACCCGGTCTGATTAAGCTTTTGCATTCCAGCATTTTTTCCTGTTTTTAACTTAATGACCCGGCAACATCTTGATTTATTGCATCCTGCTCTTGGTCCACACGTACAGTATGATCTTTCAACAAAGACAATTAAATTCAAAGCTGAGGGAAACCGTTCAGCACCATGTGTCATTTGAATCTGTTTTCTTCAGTTGCTTCATTGAACTGTTCAATTTTTATTCAACTTTCTTAGATTGATTTTCTGCAGCTTTTGCAGAGTTGATTTCAGAGGACACACGCAAAACGGGCTAATTATTATTTAAATGCAAATCTTCCTGTGAAAGTCAGATTTATAAATAATTTTAGTTTAGCACATGGACTAAAGTATTAAAAGTAACTGGCAAAATATCCCAGCGCTTAAGTTGTTTTACCTTATTGCAGTGCAACTCTTGTTCATCTGATAAAGAATATGATATTCAAAAGTTGTGCTGCCACATCCAATTATATTATAATATAATAATGTGTCAATTATACAAATTGCCTTACCTTAAGGGCAAAATAAAATAAAGTGTGAATGTAAAATAAAAACAGGTTCAACCAGTTATTAGGCCGTGTCAAGTATCAAATATGGAAATGAAAACAAGGACCTGCCTCTACTATTCAAATTAAAATGGTTTAATTCAAATTACACTTAAAAATAAAAATCATTCCAAACTCTGCTTATGTTTAGTTTATGCACATTATATCCAGCAGTAGTTGAAATTCAAATGTTTGGTTTAGGTATAATATCACAGCGCTTACGTTGTTTTACCTCATTACAGTGCAACTCAATCTATCTAGTTCATCTGAAAAACAATATGATATACAAAAGTTGTGCTGCCACATCCAATAAAAGTAAATGTTATTTATACAAATAGTCTTGAAGACTGGAAATGATGAAGATCAAAAGCAGAACAAATTGTTGAATGCTTAAAGTGCACGATGACAAAACCTTAAAACATTAAAGATCAACACAGACCATTACAGCTACAATGATCATCAGAAGAATTATCTGCAACTGGAAACATTTTCAGTTTCTCAAAAATGACCATTTTATTCTTCTCTCTCTCAACTTTATGGATTAATTGAGAAAAAAAAATCAGTATTGGATAATGAAAAAATAAAGTTAGTGTAAAATTAAAACAACAAACAGGTTCAACCAGTTAGTCACCATGTCAGAGTATCAAATATGGAAATGACAACAAGGGCCACAGCCTCTACTATTCAAATTAAAATGTTTTTATTCAAAGTAAACTTTAAAAAAAAACAACCAAACATTACAAACGCTGCTCGCGTGTAGTTTGTGCCCATAATAATATGCAGCAGTAGTTGAAATTCAAACAGTGGCTTCACCGCACAATTCAGATGTTTGGAATATGAATACAAGCCGTGTTCATGTCAGTCAACAGTCAAACTAATGGTGGTGTTGTGCAGTTTAAGTCAACAGCAGTCTTCTCCACAGCCTGGACACAGCTCACGATAACACACATAAAAAGTAGATTTTAGGACCCCGGCTGTAAATCATCACGCTGTTCCTGATTCTCAAGGTGTGTCCCCGCAAAGTAATGTTTAACTGGCTGAAAGACGTAAATATCAATTCCCTTACAGGATTATAACGGATACAAAAAAATCACAAGACTTTTTAGGTAATTAGAAAATTATACTATAAACCACTTCATAATTTAATGTCTTTATGAGTAAAAAGAATGCTGCTTCTACAAAAGTCACAGCAGCTGAGCAGAGTTACAGCCTGTCTGGTGTCACTCAGCATCTAGAGACAGAAAAATAAAAAAAACATAAACCTAACAAGCACTTTGTGATCATGTCATATATAAAGTTTGCTTCTGCATTTGAAGTTCGGAGTCATTACAAGACGCTTACCCAATCAGAAAAGGCCTTGCTGCTTCCTGCGTATAATGTCTCTCTTCAGCTGGCAGGTGGCACAGAGTCGACAGCACGAGGTGACCAGAAAATCATTACACAGCGACCCCTGAAAATACAACCACACAATTAAACATAAACATCAAACAGGACGTCTGTCGATGGGTTATTGTTCACCATCTGAGTTTAATCTAGTTACATGATAACATTTGCTAATTAGCAGCTGAGATAATCGAGATGAGATCTCTAATTGTCCAGTATGAACACGTGGAGGAACGACTAGAGCACTGTTTCAATGTTTATTATTTTTATCTTAGCTTACCTGTCCTTGAAAGATTAAACACTTCCTTTGACCCATTATTAAAAAAAAAAAAAAAGCAGCTACGTTTTATAAAAAGTGAAAAACTAGTTTCACAGCATGAAACCAAAAAGCTTCCTAAACATCAGTCATCAGGATAATAACATCTGAAATAACAACATATCAGTCTCAGTTGACATTTATCTGCTGAATTTTGGTGGTAATACTTGTGTAGTAGTAGTTTCACATGCAAAAGATCTGAGTAGCTCTTAGAGTAGCACAAAAGGTTGGAAATGATGTTTACATTGATGTTGTATTTGGTCCTGTAGACGGCACGGATGGGCATGCCCAAGCCACACAGGCAGCACTCGTCCATAGCACTGGCGATGGAGCAGCCCAGACATGGGTAGCACCACAATCCAAAGCAGCCTGAAGAGGAGGGAGATTGTACATGTTTAACAGTGGAAATACATTTTGCAGCTTGTATGCAAATATAGTTTTTACCCTGTTTACATAAAACAAACACAAGAGGAGTTCTTACAGGTCCCAATATCATCGCAGCAGTCACACAGGCCGGTCTGGAAGTCAGAGGGTGGAAAGGAACCTGGTTGGTTTGTGACAGCCATGATGAGACTAAAGAGTTTCTAAAGAGTTTCTAAAGAGTTTCTAAAGAGTTTCTAAAGAGTTTCTCTGTGGGTAAAAAAAAAAAGGTTTGTCACTTTACATTTCCCCCTCTGCAGAGATAACATACTTCATCTTTTGAATCAACAAAACGGAAACAACACAATCAGCTGGGAACAACTACTCTAGTTGTTCTCGTTTCGAGGTAAATCTTACCAGGTGGTTGGAGAGTTGAAGGATGGTGAAACCGACAAAGGAGGCTCCAGCGCAGCAGACTGAGACCGGGAGCTGACGCAGGTCTTTATAACTGATAAGAAGCAGGTGACTAATGTTGGTTATCACTGCTTTATGACATGGAAACATTCCCGGAAAAGGATTCACCTGAACATATCCACACCCAGCTCCCAGTGCTGCAATATTCCTGAACCCGATGACAGTCCTTCCTCTTCTGAGTTTAGGAAGTGCACGACATATTTTAACATATTTTAGATGCAGGTGTGACCTGTGGAGTATTTAAACAAACACCACATTTACAGAAAGTTGAACAGAAAGTCATGATTATATTTATATTTATATTTATATTCCTCCCGTATGAAATAAAATTAGAATAGTGTTTTGAATTATTTGTGCATCAATACATGATAATAACACAAAGAATTTAGATTAACAGGCTGTGTAAACAGCAGCTAAAGGAGATAATGGTTATGGAACAGAAACGAGAAACGAAAAGCAGAACATGTTCTGTTGATTTCTCTCAGGGAAAAGGTACTTTTTAATCCAATGGATTATTTTACAGCTACAGTTACATGTACTAATTTGAAATGAACATATAAAAATTATGCCTTGTTATAGAAGTATTCCAATATAAGTTAAAGTACTTTTACTTTAGTGAAAATCTAATAAATATTTATGTAAAGTACCAAAGGTAAAAGTACTCATCATGCAGGATATTGGTCACTGTCATTGTTGTAGTGTTATATGATATTTTACTGCTGTAGTAGAAATACACATAGGAACAAATAGTCTTTTATATAAAGCAGCTTTAAATATTCAAGTGAACAGCACTTGAGTAAATGTACGGACACATTCATGGATTGTGGGGTAGATTAAACCATACAGTAGTGAATAGAGTAGCCACCCCCCCACCCCCTTATCTCTGCCAGCTACAGCATGTAAATGCTGTTAATACATTACATATATCATGTAGTATCAGTAATAATCATTTAATGGTAAAGGAGATAACACTGGTTGTGGTTTGGCTTCAACCTGAACAGGATAAGCTTCACAGATAATGGATAATATACAATATGTAATATTGTAATACCCTGACCCTCGAGAGCCACAGCCCTGCTTGTTCCTTCCCGAGCTGCTGCTGATTACCTGGATCAGGTGTGTTCAGCCAATCGGAAGCTGTAAGTGCAGGAATGGTGGGAAAACACGCAGGGCTGTGGCTCTCGAGGTCCAGGGAGCGTCGAGTTAGCCTCTCCTGCTCGAATATTTCATCAACCGCCTTTTGCTTTGATTCCAGGTGAAGATTTGATATTGATGATGGGGTCAAACCACCTTAACGTTTTCTCCAGGACACCTCAAAGATTCTGAGTAGGGTTAAGGTCTGGACTCTGTGGTGCTCAGTGCAGGTCTGAAAGTGAAGCCTCGTGCTCCCTGAACCAGGTTTTCTGTGAACTGAGAATATTCACACAAGAAAATCCCTTCACATTGAGTCCGTCCAGGTAGACGGCTGAACTCTGTGTTAGCATCTGAAATATACAGTATTAATAACATGGGTAGCTTTACCTTAAAGTAAAGGTTGCTGAAAATACACACACACACACTTTGAATGGAGTATTTCTACACAGTAGTACTATTTTTACCACCACTGACCAAAGGTGGAAGAGACATGTTCATTGTGTTTCCGTATTATCAGAGCTGTAAACGTACGTCTTTATGGTCCAGCTGACACACCCTGTCCTCAGTCATAGCAGCGTAATATATTTTAGAGAACAGGTCATCTGAGAGGGCACAGTACACACGCCTAATAACGTGTAGTTTGATGAAACTATTTTTTTGAAGCACATAAACCTTCAGGGACTTTTAAACCGATTCTCCTTTCACACACACGGTGGCGCTGCTTCCCATAAACTATGAGTAGGAGAGTGTGTCATGACAACCTGACTGTAATAACACAGGTTCCTACATAATGAGCAGCTGTAAGTGCAACTCGGGAATAAGCATGATTTCTAATTTCCGACAGATTAAAGATAGATGAAGGCTGAAAAACAGCACGATACAACAGCTGCAACAGACACTAAAATACTTTAAAATACTATTAAAACCCTATTAAAATACTTTAAAATACTATTAAAATACTTTAAAATACTATTAAATACTATTAAAATACAGTAAACTTTCAAACCTCATCACCATCACTTTGATATAAACATACTCACAAGTTAAAGATCTTTAAGAAGCTGTTTTTTCCACCACATGGTGTGTGTGATGTATACTGATCTTTTATTAAGAGTTGGAACTATGTCAAATGGCCCCCCTCTTCCTGGTGACCCCCTTCCTCTTGCCAGAGTCAGAGGTTTGTGATTCTAATATTATTAATTATGCATTATTTATTTAATATATGTATTTATTTATTTATTTATTTATTCATCTTCAGGAGATGAATAGGTGTTATCTTATTGCATAAATTAAGACTTATACAAGGTAAATTTTAACCACACACCCTATTAAAATGTTGAATTGTGACAATGGCATTTTCTCTGTTTGTTGTTAGTTGAGTTAGTTTTTAACCATTAATTGTAATAATTATGGCTACAGCTAAATATTATTTTCATTATGGAATCGTTTTATTATCTTGATAGGAAGAACTATCCAGGAGTGACTCCTTTACAATACTGATTTGTCCAACTGATATTCAATTATGAAAATAGAGTTTAATTATGGAAATAATCATTTTTCTAAGAACAAATACTTCAGATTTATACTTAGGTACAGTAGTTGAGTGAATGTACTTAGTTACATTTTTTATTTTTATAGTGAAGTATAGTAACTCTTACTCAAGTAAAGGAAAGTTGAACCCCTACCTCATATTTCAGGAGTAAAGTATATAGGCTGGAAAGTAACTAAATATATTTACTCAGGTACAACAGTTCAGTACAAATTTAAGATACTGATAGGTGTCTGGGCTCGTGTACTTAAATATTGAAGGTTTTTACAGCACATTTATGTCCCAGTCGTAGTATCTAGTTACTTTACAGATTCATATTATTATTACAGAATGTAATAAATTCTGATTTGTTAAGTTGTGCATCTATAAATCACTTAAATGAGATGCACCAACATTCAACTGATGTACTCATAGAATCCTATAACATACATTACTCTGTTCACTTTTACTTTTGCTGATGTTTTACTTCTAGCTCTTTACCTGCAGCAGAGCATTTCTGCTTCTTCAGCTGTTGGGGTTGAAGTGTTGTTTCAGGGCAGCACTGATAGACATGCGCACAGATGATGGAAGAACGGCACATCTGCACTGACGTCACCCCCCATGAAAAAGCTGCCAATTTGAAGCTGTCCGGGACTGGGACATACCCGGTCTCTGCAAAGCAGTGAGGAGGAGCAGCTCCAGGCCAACTCCTGCTGGTGTCTGCATGCACTTTTCTGCAAGGCAAGTCTGCAGTGGCGGTTTGTGAGGTGGCAGAACACTCTGCACCCTCCACGAACTGTCTGAGCCACCACCAAGAACACAAAGTGTGGTTTCTAAAGACGACAGATAGGTTGGAAATACACCCTTCTCCTGCTGGAAGAAACCCAGCACTGACTGTGTCTGGTCTGAGATACTGCTGCTGGGCTGAAGGGGAGAATCCCGCTGCAGTTTCAGAGGATGGAAGAGTCCAAAAGGAGATGAGAAGAGGAGCGCAGAGGAGTTCTGGGTGCAGAACTTTAGAGTCTTTTGTCCTGAGCTCTTCCTGCACAGTTGAACCGGAGCTGACAATGAAGATGAGCGTGGTAACTATCTCCTAACACCCGTCTGTTGAGAATAGGACGGTGTCTTTGAGGCAGCTTTGTCACGGCAGATTCGTGTGAGCATTTAAATCCTACCAGGCAAACAGCCTTTACAAATCAGTATTTAGCCGGTTGTGCTGCTCATATTTCTGCACTCCGCGAGTTCAGACAGTGTCTTGGGGGCATGTGCATGGAAAAAAGTGTAGTTTTGGAAACATTTACGCATCTATCTCCATTTGCACGGTGTACATTGTGAACAGTTACAGGTCTGTAGTCTTCTTTAGCAGCTCAAACATATCCACAGAACTTCCAGACAGAGTGTGGTGCACGGATTTCTGCGACAAAACCAGGGTTTATTTTGAGTTGCCGACGCTCCATCAGGGTTGTATTTGAGGTACCGGTGTAATGCACACGGGCCGGCTGCCAACTGTCTGGGTCAGAGTGGCCAAGTAGGCAGCGCTGTCTGGACCGCTGGAGCTCCAGAGCAGAAGAAACACACACAGGAGTCCTCGTTTCCAAAGGCTGTCACCAGGAGTTTGTTCACTTTTCCCTGGGCATCATCCTTCCACCACTTGGACGCGCCGATGTTTGCTTAAAGCGGTGTGCGTAAAACCAGTGAGTAAAACCACGAGCGGCAGAAATCCTATGGCGACTAGTCTGCACCGTGTGGAAGTTTGCATGTCTTAAAATGTTTTATGACACTTTCAGTGCAACATCTTGCCTTGTATTTCAAGCCCATTAAGCTGTCATCTCCGGGAGATAGGTATTCAATTAACAAGACAGGACAAGGTAAATTAGTGCTGTTACCACACAATGGAGCCACAACTCATGATCATATCAATTAAAGCTGCAATAATGAGGCTAATTCAATAATGATTAGCTGATGGTGATTGCTGATTTCTCTAAATGTGTTTGCTGCCTGTTGTTGTGAAGTTTGGGTTCTTTAGATTTTGAAGTGTTGAAATAGTTTGAAATAGTTTGTAGGTTTAGTCCTAATTGTCATCATCATTGTCCAAAGGTGAAGAAATGGTCAGAAAAAAGTTTTAACCAGAGATATTAAAAAATAGAGAACAACAGCAAATCTTCACGGTTGGACACAAAGAGGTTTTGAGATTTGTGCTTTATAAAAATCTGGATCAGTTGATTTTTCTGTCAGTCAACAAATCAATTCATAGACAGTTTCCGCTGTAGTTCCACCAATAATCCAGGAGATAAAAGATCATCTGAGCTCCGGTTTAATTTCCTCCACAGGAATGCAGATGGATCGGTCAAGACAAGTTCCCAATATAGAGCTGCCTGTCTGGAGTTACACCTGAGAGTGGCTGTGTCTGATGGATTATGTTTTTTCTGTGAGCTGCTGACATGAATTCAGAGGCCAGTGAGATGTGGAAGTGTTCGCCTCCAGGAGAAATCTGAAACCCGGATGAGCACAGCAAGAACTTTGAAGTGAAGGAGACAAACCATGGACTTGTTATGGTGTGGCACTGGACCGACTGTGTGCTTTTAACCTGTCTGTAGCACCCTCTACCCCCACCCCATGTCACACCTTGCCCTGAATTATGGAAATTTTGTGGAAGACACTGACTTGGACACTGAGCCTGGTGGTGATGGCTGCTTCTGAATTTCAAAGCGCCAACAAACTTTCGCACAATTCTCAAGGTATGATGTAGACAGGTGGACAGAAAGATGTAGTAGCTAAAGTTTGTTCATTATCACATCATCCTCTCTTCTTCTATCTTTTCTTTTTCCTATAAAAGAGGAGTTCCTGTCCTACCTGCAGCACTACCAGTTGACTGTCCCGGTGCAGGTGGATGAGAACGGAGAGTTCCTGAGCTACACTGTGAAGCACCACCGGCCGGGCCGACGGAGACGGGGCGCAGTGGACCCCTTAATGGGACCTGCCTTAGACCCAAACCCTCCAGAGTCCCGGGTTTTCTACAGACTGTCAGCCTACGGAAAGCACTTTCACTTAAACCTGACACTCAACCCCCACCTGGTGTCAAAACATTTCACAGTGGAGTATTGGGGCACAGAAGGGGTGGAGTGGCGTCACAACATGGTCGACAATTGTCACTATGTTGGATTTTTGCATAATCAGCAAAGCACGACCCGAGTGGCCCTCAGCACCTGCAAAGGCCTGGTGAGTATTTTATCATTATTAAAAGTGACCAGCTCAGACTCTATTCACTTCCTTATGAGCCACAAAGAGTTCACCTCAAACAAACCTCAATACTAACGTCAGAACATATACCTCGCTTGTGCTGCTCTCATGTCAGCCAATCCTTCAGAGCCAGTGCACAAGGGATTAGACCAATTGTAGTTTACTTAACAGAATCTTGGCCTCTTTCCACTTGGCACGCCGAGTCTGCAGGCAGCTTGAAGTGAGGTGATGCTCATGCAGAAACATCACACCATCTCCCAGTGATCTGTGAGTGATAAGCAGCGAAGCTTTTGTGCACTAAATATCACGTTGTTCTCTCATTTTAAAAGCTCCTGCAGTGGAGATCCCATTTCTCTTGTTGATCCTTTTTTTGTGACCTGTAAAATACAGCGTTTAACGGTGAAAGTGTTAGATATTGCTCCGTTTTGAAGTGTTCTATTCAAAAACAAAACTGAAAAAGGCTAACAAGCCATCTAATTATCCTGTCTAAGCTTTTAGCTGTCGGGCTTTTATCCACAGACTGTGTGGCTGTCCAATTTCTCTTTTCTAATCAAGACATTGGAAGAAAGTTCAATAGCTGTTATCCCTCCTCGTTTCAGAATAACTCTGAAGAAGGAAAGAAAAAGACCCCGCTTCTTATTGGCAAATGTAATCACGTTGAGAAAACATGTAGCCAAATGTGTTGGCAGGACCTACCCCGAGCATCATAAATTGAATTAGTGTTCGCCCCTTTTTTTCTGACAGCACCAAAAATGGACAAAACTGTGTCTGTACTTTAATGTAATCAGCTGTCTGGGCACTTTGAGACCTTGACATCACACACTATTAAAACCCCAAATTGAAAATGTTTCTCTTTGCTAGTGTGATATCTGGTTAATTGCTGTGTTTTCTTAGTTTTTGCTCCCCAAGGGGGGGTGTTAAACAGCCGAGAGCAAACTTTTAATGTTAGTCTTGATGTAATTGGCTTGGAGCTTTTAAATTTATCTGCAGATTAGTGACTGATGCATTGTATGCGCTAAAATATGATCCTCGACTAGAAGAGATTACATTAGTATATAAATTAGTCATTTAAAGGAGTTCTCCAGCTGTTCATTATTGCACTTACATAAATAAAAATTCACTCCCAAATCCTTGATGTTATCACATTTATGCAGTTCTTTCTCTGCTCGGTAAATGCTCATGTGTTTTAAAGGTTCTAACAACAGTGGCCAAACAATGTTTGTTAAATATGATGTTATTTAAACTGGGAATCACTGAAGGAGGAGCGTCACATCCCAAACCTGCAAACTGACTCCTTTAATCATCTAAACTGGATCTGTCAGGTCCAGTATTATCCATGAATGTGTTCACCGGACCGTGTATCCACTTCCTCATAACGCAACTAAAACTACAATAAAAATCGATTCGTAATAAAGTCTCCAAATCCAAGCTGAGATGATCCTGATCATGTTGTCTGAGCTAAATTAAAAGAGTTACGACCATCAACTTTAGCTGTAAGCTAGTTGCTATCGTGTTAGCTGTTCAGTAGCTCCAGTTCTTTCGGTTATTTCTCTCTCCACTTGCTCCCAGATACATTTGCATGACACTCTGTCAGCTCAGGCTAATGCTCAGGTCATTTTCCACCTTTCCACCTGTGCTCTCTGCAGTTTAAAGACGTCTACAGTGTTTCTGTGTCCTGCAGTTGTTACACGTCCAAACTAACCCCAACTTCTCGGCGTGCTCATGGATTCGCTTCTTGTCTGGAGCTGTGTGTTTACCCTCGAACAGCCCGTGGACTCATGGGAAATGCTTTTTGTTAGATGTTTGTTCACTTGTAAGCAGCCATGTTGTAAAATTGGCTTCTGTCTGAAAACACAGGTACAGGTAAACCGAACGTCATGTGTCAAATGCTTACATTGCTTTTTCCTGCAATACATTTTCTTGTGGTTATAACAAATATCTTTGTGTGGTTTTTCTCCCCCAACAAGCACGGCGTTATAACAACAGAGGAGGACCAGTATTTAATAGAGCCATTAAAGAACATATCCTCCACCCCCTCCAGTGAATGGAACCTGGAAGAAGCACAGCAACATGTTATTTATAAAATGTCTGCCATTCCCTCACCACAAGAGCACAGCCAGGAGTTCAGCTGTGGCATTTCAGGTTGGTGAACCTCCATCTGGGTTGGACTGGTGTGGGTGGAACTGACGTAAATGAATAACTATACATAGCAGGTTAAAGGAAGCGCTGGTTTGCTTCTAGGCCCGACTTCTGGTAGACAAGAGCGGGTCTCTTGTGCTATAGTTGCTTCTGGCCTGGACACCTTTCAACCTGTAAGAAAGAGGCTTGTGCCAGATTTTATAAAAGGCCCTTCAGTGCATAAAGAGTCCTTGGCTCTTACTTTAATGGAAGCACAAATCCTATTAATAGAACTGACAGTCATGTTCAGATTTTAAGATTCAGATAACTTAGTTCCCCCTAATGCTCAGTCTGCTGAGATATGATGAATTAGTAAAAGAACCAGGTGGATATTTAGGTATTTGGGCCAAAGTCCAAGGTAAGAAACAGCAAAGGCTGTCATCACCAGGAAGCCAGCATGCCCTAACACGCACCATCGTACAACTTTTTCCCAGAGCATCTGGGTTATAAAGCAAAGGCTTTAGCTGCACGGTTCAAAGGGGCAGATTTCCTATGTTTTCTTTCACACTGATAATGCATCCTAGTTCTGATGTATTCATAATTCACTATGAACAGTCTCTGTCTCCTGTTGTTTGTAGACCTCATCAAAAGCAGTGCACCTTGCCAGTATAGTACACCTTCCTCTGCTCAACGAAACGAGAGCGAGCGGTCGAACAGCATCCACAGACAGAAACGCTCCATTAGCACCGAGCGCTTCGTGGAGACGCTTGTTGTCGCTGATAAAATGATGGTCGGTTACCACGGGCGCAAAGACATTGAGCACTACATCTTGTCAGTAATGAATATTGTAAGTTTGATCTTACTTCTTTCATTTGGATGTTGTCTGATGACCTGTTCACAGATGAACGTTGTTAGTATGCTGTGACATCTGGACGCAATTTGTCTGACTTTGTGTCTTTTCTTCTTTTCTGGAGGTCAGGTTGCCAAACTTTACCGTGATGCCAGTTTAGGAAATGTTGTGAACATTATTGTAACCCGGCTGATTGTTCTCACTGAAGATCAGGTAAGAATACTTCAAAAACAAAAAACTTTGTTTATTATAACAGGCCTTATTTTAAATCATACCTGTGCCCTCACCTATCGCGAGTCTATAGCTGAAACACTTAGTGTTTTTGCTGCAGTATTTTATATGACTGTCGTGGCTGCAGTGGAGAGAAAGAGACTATTCGCCATATGGCTGCCACTTCAGATGAAAGATGTGCACAGGCATCTGCCCTCAGGGAGCCTCTATTGAGAATTTTTACATGCACTGTACATGTGTATGTATGTGTGATGAGAGAAACAGAGTGTCTTCTTAGCATCTGTTTTTTCTAAAGGGATCATAGTGGTTCTTATGTAGCATCAGGTCAAAAAAGTAAGTTTTAATGTTAAGTAGAGCTGCACCGCTCCTTCTAATAGGAAGGGCTGTGTGTGGTTTGGGATAAATAAAACAACAACTGAATAGAAAATATGGTTACAGAATAAACAACATTGTAAATGTGAATCATTGATGTGTGGTTTAGAAATATGTTGTAATTATCCTTCAGCTGGCGTTTTACTGGTTTACTGTAGAAGTAAATTCATTTTGCAGACTCCACTACAGCTTCTTTCCATTTCATCTACGTTTTTCTAATTGTACAAACCCTTGTTTGACTCTACTCCTTCTAACCGCCCCTGCTATAAATGGTTTTACCTTTAAAACAAAAATAGGACATCCAGCCTCCCTCTGATCCCAGTGCAGTACTCCTCTTTATAATTCATCCAGATAATGATGCTACCCTGGCAGCAAGCTGGATCATTGGTTAGCACTGTCCACACGTGACATTAAGTTCAGAGTCACATTTATTTCTTTGCACGTATTCCTTTATTGGACAGCAGAGTAGAAGTAGACAGGAGGTGGAGTTGGAGGGTTGAGGATATCACATGCATTAAAGGTCTCCTGCTGTAAGCGAACCAGCGAGGCTGCAGGGCCGTTATAATGCAAAATGATACCAATACATCAATATAATGATATATGATACATTGAGAAGAAAACACAAAATAATATGGTACAAAACGATACAACTCCATATGTTAGGGGACAATACAATAAGACATGATGTGATGCAGATGTGACGCAGTGTCCTGTGTAATATTTGTACTTTAGAGTGTTCCCTACTACACTGTCATGACATGTGCTGTGTTGTCATTGCAGCCTAACCTGGAGATTAACCACCACGCTGACAAGTCTCTGGACAGTTTCTGTAAGTGGCAGAAGTCCATCCTGTCTCATCACGCGAACGGCAACAGTATCCCTGAAAATGGGATGGCTCATCACGACAACGCTGTCCTAATCACCCGGTAGGTTTAAGCTCACATCTACAGACATGACTCACAACATGGATTCATGCCCTTCAAAGAACAGTTTCTTTTAGTTTAATTTAGTCTGCAGGTTATTTTCTGTGCTGTGACCAGCACCAACATTTTACCTGTAACTGTTAAAACTAATGGGATTAAAGACTTCAGTGCTGATAGTAAATTGAGCCGTTTCAGACATGCAGTACCTGTCATACAATTTATGCTGAGGGTGTTACCATAAAACAGCAAAACTCATAACCTGGAAAAGGCTCCATTGTTGCCAGAACTGTTTTGGCCTCATAACCTAGCAACTACACTGTATATTTGCTGGTTTTGTTAAGAGGGAGAATGGCGTTCTGTGATTGATATGGGCCAAGACTTTTTGAATTTCTGGGCTCTGGTCAAAACAGCTTTCTATCATTACTGTGCTCTTGTTTGTTGTCTGTCAGCTGATGTTCTCCAGCTCCTTTGGCTGCTGTTTTTATTGTTGGTTTTAGGTTCACTCCTTGAGAACCAGCACCAAACAGCTGCTTACACCTAAAGGTCGGGGGGTTTATCTCTGTGGGTTTCTGTATCAAATAATAAAATTGTGCCTTTCCTTATAGTTTTAGATGCCAACACCTCATAGAACTGTCTTGTAACTCACAAGCGTACTAATTCGTAGCTGCGTGGTAATAGTCAGACCAGGTCTACGTGAGTGTAATTTAATTTTTTTATTGATCCCCATGAGGGAATGTTGGACAGCTGCACATAGATAATGGTGCTACTATGGGTGTTGGGACCTTATCCAAGGATGCTTATAGCCTACACCGTTTCAACCAGCTAAGTAGGTGCTAGTTCAACTTGTATAAGAACTGGTTTGCTTTTCCACAGACTATAGAGATTCTAGGCTTACAGTTAACCCTTCTTCACTAACAACACTTTGACTATTCCACTTCACAAACTAGTACTTTAATTAACTTTGTCTGCCGTTGGTATAATACAGTTAATTTAGTGGTCGTGGTGGAGTTTGTTTGGTCAAACTAGCTTCCTGTTGCCGCTAAATGTTCCGGCTCTGCCAAGTGATTAAATGTAGATGGTGCACATCAGCACTTCTATTCCTTTCCTTGCTGATTCGTAGCCAAACCCGTCATTTACATCAGCTCCTTGTGTCAATTCCATATGATGGTATGTTGGTAACCTTTTGAGTAAAAATAGTGTTGCTATATAATAAAAGCAGAGCAAAGTGTAGGCGAAAGATAATGAGATATTAAGCTGTTGGGAGGAGGCACCAGCTGAGCCCAGAGATGCCAACACTGGAGATAGTATAAATAGCTGATGGTAGATACCACAGCGTCTTTACTAACCACGGTGTCTGCAGGAGCAGACATTCCTTGTGATGGTGGAATGCACCTAAAAAGGTTCAGGATGATTTTAAGATAGTTGGAGCTTGCAGCACTCAGCTCAGAGGACACTTCTTTCATTTATACTTCTGGAGTTTTTCAACTATGACTTAGTGATCAAAGTAAAGCTGAAACACAAACACCAACCTGGCAGCAGAACTTTAGTCTTAATCTTCAGTTTACTTAAAGCAAAATAATCCAAAATTCTGGAACGGTTCTCAAGGTCTGTATCCAACAGCAGGTTTAATGTAACCAGAGTTACAGCTACAATTACAGATGTTGTACTGGTAGCTCTACTGTAAATGTCTAATCATAGTAGATTTGTGAAAGCATTTGTGTACAAAACTATGACAGTACCTGGGCCAAACATTTTTTATAAAGGCATGGATTGATTGAGGCCAGAGGCCCCCTGGACCACGGTCTCTTTAACACATGACTGTTAATATATCTTGTTTGAAATTCACAGAGCTCAGATAAAAGGTGGATGGAAACACCACAAGAAGATGTAAAATAATCCCAGGTAGACACAAAACTAGGTTGCACAAAATAACCACAAACAGTTGGAAAATGATGTAAAAGAGAGAAATAATAGACACGAAACGAACCCAAACAGACAAAAAACAAGCAAAAAGAGAGTAAATGACGACAAACAACTGACAATGCCGTCATTTAATGTATCCTCCAGCCTGGGTTCTTAAGGGGGCTTTGAATCTGTTTGTGCCCAGGGCCTCGTTTTCTCTGAATTCGCCCATGGCTGGAAAATCTGATTTGGCCCCTGAGCTGCTATTTGCCTTCATCTGGAGTAATGTATTTTCATTAGGTGTTTTAGGTCTTCAGGTCATCAATTCCAGCTTTGTAATTCATCCAAATACTTATATGAATATAATGATTATTGGCCAAATATAAAAATATTATCATAGGTTCATAAAAACCAGACATCGTCTCTATCCATCATCATAAAAGTGACCTCTGTAGCTGTGTCGAATACCATTTTGCCTTGTTTGGAATGTGGTCTGTCACATTCAGAAAAAGACACAGAGGAACATAAATCAAAATAAATAGACTTCCTAAACGAGGTCATGATTGCACCTCATTGGTTTGGAGCTGCTCCACTGGGAAGGACGGAAGAAGAGTTTATAGGGAGGGAGACTGTGGGTGGTAGTGGAAGGAGAAAGAAATTAAATTTGCTGCGTCCTTGGTTTTAATAGATTAAAAGCTTTGGAAGCGATTGGATCGTTCATTGTAAAAATGTATGGTGTGTTCTTAAAGCACTGGAGCTCAAAGAGTTCTGGCTCTCGCTCTATTGGATTACCTGCATGTGAGTTAGGGGGGTTAACAGCAGGGGCAGAGCAGGACCGAAACCTTTCGCTGCATTCACATTCACGCTGGAGCACGGTGTGGTAGCTGGGTGACATTTTGCATTTTAGATGGATTTGAGTGATCAAGGTGTTTTCAGAGACTTTATCTTAGGATTTGTTATGCTAAAGGTTGAGTGGAAAGAATTAAGTGGCAAAGAGCCAGTGGGAGATATAAAATAATACTCAACTTAATTGTTTGTGCTCTTTTCTTTGTCTGTCTTTAGGTATGATATCTGCACCTACAAGAACAAACCCTGTGGTACCTTAGGTGAGTGGACTGAAGCACAGATTATATCCTGTATGTGGCCCCTTCACTGATCCCGACTCGAGTTCCTCTTCTCTTTTAACCCTCTGGAGAGACTTTCATTTAAAGGACAGTTTCAAAGTTCATCTGTTGCCCTTAAGTCCACTCAAACAGGTTTTACTTGCTGAAATCTTTCTTCTTGTAACTACAGGCCCTGTAGGAGATCTTTTACAAGAGATGCTGCGTCCCTTTAGGTGGATATCTTCCAAAGTAGCAGCCTTTTCAAAATGATGGTCCTGCAGTTCTGGATAAAGCATTTGGGACTGTGTTTGGACAATAAAGACTGATGATAAATCATTAATTTTATATATTTAAAATGGACAGACAGGTTTTATTGAGCTACAATATATGAGTTCCAGCCTTTTTGTGTCAGCTTCAGCTCTGGTGAGGCATTCAGGGACGGTATAGAATAGAGTGTAGTTTCTTCTGGAACTAACTTAAATTTAAAAACTCCTAAACAAACCAAAACAAAAACCGAGGTCTGATCTGAGCTGTGGATGTTGAGAATCATTAGACCCCTAACATGTGGTTTAATAGTATGATGAGGTGTTGACAACTACAAACAAAAGGAAAAAGGTTGTAGGAACAATCAAAAGAGAGAGCTCCATTATCTCAAATCCTACAGAGCATAAAATGTGACCAAACTGCTCTAACACCTAAATGAAAGCACACACACAGAGCAGGAGCCGTCACACAGAGATACATAACAACACAACACAATCACACCACATGCGTGAAAACCAAAATTGTTAAGGTGGTTGAATGTGGTCAAAGCCAGATGAACCTGGGATGAGGATCTTCCTCCCGGCCCCATTCATGGTGAGGACGCTAGAAACAAAAGATCACGTAGAATGGCCAAAGGGGGGTTTAATTAAGTTAAGTTTGTAACACTCCAAATCCATTTCAAGCCCGCTGCTGTTCAAGGGAACTTCATCCACGTGATATGATGAACTGTCTCTTTTGTTGTAAGGGCTTTAGGAAAAGGTCTGTTCATGACCAGTATGAACGAGAGGAATAATTACAGCATTAAGGAGTTCGCACAGACACCTGACTATTAAACAGCCCCCACAGTCGGCTACAGTTGGACATAATGAGAAAGATGTTTTCACTTGTGTTATTATAGCTCCTCAGCGGCTGAAGCCCTGAACCTGGACAGCTGTGGTCACCTCCTCCGCCTCTCACCTTAGTTTGTCTTAAGGTGTTTACACTTGCACTGGGGAGGGGTGGGGAGAAAAAAGAGGAAGGTATGTGTCGGGAAGCCTGGGAGGGACACTTGGAACGGGGGGGGGGGGGGGCAACGAGGAGAGAAGTGACAGAAGGAGGAGATGGAGAAGAAGAAGAGGAGTAGTTGAAAGGAAAATGGAAGGGGAAAAGGACAATTACAGGGAGTGTTGGAGAATGCAGGAGATAGAGTGGGTGATATGCTGGTTGTGGTGGTATTGGGGGTGGAAAAGGACAGCAAACAGCGACACAGACCCCACCCCCCCGTCTCCCTGCTCTATCTCTCCTCGCCCCACCCAGCACTTCTTCTCTCCCCATCTTATCTTTGTAAAGGCCCCGCAGGCACCACAGTATATCTTGGAGGTAATATTGTGACTTCAGGGGTGGTTTGACAGATTGACCGCATTCGTCACATTCCCCGGTCGCTTTAATTGCCCTGGCATCTGCTTGGCTTCCTCGTTGCCCCCCCCCCCCCCCCCCCCCTCCTCCCCTCCTTCTCCTCTCGGGGATCATGCTCCCAGGTCAGATCGCTGGCCTTTAGGGTCGCACAGTAATCACGGGGCTGGAGATAATGCTCAGTCCACCCTGGTGTTAAGAAAACACACTGTGTATGCGTTTGCAGTCACCCATGACCCATGCTCACACACACTCACTTTACTCTCTCTTACACACACACATTCTTTAACTAATCGTAGAGTAGCCACCCTCCTTTCTTTCCCTCCCTCTCTCTTTCTTTCTTCACCTTCAGGCTCCCTCTCTGCCTGCAGTAAGGGTTTCAGTGTGGCCTCCTGATTTGCGAGTCTATTCTTGTTTAGCCTCTTAGCAAAGAGGATACAAAAGCTGTGCCACTTTTAGCACGGAGGCAAAGAGTTCATGCAGCTACACAGACCACCACAGTGCCCATGTATGCAGATGTGCAAATGCAGATGTGTCATGTTTAGTGATACAGGAGATAGTAAAAGTACAAAAACTGAGGTAAAAGTGCAAATACTTGTCTAAATAGGTACTTTACTGCAAGTACATCTTCAAAAGTGCATACTGAATACAAATTAGTACAAAAGTACAAGTTTGAGGAACTTAAACTTTCGACTCTTAGGTTCTGGGGCCGTAGTTCGACCCCAGTAAAACGTCCCTGGTCAGGGGAAGGTCCAGCAGCATGGGTCTAATTTAAACTGAACGACAAGTTTGGTGGTGTTGTTGATAACGTGGATGTAAAAGTTTGGTCCAGATTTGTTCCACATGTCTCATAAATAAGGTTTCTGCAGAAATTGAACGTATTCTAGTCTTGTTAAGTTTAATTCGTTTACAGATTCACAGAGGGAACCACAGTAAAGATCTGATTTCTAACTGTTTACTGTGACAAATCATCAACAATCACTTCGTCTAATCAGAAATTAGCAAACGTTGGAGGCTGCGCATCAGTGAAACAAAACATTTTAAAAGAACAAAATATCTCTTGGAACTCATTATAAGCACTTTATCTTCTGGCAGCTGCTTCATCCATAATAACACCAACATTTATTAGTTTGGAAGTAAAGATGGAGTTAGTGGAGTAAAAAGTACAAGATTTCCCTCTGAACTGCAGTAAAGTAACAAAATGTACTTCTACTACCTCAGTTGACTGATACCATCTAACTTGCTTGTAATTAATTTAAAGGGCCAGTTCACTCACGTTACAACAGAATTGTTGTAAACTATTGGCAGTTGCCATTCACCTGTTTTATGTGAGTGGAAATAGAAATGTGGAAAAAGTGTAAAAGTTGGTTTATTGATGAAACACAAATGTGACAAATGTGTTTTTCAGAAAAGTCTTTTCCAGTCTTTTGCTGTGTGTCAACTTTTTAAAGTGTTGCTGGCATCAAATTCAAAATGAGCAACTATTTTAACTCCATAACTCCAGCTGTTATCTGGGTATTAAAAAGGAAACATGCATTAGTTTAGCATTTTTATCTTTTGACTTTTAATGAAATTTAATTAAACATGTCCTAAATGTGAATTGAAAGACTATTGCGGATACAGTGAAGAAGCTAATGTCGCTACATTGCTAAATTAAATCCCATTTACCTCCATTATATTTGAGCAGATGCAGGAATCACACATGAAACCAAAACTGTCTCCATGGCTCAGTACAACAAGAAAAAAGTGAGACAATATCTGTTGACCCTTTCAGTGTTGTGAAGAATTTTTATAGCTCTTCCTCTTTACAACAACATAATTAAAATGCTCTTACCTACACATGCATGAATGAACAGCCCCAAACACCCAAACGCACAAACACACCTGCTTTTGGCTGTCATATGATCCACTCTCTAGTCACCTGTAGATGTAATCTGCAAAGAATTGCCTCCTGTCTCCCTGTGTGACCTGTCAGGCTTTTGGAAAAAGGACCTGTGACACCTGGATCGTGGAGAGGTTTTAACAATATCACTCTCTCCTTTCCCTTTCTTTCTCCCCACTCTACCTCCTTTAAAATGAGGAAAACACTTATATTTTCTGACAGGTTTCCCTTGGGGCAGAGTGTTGGTGAGGGGTTCTTATATTCTCCTGCTTGGCTCGGGTTTTAGTCGATCCCTTGTTACATGTTCAGTTGAAACATATAGTCCTAACCCTCGTCTAGACATTTTCCAGCAGTCGCTGCAGTTCGCAAGAAATATGAAAAGAGCCGTCTAGCCAGGTGACTCTGTAGCTCATGGATTGTCTTTAAGCACGGCTGTAAACAGGTGATCATATGTGTGGAATCCCACTTTTATGACCCCGTGTTTGTACGTTTGTCTGGCATGCGTGCGTTTTTGTGTCCAGGCTTGGCCTCGGTGGCTGGAATGTGCGAGCCCGAGAGGAGCTGCAGCATCAATGAAGACATCGGCCTCGGTTCTGCGTTCACCATCGCACACGAGATCGGCCACAAGTGAGTTCTAAGGCGTTTAAGATCCTAATATGAAATATTAAATATAAATTTATATATAATTTTGAGTTTAAATATGTGAAGAGCTGCACCAATTGTTGATCAGGGTGAATTTGAATGGTCACTTAAAGGTTTAGAGTAATTTATTGGGATTGCATGGATATAACCTTACATATGAATTCATATAATTCATCTTACTTTAAATTGTTTTATGCTTTTTTCTGATATTGTGCAAAGAATTAAACAAAACTCAACTTTTATGACAAAAAATAATAATATTCACTGGTTCTTTCTTTCTGATTTCAGTGTTTTATGTATATAGTAAATTGTATATTTTTGGGCTGTGAATTCATGGTCAGACCAATTTTCCAACCTCTGTATTTAGTTTTGGGTATTATTCTGCTAACAGTTAGTTAAATTATAGGTTACAAAAACCAATCAAATCGCACAACTATGAATAAATGAATGAATAAACCTAAAAACCTTTTGACCATCATCATGTTCATTATTTAATCTACTTATTTTATCGGTATCATTCCCTTCATGATTGCCATCTTGTCACCTCCCATCCGTCTCTTGGACCACTTGGCTTTACAAAGTCGTGCTGCTCAGAGGACACATTCGTGACATCTTTAATGTTAATATTATGTCTATAAATATTGTTTTAGCAATAGCTGTTGCCTCCCTAAACAACTACCATCACCATCATCATCTTTATTTGTTCAATATTTACATTTTTAACCAAATACTGCAGTTTTTAACCTCTAAAATTAGTTATTCATGTTAACGAGTGATCATCCACATTTTATTTTTTTATCAAGCTGAAGTCAGATTCACAACTCGATTCTGACTTGAGTCCGAGTCATTCGAGTCCACAGATTCCTCCTTTTGTTTCCAGTCATTTTCCAACCTGTTATCACCTTCATGACTCTGAGCTCTAATAACTGCTCTTAAACTAAACTACACCAGACCTGCATGTTGCCCTCCCCACTCCCACCCCCAGCAGACGTCTTGAACTGTACCTCCACGTATTTCCTCATGCAAATGTCAGTGTCCACATACCTCTGGCTCTTTCTTCTTGAATATAAAGCAAAATAATGATGATCTATTAGTCTACGTATCCCTCCTGAGAGAGTTCAGCGAGATGGCCATTTCCTTTATTATGTCTCATGTCTGCTTCTGTTGTGCGTGCTGTTGTAAAAATAGTGTCTGCTTCTGGAGGACTGAAAAGCGGGGTTTCAACTGGCTGATTTATTTCTAGAGTAGGGTAAAATGTCATAAACGCCAGCCTTAGAAAAACAGGTTCAGACTGAGCGATGTGGTCAGGTTTGTTATATACATTAGACTTGATTTGTGCTCCTGGACTGTAAGGAAAAGTGAGCAGCTAAGTGATATCCTGCTGTAACATGAGATTTTCTCTCAAATCACATCCAGACAGATAAGAACTGAAGGATTTATTATTAAATTGATTTACTCTCAGCCCATAATGTAGATTAAAGCTGATTCTAAAGAACTGCAGTCTGTGGTGACTCTTCTTCACGGCCTGCTCAGACCTGCAGGTGGTGATTGACAGGCAGGCATCATTCAGAGTGGTGATTAAAACTTTTTTGTTCCTGCCGAGCTCCAGACAGGGTTTGACCCTTGACCTCTGCACACAGCTGTTTCAGAGCCGCTTAGCTCGAGCTTAACTGCCTCAGCCACTTGAGAGGATTCTCGGGTCCAACAACGTGGACTGTCCAAAGTAATTTAAAAGCCCTAATTACTTTTTTTTTCTGTGTTTCAGTTTTGGTATGAACCATGATGGGATCGGGAATTCTTGTGGCACCAAAGGCCACGAGACAGCAAAGCTGATGGCCGCTCACATAACCGCCAACACCAACCCTTTCTCCTGGTCTGCCTGCAGCAAAGACTACATCACCAGTTTTCTCGAGTAAGTGGATGATGGTTGTTCCCTGTGGGACTGTCTGAGTGTGTTTGGATTTGCTTGCACGTGAAAGTGTGTCTGCAGCAGAGAAAAAGGTGCATGCCTGTTTTCCTGCTCACTTGCAGCCTTCTCAATTTACAACCCTCTGCCACTGGCTGGGTCTTGTGGTGACCCGCTTGGCTGTCTTCTAGGCAGGTCCTCCTCTGCTTATTCGCGTCCGTTTCATCACAAAGACTCCTGCCAGACCTCCTTGTGGCTGTGTATAACCGGGTGCCGTCCACCCTTCCATCCTTGCACCACAAGGCGGGTGACATTAGAGCTCATGCGGTCATTGGTGGTGATGTGTAGGCCAGCTGCCTTCAACCGCTGCTCCACTGTTTAGTGAATACTCGAAGAAGACAAAAAACCTGGGGCACACAAATGAGCCGATGAGTAAAGCAGCGGTGTTTGGCTGAATAAGAGACTGGCACAGGTTTCTAGTTCTGAGTTGGACAAAGCCAAACAAAACATCTGGACTTCAGAGTCTGGCATGAACACATACCTGTGATCAAGAAACGACTCAATAAACTAAAATCTTCCACCTTCATCCCTGGACAGCATGGAGCTGAAGGTGCTTTAAGAGGAGGTGAAGTTAAATACAAGCTTTCTTGGATAAAGGAGGAAAATCTATCGAATATGAAATTAAAATACAAACAGCGGAAGAGTGAGGCAGCCTCACAGACTGAACTCGAAAGTAAATTATAAAAGTTCATCATACAGAATCTACTGTGGAAGAATACCAATCAAGTGGTTGGGATCGTTCTCTCTGATTAGAAACATGTTGCTATTGTGAACTGGTGCAAGTTGTGCACAGATCAACAGAGAACCAGTTCTCTTTGGGGGCAACAGACCTAAAAACACCCTGAAGCAAACCAACGCAGAATCACTACAACAGAAGAACAACAGACGAAAACAATGAAGATGGTGGATTGCATGTTACAGCTGCAGTGAGAGTTTAAATAGGGAATTTTTCAGATGACCGGGAAACACAAGTCTTCTTCATCATGCTTCTTCTTCTTTTGATATTTATTTGTGGTTGCAAAACAGCTGTTAGATGCAGTACCGCCACCTTCTGGATAATAGTGTTGCTTTTTTTTTTTGCTTTTTGCAGGTTTAGCGCACGCCCAGTCACAGTTCACATTAGGATGCATCTGGCTTTTGGTTTTTGCTGGAAACCAGAATCCTAGGTTCTGACCATGAGAGTTTCGTACAATGTTTTAGCTCATTGTTTTGATTTTGCAGCTGTATTATATTTATTTACTCACAGCTCTCTACAACATTATTTCCAGATGCAGCAAGCAGCTGTTTTAAGCAAAAAAAGCTGACATGAATGAAACTTCATGTCGGCCAAGTGGCCAAATGATGACCAGAGTTCATTTGCCTAAATTTAAACTTCAGGGATTCTCCCACATTTTTAAATGCAGCATGGGGCAACAAGTACGCTGCTGTGTCTGTGTGTTGGAGGCGTTCAAGGACAAAGTGTAGGTCACCTGTGTTTAGAAGCACAATATGAGCTTGTTTTCATTAAAAAAGATGGTGAAGTGAGAGGGGGTCAGAGGTCTCACTCAAGTGCAACAGAGGTACGATTGGAAGCGGCGTGTTTAGTATGGTTTTTTTATACTGCTGTGTAATATGTGTTAATATCTTGTCTATCTTGTCAATATCTTTGTTTGGCTTTATAGAAAAGAAGCATAAAAGCACATTGCTACCACTTAGTTATTGCACCCTGGATAATTGGGGCTATTCATTTAAGCTGCAGAGATGATTGCAATTATTATGTGTAACTGCTTCTAACTTTTCGTTTCCATCTTCCTACAGAGGACTTTTGTCTAGTTTAACAAAACCCTGTAGCTGTCAGAAATGGTCATCACTATGACCCTATTGTTAATTATAATATACAGAAATGTGGTGGAGTAGTGGTTGTATGCGTTGCATGTGTGTGTGCGTGTCTGTTTGTGTATTCATGTTTAGTTAGTGAGCGGCTGCGGCTGTCAGAAGATGTTTCCGGCTGAAAGCTGTTAGAGGACGGTTGGTGAACAGCACTTGTGACAGAGATGACAGTTTTATATGGCAGCTTCCAAGTGGGACACAAAGACCCACTTCTTTGATACTCCATCGTGTTTCCGTCCGTGTCAGGCTCAAGTGTGTGAGGATGGACTAACTCTCTAAAAGGAGAAACAGAGTTGTTAGTTTCTCTAAGCAGAATCCCCTCCTGCTTGGCTTATTATACGAACATTTGTGTGAGTCTGTTGCGTGAGTTTTATCTTTTCAATTTGCTTTTATTGCCTTCAGCCTTTATGTTTCTTACAAAAGGGGTTCTGTCTGTAAACTCTGATTGTCCTCCCATTTTCTGCCTCAATCAGAGTTTTGGATATCACACATGCTTCTCTCTGCCAAGTAAACAACTTTGGCTGCGGTGTTGGCCTAGATTCACCGTCCTGCTTGAGCAACATGTAGTGCTTTGTTTGGGGTTTTTAGGAATGGTTTATGAATGCACTCACAGGTCGGATCAGTTCACTTCTCTCATGTCTGCATTGCCAGTTGGTTATAAATGTTAAAAAGACAGTTCTCCGTTCCCAGACACCACATGTGCTGTTTAATTTGATATTAGATTTGTGTGACTAGTGCCTTATGATAATTGTTAGGTTAGCCTGATTTAATCACGGTCGGATTAAATCAGCGTAGTTAATATTTACACAAATGAGCGCTGTCAGAGTTCAAGAATCACTGATGTTCCTGCTTATTAGACATTACTTCCGCTCAGTATAATGAATTTGGCTGAATTCACTGGACAGGAAGCTTTTGCGACGATATCAAAGAATAACCTCTGTGTTCAAAGTTTGACTATTTTGTCTCTTTCCAAACTAATAAATAGTGAGCTCTGCCCTCAGTGCACAGGGAGTCTGGGTGTCTCAGAGGCCGCCTCTATGACGAGACGGTTCTCTAAGGAACAAGAGCCAAGAAATTGGATTATTCCATTCAGTGACTGAGAATAGAGCAGAGAGGACGGAAGGAAGAGTTTGCTCTTCTTCAAATGCTCCTTAAAATGAATTTTTATTTTCTACACTCAGTGAAACCAAACTGCGTTCACGGCATGTTGTTGTTTTATTTTGTTCAGCATTGTCCAGAAATTCAGAAGTGACTGATGATGATCAAATACAGACACAAAATGAACCAAATCAGAATTTCAAAATGATCTTAAACACACAATAATGAGCACATATATATAATATATAACCAAAAAAAAATAGACTGAACATATATACATAGTGATCTAAAATACAGGAAAGTATGTGAAGATGAAATTCGTTATTATCTTTATATCTTTATGTCTATTTGTCATGTTATATGAACACCACCACCTGCGTACGTTGTGTTAGTCGTGAGAGTTTCTAGGACATGGTTTATGTAGAAATGATCTACAATAGGAGCTTTTAAACATTTCACACACCATAGTGAATATCTCAAAACCTGGACACACTAACCCAAATGCATGGTTAAATATCACTTGTAAGGACCAGAAAATATGTTGTTGAACTAAATGTATAATGTGCCTTCAGTTTCAGTCTTCAGTCCTCTATTGTCTTGTATTCTATGCCCACGCTTTATTCTTTTCTAACACAAAGCCTGGCTCTACGTTATTGTTGTTACCCAGCCCACTTTTCCTTTCGAGGGATGGGAAGCATTCCACCGCACGTTGCAGCTGCCGCAGCTGGAAAAGGACACAGTGTTATAGTAAATAGTCGTAGTAATATTTTGTTTGAGTGAATCCTCTGACTCAGAGAGGATGAAATACATCTGTGAATGCATATTGGCACTTGTCTTTAGCATGATTTTAGTCTCTTACGGTCAAAAGAATAAAATATTTTATTTTCTTGGCTCTTGTAGATGGAACCAGAAAGCATCCTCACATCAACACAGATAATTAACAAGCCCGGCATCACGTTTACTCACGTTAAACAGTTGCATCAGCAGGAGAAACTGTTTTTTCTTCTTGGCTCATGTTTTTTTTTAGGATATAAAACTGTGTGAGTTCTTTGTTAGTGCATATTTCTATCTGACAAAACAGACTAAACATAATCCTAGGCCTGGACAAATGACCCATAGCTCACTCCAGATTTTTCTCCTCCTTTCCCTGCTCTGTCATTTTATTGGCTCCACTGTGGGTTCAGTCTAAGCAGTGACACAGAGAGCAGCCGAGCACAGAGCTATATAATCAACGAGCGTTGGTGTTTTAAGACAGTCAGATCAGCCCGCCCCCTTCGCCTCTGGAAAAAAATTGTGTGCTTGTGCTTCACTTGCTTTGATGAGGAGGTGTTGATGTGTGATATCAACATTAATTACATGTCATTTTAGATCTTTGACAAGCTTCCTATGGTGGTAGATTGGTGGTAAAATTAAATGAGTCAAAGAACACCGGAGATGATGGAGGGGGGGAGTTTAATGGTCCAGTCCTGGCACTTTAAACTCTCAGTGTAGAAAGGTTCCTTTGTGTAAGAAACAATCCTATTGTGGGTTTGTTTTTTTGACAGCTCAGGTCGGGGGACGTGCCTGGACAATGAACCTCTGAAACGAGACTTCCTGTACCCAACGATGGCCCCGGGGCAGGTGTACGACGCCGACGAGCAGTGTCGCTTCCTTTACGGAGCCTCTTCACGCCAGTGCAAGTATGGGGTAAGAAACCAGCATCTTCCCATGGACTCTTTAAAGTCCTTTTATATCATAACACCAACACCTTTTTGGAAGGAGAGTAGGGAGCACATTATCCGACAAGTATGAAAGTCAGTAACATCCCCAAAACATACTCAAACACGTGGAGTGTGGCAGAATGTCTAATGTCCAGAGACGAGCGGTGACGAATCTATTGTTTATGCATTAATTAGTTGGTGAACTGATTAAACCGTTGGTCCTAAACAATAGTAAATTAAATATTTTGCTGATGTCACATTTTATGTTCTTTATATATTAAGGTTTCTGCAGAAATCTAACGTGCAGATTCATGTGCAGATTCAAGATAGAGAGCCTACTCCAAGTATTTCCTTGAAAAGTCATAAATATTTATTTAATTTGTGATTTAAACTGCAAATAAATGTTCAATTTCAGGATTATAATATATATTAAGCATCTGCATTTACAAAATAGCTAAACCTGTCAAACAGAGTGAATGTAGTGGAGTAAGAAGTACAATATTGCCCCTTGTAATGCCAAAGTAGTAAAATTAATACTGAATGGAAATATGCAAGTGAAGTGAAATCGTGTCACATCAGTACTAAAATACAGATGTAAAACGAGGTAGTGGCTTTAAAGAAGAGATGACAAATATGTTCTAATGTCAACTGAAGCAAACTAAATGGTTACAGATATAAAGTCACAAATTTCACATTCAAGAAGCTACGATCACATCATATTTGAAATAATACTGTTAATTATTACATGAACTAATCTGATGATAATCTGCTAATTGACGAGTTCCATGCATTGAGAGAGACGGGTTATACATTTGGGGAAAAAGGTGTTAGATGAGAACTAGCAAATGTGTTGAGCTGAGATGTCGACGTTAGTGCTGAAAGATCGTTTTCAATACTGCTGAAGTTGGATCTGTGCATCCTTTATTTGAAGATATAAACACGATGAAAGCAGGGTTTATATTTCCTAGTTTAGATAACAGAGAGGTAAATACGCGAGGAAGATAACTGTTTTATTATTGTCTGGCAACTTAAGCTGGTTCGAAGGTGTCTGTCCACACATTGCCTTATTTTTCTTTTTAATATATAAACTTCCCAGACAAAGAGCTGAGGGATTGAAGTCAGCACTCCCCTCATCAGGTCCTTTGGGCTGTAATGATAATGATTAACCCCCCTCCTTGTCCAAGTAATGAGAAAACCTCAAGTGACACAGGCAGTGAAAGACAAGTAACAACCACACATTAAAAAGGGCGGTTGAAAGAATCCTCAGAGATTTAATGAACAATAACGTGATATTCATTTGCATTACATAAATATTTGGGCACATGATGGATAAAAGGGGGGCAGAGATTAGCTGAGATCATAGAGTTATTTCATTTCATTGAAAGAAATATCTGACAGCAGATTATAACAGGCCCCAAATCAAGCCCTGTTATTTTGGCTCCTAAGCTCATAATTGTGGTTTTAGATCAGCATGAAAGACACACATTTATGAGCAGAGTGGATTCCAGCAGTGATTCAACAGAGCTAAATTTCTGATCTATTTCATGCAGCCATCTGTGAAAGAGATGCTCTGTGCGACCGCTTACAGGACAGGCACAACCACAGAAATGGATGAAACGCCTAATGAATGGAAGAGTGTGGTTTCTGAAGCGAAGCTCAGCCATAACCTGTTGAACTTTTCTCTGTTTACATGACTATTTGTTTTATTTTTATTTTCTAGCAGGACTGTACTGCGAAAAGAATACAGAACAGAACAGTGACAGGAAAACAAAGATATAAGGAAAGAGTAAAAGAGGAAATAACTGATCCACATGGTTTCCAAAACCTGGATCATAGATTTTTGTATATGTAAATATGTTCTAGGTCAGACATGTTGGTAGATGTTGTAGAAGAGTCGTACTTACAGTCAGTATAGTTCATCAATAATATGCATTCAGAACTCCTTTCTGCTTTTTCACCTTTTATGAATACGGTCTTGCTAACTTCTATCTTCCTCTTCTCTCCTCTTCCTTCACCTGTACAGATACCTTTAGCAGTAGAAAAACTATACATGTACTTTAGTAAAAAACAAGTGGTACCCACCGATGAAATATTAAATAAATACTCACAGCGTTTGTGATGAATGATGAAGTTGTTTGTTCGTGCAAACTAGATGTGAGGATTGATATTAAATTTGGCTGCGTTGTTTTAGAGCTTTAGTGCAGGTGGGTCATTGTTGACTATTAGGACAGGGGGAGTACACAGAATCCTAAGACCACACAAGGGTTAAGAAAGTACCACTGTTATACTCAGGCGGCCTGTCAGGAACAGTGCTGGTCCTCCACGTGTGAGGCGTTAAAGGATAGTAGAGAGTGTAGGTCATCTGTGTGTTAGAGGTATTTAGAGCCCAATAGCATATTTAGGAAAACATAATTAATTTAGTTCTGTACTTTGTTTTCCTGTAAAGGAATATTACCCTCAACCTTGGCTGTATTCTGAATTCACAGCTGCCAATCCAGATACGCAGCGTTTTCTAAACCTTAGTGATGCTGGACCGAAGCTATGGACCAACCTTTGGTATACAGCACCATTTATATATATATATATACTAGATTAGCATTCTTCTTTGGTGCCCTCACCTTTTTTATTGCCAGCTCTTTTAAATCCCTCAAGCCCATCTCCATGTTGGAGAAGGCCTGAGCCACTGACCTTTGAGCAGGGCTGAGACAGTGTGCGAGGCAGTGGGCCGGCTTATTGAAACCAGCTGGCAGAGGGGTGTCTCTGCGACCGGAGAGTGGCGGTTTGCTGCTTTATTTAATCTGGATAGGTTCAGGGAGCTGCTGGGCTGTAGCATATTTACTGACCCCGGGGGTCAGAATCTATGCGCGAGATAATAACTCTTTTTCATGGGTCTGCTCTTCTGCTGTACACAGTTGTCCTGTAAAACCTTTGAAGTCGAGATGCGAGATGACCCAGTTCAGTTTAATGGGAAATCTAATGCAAGGTTGTGCAGAGTCGTCCTTGTAACATGTGTTCACTTTATGGTTTTATTTATTTGGGGGCAACTTAGTACTGTCTTCCCACTACTTCTCTCACATACACACTCCCTTCCGCTAGTAATCTAAATGGATTTTCCTGATGTCCTAGACCGAGAAGTGAGTAGGAGAAGACAGAGATATGATGTTTATTCAGACCACTCTGCAATACTAAAGATATTTGTTAGGCTGACAAGTCATCGTTATCTAGACTTGGGAGGCCTATTGCTCACTGTTGATTTCCCTTAAGAAGCAGAAATGGGAATTCTTGAACTGATGTCACGGTCCCGTGTGGTCCTGAGGTGAACGTGAGCAAACGTTAGTCATGGTGTTGATCCAGCTGACTCTTCATTTCTCATAAGAGAACATTAAGAGCATCCCGTGACCTTTGGTGTATTGCTCAAGATGCACTATTATCCAAAGCATATGGACTCTTAAAGATAGATGCTGCTCAGTTTTCTTGATGTGGTCTCATCAACTCCTCTCATCCTCTGATTTGATCTGGAATCATGTAGATTTATGGATGAATTTCCATGTTGCTTTTCTCACAGCTGTCAGAGAAGAAAAACACTAAGAGGAAAACCACTAAGGGCTACTGATAAATCATCCTCACCCTTATTCAGCAATTCACTCCCAGTTTGCTGAATTGATTTATTCTGACCAACTTGCTTTTGCCTTCTTTCCTAGGAAGTGTGTAGAGAGCTCTGGTGCCTTAGCAAAAGCAACCGCTGTGTAACTAACAGTATCCCGGCTGCAGAGGGGACTCTGTGCCAGACTGGCAGCATCGAGAAAGGGGTAAGTCATCGAATGGTTCTTAGTTACTACTTACATATATTGTGTATTCATCTATATATATATATAGAGAGATAGATAGATAGATAATAATAATCCAACATATTTCCATCCTTTGCTGGGTTGAGGAAGCTCTTTTTTCAGTATTAACTCTTTTAACTTGGAAGCTTGGCCTTACACCATGTTTTCTGTGTAGGTATATGTCATCTTGTAGGTATAATTATCTTAATACGTCATGGGTGGCACATATGGCCTTTTTCAGTACTGTCCTGTGTGTGCAGCAGTAAGCATCAGCTGCTTGTACCTCATTACCCATTACCTCAGCTTGCATCTGTCCCACTCTGTGAAGGGATACTATGCTGAGTGAGTGTGCACTCATTCAATGGCTGTTACCACACATACACACACATGAAAGCAAGCCAGGCTTTATGTCATCAGTCCACTGTTGATGCCAGCCAGGTTAGGGGAGACAGTTTTAACATGGATTACGGTAGCCATTGTCACCGGATGGTCCGAGGTCTAAAAGGGAAGAATAGGAGAGTGTCACGAGCTGTCACCCATGATTACCATTAGCTCACTGGAGCCTTTGAGGGCCGGGGCCCATGGACAGGGCCCTGGACAACACAGGGGGCCCCAGGTTGAGCCCGGGGGGCTTGAAACAGTTTTTGGAGCAGCTTTAGGAGAGCTAGTGGCACACCCTGTCTGACGCTGCCGGGGAGAGCTTCAAAGCAATATGAACGTCAGCCATTTCTCACCCGACGCATAGCAGGAGCAGGGAGAGGGAGCGAGAGACTGGGAAAAGGGGGCAGGAAGTTTAGGAGTTATAGGTATTTTCTGTGTTCAGTTGTCTGTTGACTAACTGACACATAATTCAAGGTTGTTGCAAAAAGCAGACGCTATCTTCCACTCTTCCATATCCAGATTGCTCCATTCTTCTCCCCATCACTTGGTGACTCTTCTCCTCTGTCCCACTGCTAATCCTGTTTAGGCAGCCTCTCAGAGTAAGTCAGAGAAAGAGGGCAGTGGCCGAAGCCCGAAGCACCTTGACTGTCTCAGTCTCTGGGTTCTTAACCTACTGACACATTTGGAGAGAATCTCTGTGATCAGCTTAGCATGAGGCTTACAGCACTCGTGAAGCACTGCACAGTACTTTCCATCCATGCATTCAAGAACCTCACCTTCGAATCATTCAACAAAAACATTCAAAATCAATAAAGCACATAAATTAACCTTTGATAAAGTATTAAAGAAACCATTGCAAAAAAAAGGACAAATTTAAATATGAGTTAATACTTTGAGAAATACCCTGAAATATAAAATATATAAAATAATCCTTCATCTTCAGCCTGTAACACAGAAATATTAATCTAAAGTTTGCTAATTTTAACTAACATTAGCCCCAACATAAGCGACTTAATATGTGTCTGAGGCGTTCAGGGACTGTACAAATTGTAGGTTACTTGTGTTGCTGAGTCTCAACATAATACACATGCATGAAGTTTACATTGATTTCTCATGGAACGAATGCAAACAAGCAAACATTTGCCAAAATGATAAAAATGACACACATTGAAAAGAGTCACATACTGTAAACTGTACAACAATAAACCTCAACAAGGAGGAAACCATGACGGCAATAACAAAATGGAAAATGACAGGTAAGAGAGAGGAAATAACAGGACTAATGCAGAAATGAAATTACAGGGTGAGTAATAGTGTAATCACAAGTTACTGTTTGTGTATATTTTTAAAAAGAGACAGAGGGAGGGAGTGTGACAGAAAACGATCAGTCAGGTTTTGTATGGTCTACATGTAAATAAGTGTTGTACTAAGCTGCATGTTGGTGCAAAAGCTCCAAAACAATCCTAATTATGTCTCAGTATTCTTAATGGAGTTCTTCAACTCTATTGCATAATAACCATTTCTCTCTCTCTCTGGGTTTCTGCTCATCCCCGGCCAGTGGTGCTACCAGGGGGAATGTGTCGCGTTCGGGACCTGGCCTCAGAGTGTGGACGGAGGCTGGGGGCCCTGGTCGATGTGGGGGGAGTGCAGCAGGACCTGTGGGGGAGGTGTGTCCTCCTCCATGAGGCACTGTGACAGCCCAGCGTAAGTAGGCAAAGTAAGCCACAGCAAGCTGAACACACACATCCAGGGTCCTGCCTACAGGTGTGTGTTTGTGTTTGTGTTTGTGTACGTGCGCTGTATGCTGTGCGGACGTGTGTTATTTCTGACTGGGAGTAGAGATAATATTAGATTGTCTCTGAAGCTAATTAATAGTTAAAAATTGACAGGGTTACGATCTCCGTCCTTGGGAAAAACCAAACTTAATGACTTGTCCTTTAAAGTTCAGTATGTCAACTTATTCTAAGTAGAATATTCAACTTTTAATTTAACTTTTTTTAGACGTTGATGATGCATTTAACCTAAACCATGACCTGACAAATTACCTATTCTGATCTATGGTGTAATAATAGATAATAATCGTCCTTGGGGCAGGCACAATAAAGCGTAAAGCTCTAAAGAGGGTGTCATTACTTCTAAAATGTCCTGTATTTCTTTTTGAAACTGCCCAGTCAGGGGTTACTAATGTAGACTGCTATCAAGAGAAAAGCAGGTACATTTAGAAATGTATTTGATAAAACAGGAAGGAAGGATTGATAAAGTATTGGTTGGACTTTGCGGTTCACTCCCCAGGGTCCCAGTGAAGATGAACTTATGTCTGAAATAAACTTTCTCCTTCCTGACTTGACCTGAGTTAAATTACATTTAAACATATCACAGATAAACACTGAAGTTGCTCTATCCCAACAGTACAACTAAAATCCCACCTGACTGTTGTGTGACTCTGCAAACCGGTCCAGTTGCAGTGTGCATACATGCCTGTCTGGACTCATATTCTAATCAGTTCATCCGTGGGTCCATGCGGATGTAAAGACATGGTATAAAACATACAGTATCCTAATGTGGAGGGCTGCTGTTGCACCTGTTAATCTAGTGAAATACAGCAGGAAATATCTTTTTCTTTAAGCTTTAATGGACTAATAACGTAAACACAAAGTCGGTTGTTGTACCAAATTAGCTAAGTTTTAGCTTCTCGTTGCAAAGATCTAAAAATGATTGGTTAGTCTCTAATCTTTAGATTACGGACCTGTGTCCCTTTGTTTTAAGGTATCCTGCATCTCCTGACGAGACAGATCATTATCAAGTACATCTTTGTTTGGCCAGTCGATGTCTACGATCTCTAGGTCCTTCTTCCACTGTTGCATTCCTTTGTTTAGGAAGCTAGATGTCACATCAAACACATGATGAGAGGGTGAAAGGGAAAAAAGGAGTACAGAGGGAAATCAGGGAAGAGAAGGCACCGGCATAATGTGAAACACCTGTGTAAGGTGATCGCTGCTGCTCCAGCATCAGTGCAAAGTGGTGGGAGGCAGAGAAAACACAGCCAGACTAGCCCCTCTCACATTCATTACAGAGCCCGTCTGCAGGAAAGAGAAGCTAATATAGATTAGAAGAAAGAGAGAGATGATAAGAGAAGAAAAACAAACCGTTTAGAGATGTAGTAGATGTACAGTGAAGGGCAGACGAGGAAACAGAGTGAGGTTACAGACTTTACGCTCCCTCCCAAATCTAAATGTCACGTCACACTTAAGAGCTCTCAGAGCAGCTTGGATTTCATGAATGAATCACTGGCACACATACTCAGCAAAGCAGCAAACGCAGACACACAAACACACTTTGTCTTCTGGCAGAGACTTTTTGGTCGGTTTCACGACTCACGGTGTCACCGAAAGCTTATTATAAAGGATTATTTCTTTGAATGATTTGTGATTTTAATTGTATTTATAGTGTTTGATGTGGTGTGTTTTAAATGTCCTCTCACTTTTCAACTCTCTCGTTTCTCTCAGCCCGTCTGGAGGAGGCAAGTACTGTCTTGGAGAGAGGAAACGCTACAGATCCTGTAACATTGATGTGAGTTTCCTTGTTTCACTGAGTCATTTAGTGTTTAGAGTATAGTCTGCAAGTGCAACCATTTCCACTGGGGTAGGGGGGCATATCCACTGTTACTCTACAAAATCCTAGTGTTTACTAATGGAAGACAGTGTTTCCTATGCTCCCTTTTCACATTATAATCTGTCTCAATTTAGCAAATTCAAGACTTATTTAGACTTAACACTTTACAACTCTGTGTTAGCTGCAGTTTTTCAGTATGACGAGAGATTGCTCCGTGTAATTATCCCCTTTCATCTAGCCACTCCACTAATTTCCCTGTCTGCAGTCTTTTGTCATGCACATGTGCACTTGAAAAAAGCCTACAGTAAAAAACAAAGTATTTATTCATAAAAAACAGTAGAGACTCTTGTTGGGGTAGTAACACAATGAATGCTTGCAGACACAACTCAAGGCTCTGAGTTCCCCAAAAGTAATTAAACCTGTATTTTAATACGGTCCAGTCAAAGATAAGTAGTTAAGCGCCTTTCATTTTGTGTAACATTATATGTGGTATCTGAATAGGAAGCTGAAAAAGATTATAAATAGCTTCACAATATGTATGAATGCTAAACCACCTCTTTGCTGCTCCACCTTTCTCCTGCAGAACATGGAACATGTTGTCTTAGGAAAGACTTTACAAGGAGCCCAGAGATCAGCTAGCAGCATCACACAATCTCTAAGCTTTCTGACATGTTTTATTCCTGGAACACGGACAGATGATGATAAAAATGCACAGGCTGTGATTCAATATCCCCCTGGTGACTTTGGATTTATTCATCTCTTTGTCACTTTCAAGTTCATGTATTGTTTGTGACATTTCTCTCGAGTCAACGCTGATGACAGTTTCAGTTCATTTCATAAAAAGTAATTCACAGATTCTTTTTTTTTTTTTTTTAGGTCTGGAGCAATGGTTAAAACAAATATTTAACATGGCTGCAAGTTGAGATCTCTGTTCAACTATTTCTAGGTGTTTTTTTCCACTAGGTGAAAATTGAAATAGTTAGGGCCCTGGTGGACATTTAACCACAAGTCTTAAAAATAACAGGCTCAGAGGAAGCTCTGAGTGTTTTCTTTGGAAAACAAACAACATCTCCAACTGCTGTTTCATCACACTGACCACACCTGGTACAGTGCAATGTGTGTGAGCACCACATGTAGATACAGTGACAAATGCACATACATGTCTGCTGATTTACACTTGGGTCCAGAAGTATTTGGACAATGATTTGTCACAACTTGGCAGAACTTTAGTGACCATGAAAATAAATATCACTGATCACTGTTTGGTTGTGTAGCTAGCTAACATTATCTAATAAAGATGCACTTTGGCTTTGACAATATATAATTTTCTGTCCTTTACTTCCCGGATAGCAGCATTAATAACCCACTGACATTAAAATTACACATACTGTCTGTACTATTGCAAGCTTTCATCCTGGCGACAGCGTAAGAGAAGGAATTCATGCATGTAGACGTCGCCAAAGTGGAACTCTGGCTGAGACTGAGCTCTTTTTTAGTGACTGAAATACTGCAACAGGTGCTGCATAGGGATTGCAAGTGCCCAAAACAGCAGTTTGTTCTCCTACCTTTGTTTTTCTTCTGTTGATGTGTCATCTAAATATTCGTTGCTTGGAACAGATGGAAAAAGAACAGGCCTGTGTTTTAGTTCTGTGGGGTGTCTGCGCAAGCCGTAAAAAAATGAAAACTATAAATCGTAAAATTCTAAAACCCGATCATTTTGCTTGATGAAAACTCATAAGATCACTAAAGTTATCATAGACATCCTGAGGTAAACGTGTACTTCTATGGAAATCCATCCAAAAGTTGTTGATTCATTACACTCAAAGCAACATAGGTCAATCTTATAGAGGTGAAATCACGGAATCACAAGCAGCATCTGACTGTACATCTCTGTACGAGAGTCTGTTTGTGTAAGTAGTAGACTGAAAATCGAGCCAAGCCACTAGCATGGCTTACAAAAGAGATGTCAGAAGTGATGCAGCATCTCTAGTCCCTAGTTTAGTTCAAGCGCCAAAGAAAATGCTGCATGATGCAACTTTCATTACCCACATCTTTCACACTCTTCACTCCCAACGTGTAATCCAGACACCCTATTAAAAATATGTTTTCAAACCCAAACTGAGATTACTCAGCCATGAGAATTTTCCTTTAGAGCCGCAAAAGACATTACCAAACTGTTTTCACAGGTTGTTTAGTACTCCTCATTACAACGAATCGACTCGTTGACAAGTAGAATCAGTAGAATTCCTTTCAACTCTAGAGAATAGCGTCTGTATGAGGATGTGCGACAGCAGGCTGACGTTGGCACATAAATATAAGGTGTAGTGCTGGTAATTCAATTCACTGATAGATAAATTAACATTTATTAGGAAGAAATGCCAAATATGCTCTGATTCCAGTTGTTTAGCTATGAGGAATTCTACTTTTCTCTTTGGGCTTTACGACTTCTCCTGCCTGGGATCTGGAAGGATGTTTGTGATGTTTTCTGACATTTTATTCACTACACAACTATTAATCACAAACTGTTCCTTACTTGTCGTATAATGCAATACACGTTTTTTTATTCTTCCTTCAAACACGTGTTAGCCCAAATCTCATTTGGCCCTGTGTTGTCATTTCATTTTTCTCTCTTCTCTCTGAATCTGCATGTTTGATGTGCGAGTTTAAAGCTGCCATATTGGCAGAAAAACACTTGAGTGGTAATGAAAGCCTCTTCATGGCCTGCTCCAACGTGGAACACTTTCAGCATGTGAAATACTGCTTTGACCTAAGAGCTTTTATTTGTCCTGGGGGAGAGGGTTCTGGGGTTTCTAAGGACCTTTTCACACCAATAAAGTGTTTCTTTCCACTTTTTTAGCCCATCTTATTGGAACAACGTCCACATAGTGGAGTGCCATCCCAGATAACTCTGTCCAGAATCCGAGCCAGTACCAGGTTTGAACCAGCCTGGGCTGTGCTGGGCTTTCTAACTCTTCTGGCTGTTTCTAATTACCCGGCCAAAGAAGTGCTTCATTATCCCTCATAAATCCACATGTGAAAACAAAGCTATCCCTCCTAATGCAAAACACACTGTTCTCAATTAGGAATTCCAAGAAACACGTCTGTTTTAGTGTCTGAAAATAAAACGTGACATCTTATACAGAGTTTGTCCAGTTGTTAATAATGATCTTGTCTATGCAAATAAAAGTTTTCCAGATGAAAAAAACTGCCTTATCAGATAATTCACTTATTCAGACAACATGCTACCCTCCATCATATGATCTTAAAGGCCCATACCAGTGTCTACCAAGTTTTAGCTCCTTAACTATAAATCACATACGGTAAATATTTTCTGACCATTTTTAATGCATGCTACAGACTGTTGGGTGTGTGTGTGTTTTTTCCTTTTGGTTTCAATATAAATCCCTTTTGACTCTTAAAGGTTTCAACAAAAAGGAGAAGGTGTGAGAGGCAAATCAACATTAGTCTTAAAGCATCTTAAACTCTAAAATGTTCAATCTTTTATGTTTATTGGTTTATTTATTTGCAGGCCTGCTCTGTGGGATCTCGAGATTTCCGAGAGAAGCAGTGTGCTGACTTTGATAACATGCCTTTCCGTGGGAAGTACTACAACTGGAAGCCTTACACTGGTGGTGAGTTCAGGACGGAGCTGCACCAGCTATTTGTAATTCTGATGATAGGTTTGTGTTTAGTTTGAAAATAGTGAGCTACTAATTTTGATTTCACCATTAAAACATAAGGAATGTCTGGAGTGGAAAAGACCTACAGTCATTTTAAGTATACCGACTGCTAGAAAAAATCTGTAGCACCTTCAACTCAAAGGCACGACTATGTGCCTGTGGCATGAGTGCCAAAAATGATAGTTTAGAGATAACCTTAACTGCTTAATACACACAAATTGTCCTGTAATAGCTTCCTGTCATCCTTTTTACGTCATTAGTGACCGTCTACAGACCAGCCTGTCTCGTGTACCCAGTTAACACCAACAACGTCTCAGTCTCTTTCATGCATAGAGAATTCTTGGGATTCCTGCACACTGTCCTGTGTTTTAAGGCCCTCACTGGTCTTCTGGATCTGCTGCTTGTCCAGTCTGGAAGATTTTACATTTTGGACAGATATACTAACACAGAGCATGTCAAGAATCACCTAGCAGAAGGACTAGAGCGAAAGGATTCTTAGGTTTATTATGGATCAACACTTATCTGCCTGAGCCAGAATGGGTGGAAGCGCTGTAGTACTATCACAGTTATTGGCAGGAGCTTAGCAGTACGGGCCTTGTGCCATCTCCCCCCCTTAAGTTCTCCTCTTGATGTCTGCAGATCATGGAAAATATCCACTTAACTGAAAACACAAATAGCCCAAACTAAAAGTGATAAGAGTTTGAAGCATGTAAACACGGCTTTTATTTTCTTTCACAGATGGAAGAGCTTAAGTTAGATCTCCTTTATCGTGGGGGTCTGTTTTGACGAATCCATCACCTCCTCACTCACAGCACTCTGTGGGCTGGGAGCTGCCATGGAAAAGCAGCAGATAACCTGCTTGTAGAAGTCAGTGGAATTGTTGTTGGCAGTCAGTGTTGTCTCTGTTGATGTCGGTGTTATCGTGACGTCAGGTTTTAGATCTAGTACCGCTGACTTTCATCCATAATTGTTATTGTCAACAAGTATTAGGGGTCATGTTGTCTGTCTATAGATAACCGTGAGCTCTGTCTGTGTGTTTTCTGTGTTACCTAGGTGGTGTTAAGCCTTGTGCACTGAACTGCTTGGCAGAGGGTTATAACTTCTACACAGAGCGCTCTCCTGCAGTCATAGATGGCACCCGGTGCCAGGCTGACTCTCTGGACATTTGCATCAATGGAGAGTGTAAGGTAAGGGACTGTTGTTTTGTCAAATATGGTCTCATTTAAAAGCCTAAATCCACATGACCTAAGATTTATTCTCCTAACTATGGTTTAATATGACTTGTGTTTATTTCTTGCCGATCTTCCCATATCTGTAGTAAAGATAAAATATTTAGAAATTAACAATCAACAACTATTTTTGATAATTGTGAAAGTAAAAATACCAAATAATTTCTAATTTAAGCTTCTCAGTTGTAAGAACATGCTGGTTTTCTTTGTCATATGTGTGAGTAGACTAAATATTTTAGGGTTTAGACTGTTTGTCAAACTAAATAACATAATTAAAGACTTCATCTTGGGTTTAAAGAAAATATAACTGGATGATTTCACTATTTTCTGATATAGTACAGACCAAATGATTACATTTATAAAATAACTGGCAGGTTAACAGACAATAGAAATAATTATACAACTGTTTTCACTTCAAGCAACTGCTGAGGTCTCAGAATAGTATTGACCACACTGAATGTTTTTTTACAACCTCTGTGATTTTCTGACTTGTGTTTCAGTTGTGAATAATTTTAGCAATAGAACCAATGTCTGGAGATACAAAAATAAAACTTTTAGTTTTACTGTCACAAACTAGAGTTTCGACCACCAGACATCCAACATTACTGGAAACAAAGTTATGAGTTAGCACCTGGAATGAAATGACCAAAATTGAATAACTAGAAATACTCTAAATGGTGACAATAGAGCGAACTGTACTCTTCTGCAGAGGAAGAAAGTAAGATGTGGTTGAAATTTATAGAAAAAACAGATATGTGGACCTTGAGTTAAGAGTAACAATCCGACCTAGATTTTTAGATTTGGTTCACTTCATACCCTGTTTTTTGGGAGCCTTTTGAAACACAACTGAACCCTGCACTGTCCCTGAACACCTCGCAACACGGATGGCCCACAGCAAGAAATATACATATTTCTAAGATATTGTACTGAATTTGAGGATGTCAGGGAGTGTTAATATGTTGGACACTAAACCACAAGAGGTGGGATGTCTCAAACATGCTGGCAGGCAGGTTGGGTGGGGGATGTGATGGTGGTGACACGTTTGGTTGAGGTGTTTTCAAAGTCAAACGTGAACCTTCATGCTTTGCTATAATCTTCAGATTGTTTTACTTTTTTTGATTAGACAAAATGTATTGGTTGAAGGCTTGTTGCCCCTAAATAGAATAAAAAAAAAAATCACATGCTAATGCATATCAAGATATGACCAGACATTTTTATAATTATGAAATTGCGTGCTAAATGATGCTGTAACTGGCACTGGCTCATATGGAGTTCAGTTTATGTCACATACAATAAAAGAAATCATGTATCTGATGCCCTGAAATAATATATCACAGCACCACAGTATGACATTGTCCCCTTTATGACTCACTTGTGATAGTTTGTGGCTGTAATGATCTGATATTTTTGTCAAATTGCAAATGGAGTGACATTTTAGCTCTACATTAGCTGAGCTAGCAAGTCTCCGAGCCTTGTGTTTTCATCTTTGACAGCACAGTTTGCTAGGTACTGATTGCATAAACAAGCCTGCCAAAGCACAAAACCACACTATTCTCCAGTAAAGAACAATCAGGTCTCAGAGTCGCTGATTGTAATCAAATGACTGGCATTGCTCTATTTGAGTCTTATCAGGGTTCTGCAGCCGTGACCACAATTGTTTTGTGAAAAACAAAACACAAAAATCATTGTTTTGATTGAATAATGATTTTATATATATTTGAACAGGCTGATTTAATAACAAGACAAAATAACATTTAATGAAAGGAGTTGGCAGTTAGCGCTGTCTTTGTTTTCATGAGTATAAATCATTTTGTACCGTTTGTGGGTGTGTGTGTCTGTGGAGATGAGGGTTTTTGTGTATTTTCTGAGATGCAGCTGAAATAACTTTTTCGTTGCTCGCTTTAAGTATTTGCTTTGACTTCCACCTGACCGTACAGTTTGATTCAAGCTTGGCAGGAAAATGCAGCGTCAGTGCCCACAACATTACTCCGATTCTTATATAAAAACACAACATGATGTGTGTTTTAATGTGAAGAGAACTCCAATAGGTGGAATATTCCTTACTAAAATAGTATTACAGGTTTATTTCCAGTCTGAATCCAGCATGTTGTTTTATTTCAGAGGCTGGCTCTGTGGGTTCACTGCCACACTGATAAATCTCTGGAGCACTGTCTGCTTGGAAAGCTTTCAGAAACACTCAAAGCCGCTTTGCTGTGCACATGTGCTGAAGAGACAGAGACAGAGAGAAAGATTCCAAGTAACAGAAAGAGAGGAGAGGCAATGACAGGGAGCAGACAGAACATGGGGGATCCGAAGGAGAGGAAGTGTCGGTGACGATGGTAATCCTCCTAGTTGTCCGAGAAGTTGTTATCAAACAGATTAGAGACTTGAGCTGTGTGGAAAACTATATTATACTGTACACTACATACTCTGTTTATGACATCTGCAGCTGACACTTATTATAATAATCTGCAGATCATCTTAAAATTATGTTTTTTGTCCCTAAAAAGTCATAAAATCACATATGGCTTACACACTTTACAGTTGTGTGTTTTCTTAAAGCGACAGCAACAAATTCAGTTTTTAATTATGTAAAACAGACTAAAACTGAAAATCAGCATGGTGGAGAAGATGCAACCAGATACGTTTTGGACATTTTTGTTTTGAAATGGCTGAAATTATCAAGTAATTTTCTGTTGATCCAATAACTGATTAATTAGCTGTTGTTGTTTCTGAAATTTCCCACAAAGAGAAAAGGGTGTTTTTGTTTTATTTTTGGATGTGAAAATTACTTCTAGACAAGTTGAAAGCACAATTTACTGTTCACTGATTGAAAGATTTTGGATAGATTTCAAATTATGAATAAATAATATAATTCAGCTTTATTCTGATCAAAGTAACGTTCAACAAAACCTGGACTTGTCTTTCTGGGATTTGTTAACTGTAGGATGGATATAGAAAACTTCCAAAGTTGCTTTAAACGTTTCTAATGTTTTCCTGAAGTAGAGGAGTCAAACTATAGAAGCTCACAGAATGGAAAATTATCAAGCAAAGCTCAAGCAGTTGGACAAACAAATCTCAACACATGGTCCACTCACTAGTGTTTTCCAGAGCTCTGATTGATCTGTTAATCGACAGACAATAATCCTGTGTACAGCTGTATGTTCAGTCATCAGCCAAAGTGCTGCGCTGGGTCGGGGAAACTTAAGAAAGATTCATACAGAAGAAATTCCAGCACACACAAGGGACGTCTAGATTGTTTTCATTTATTAATAATTGTACATGATTACAGTTACAGTTCCACTCCATGAATCTTTCACCTTCAAATTTCTAACTAGTAAGTGAGGTGCTTACTTGTTGTGTCGTCAGAATGATGCATAGGAAGAGTTTGATGTTCAATAAAGTAACTGTGGAACCAGTAAAATCTCTACTTGTTGCTTTAATGAAGTATTTCTGTTTCAGTACTTGTACTGTATTTATCCTAAACTAAGCTAACCAGCTTAGTTATTTGTAGATTATAAAAAGACACTAGAATGGAATTGGTTTTCTTGTCTTACTCACTGCAGGAAAGCAAAAAATAAGTTCTGAAATCTGACCTCGGGAGATTTGGAAGAAATTCAACCTTCCTTAGAACCTAAATCCTGACTCCATTAAAACAGTGGCTGCTCTCTTTCTCAGCACGTGGGCTGTGACAACATCTTGAGCTCTGATGCTAAAGAAGATCGATGCCGTGTGTGTGGAGGCGATGGCAGCACCTGCGAGGCCACGGAGGGACTTTTCAATGAGTCTCTACCCAGAGGAGGTAAAGCACACTGCTCTCTCCTTACGTATGATCTCCACTGACAGGCTGGAACAGCAGCTTTCAGGAATCCTCCAGTCACAGAGGTGGGGAATTTGGGTTTTAGGAGCACATGGCAAACTTAAAGTCACTGGGCGAAATAACTCACTGACCTTTTTGGCAAAGAGCTATTGGCCAAAGTCCAAACATCCCTGAAGCCTGAAAGATAATCTCTCATGGAAATGTGCCTGTTTCACCATTGTCACTAACCGGCAGAGCATGTGTTTCTGGCTGTTCAAAACGATGTTGTCAGAATATTGATCAAAAAATAATATTTTTCCCGTTAATAACATTATGGATGAAGAAATCAAGATTGGAGATAGGGGCTTGGTGTTGGATGTAGCTCGAGGTCATCTATAGAGACCAGGAGAGGGAGAGAAAACATATTTCTCCTTCTATGGTATGTCTAGTAAACCATCTAAAAATACAGTGTGTGCATGTGTCTGTGTTTAAAAAAAAAAGGAGGGGGTTGTTTTGTCCTTCTGCTTCGCCTTTTTCGGTGATTTGGAATTTATTCTATACAGTAAGAAGTCCGACCTAATATGATATGTAACCTTCTGTCGTCTCTGTGTTTTAAAATATGTCACAAAGAAATGAAAATTGGGGGTGGAGGAGGGTCTGAGGGGGAGAAATACCACCTTAATTACGCCTGTCCTTGTCTTCCAGGTTACATGGAGGTGGTTCACATCCCAAAAGGCTCAGTTCACATCGAGATTAAGGAGATTACCATGTCCAAGAATTATATTGGTAAGTGATGCCTTAATACGATGAAGTCGTATTAATAATTCGACTAACATGTGGTTCTATGAATGTCAGAGTCCAGGCTGAAATGTCTAAAGGATGGATTGCCATGAAAACCAGCATAATCATGATACCCAAACAATGAATACTAATAACTTTAAACAATTCATAAATATTAGTTATGAAACATCTCAACATTTATCAGAAGGGTTGGTGAAATGTCTGATCACCTATTGGATGGATTACCGGTTGATTTATGACCAAATACTGCACCAGCCAAACTAATTACAACTCTACTTTGCCTTGAACTTAATTATGAATTGGCACTCTAATCTAAGTTTGGGCGCATTGTAAATATTACCATGAATGTTGCCTTTGTCATTGTAGCATGCTAAAGTTAGCATTTGGTTCAGATCACTACTGCGTCTATTGTGAGTGAGTCCTGTCGTTTCATTATCAATAGACTCTGTAATTCACTACAGTGTGATGAAGCAGCGATACTCCCTGACAACATCAAGCTGTTTTATATTACCTCTTAAGCTCTGTGTCAACCACGTTTCCAGTGATTTCATTGTGTCTTTGTCAAGACAAAATTAGAAGATGCCCTTGTTTAATCTTCTGCTGCTTAATGTGAAGCCATAAAACAAAGTCTTAAAGAAAGAATCTTTCAGTCTTTGCGAAGTCATCTTGGCACCAGACTTATCCGCTCTGTTCCTGACTAAACAAAAACTGGCAGCGTCAGAACCAAAACAATCAAACAACCGGATTCAGTTAAGCCAGTTCTGTCTTTTCATTAACAAAAGAAGGGCAGAGAGTGATAGAGCGTTGAATTTATAGCGGATGGTGTTGATGGATGGCTTAAGTTACACTTTGAACCAGAGAGCTGCGTCAGATTTATAGGGCCGTGGTGACAGCTGCCTGGTCCACCAGGATTATGGGGGATATGATGTCTATATATCAAAGTTTAAAGAGTGCAATTTTGGCTCTTGTGGGGAGTAGATTTTCCTTTTCTAGCAAATTGTACGTTTGTTATGAATTTAATTTGTGACCTGAGTGACAAAGACAGCATTTCTCTTTTGTAGCTCTGTCTGTGTTCTTGCTATTTAGGTCAGCAAAGTATTTTTTAATAAATTTCTTTAAGATAAATCTAAGTGAGACAATTCAAAAATAGAGAGTATTTGTAAATACTAGTGTCAACAACAGTGCACACAATGAGTGCCAGCTATACTGAAATCTATTTATTGAGAAGGGGATTGAAATACATTAGAGGCGTAAACTATTGTTCCTCTAATCTGTGTAAATGCTGCAGAGGGGAATCTGGAGACCACAAGCCAAAGAGACAGAATAGCAAGCAGTTGGATTGTTTCTCCTCAATTTGGCCCCATTTCAACCCAGAGAAAGTGGATATTTTCAGATGTGTTGTGCTTGGAGACCAACCTTTGTTTTGACAACCAGACAGAGTGGTATTCATGAGATTCGTCCAGGGTTTCACCTGAAGTGTGTTTTCTTTCTCTTCCTAAATTAGACATACGTACGTGTCGGTGCACATGAGTGTCTTCATTTACAGAGTGTGCACAGGCATGTTTCTGCTCAGTCGGCCCAGGGATAGAAAGTTGTCAGTGACATTAGGGAGGCTAAAGAGTGATGATGACGAAGATATGCAACGAGATTTGATTTAAATGTTCGTTTCCACCTGTCATCACTTCAGCTTTCTCAAAGTATTTCTTGTTTCTGTGATTATTTAGCTTTGAAATCGGAATCAGATGATTATTACATCAACGGAGCGTGGACCATCGACTGGCCGAGGAAGTTTGACATTGCAGGGACAGCTTTCCACTACAGGAGACCCACCGATGAACCTGAGTCTTTAGAGGCGCTGGGAGCTACCCAGGAAAACCTGGTTGTCATGGTACGATTTGTTTTGTTGTTCACCTGGCATTACAAAAAACACTGACAGTGAAGGTATAAACTCCTTTAACAGAGAAGCTGGGGATTTTTTCTGAAATGCAATAAAAAACCTGAATTTTTATTTATTAGAAAAAAGTACAAGGCGAATATGTCAAGTGTTTTGTAAACATCAACAACAGCCTCCCAAAAGAATTAGGACAGAGGCACATTTACCACTGTGTTCCATCACCTTTGCTTTTGCTGAACACATCACTAGGGTGAGCTTCAACACCTTTCGTTGAGAACAGTTCACATGGTGTTTTAACAGTTCACTGAATGATGGTTTCTGCCTTTGGCTGTTACACACTGATATTTCTGTGGAGTCCCTGAATCTTTACACAATATTATGTTGTGTGGATGGTAAAAAAATCTAAATCACAGATTTAAATGTTACTGCATTTCAGAAAAAGTCCCAGTTTTTCTGGTTTTCTCAGTGTCCCACAAAATAGAGACACAGAAGTGTCTTTGATAACTGTGTGTCAGTGTAAATATTAAACATGTTTAAAATTAGAACAACTGGCAGCGACTGGATCTTAACTGAAAACTAGAATCTGCACAGCACACACTTAACGATTTTCTCTGCCAAGTGTCAACACTGACTGAGGCAGATTGGAGCAGACCCAGCCCAACTAGTTCCAAAAGAATTAATTTTTTTAAAAGACATTTTTGTGTGTTGATTTGAAGCAAATGAGTTTGTTTTTTTGTTTTTTTTGCTGTAATACTTGGTGGTTTTCTGCCTTGACATGAATACTGAAAATACCAGACCACAAAGCACCACTGGAACAGGCAAGCAACTGGCCACTCAACCACTAGCCATTTCTTTGTGGCTTCCAAAGCTGTGCCTGACTTCCTCAGTTTCTGCATCCAGCAGACTAATATAAACCCAGCAGAGCCTCACTGATCAGGACTGTTTAAACTACATTTAAAGCTGCTGTGATCTAAACTTTAATATTAACAAAACTAGTATATCAGATGACTGTGTGTAATGTGAAGGGAGGCACGCGGAGTGAAAAACCATCACCTGATGACAACTAATGCTAAATGCCCGCAGTTCTGTTGAGTTTTAGCACCTTTCAGCTCCTTATTTGGGTTTTATGGCCCAGAACTTTACAGCTTGGGTTCAGTCTCTCATTGGCACAAAGCTCTTAACACCCATTGCAGTACCGTAAGTCAATAGCTAACTTATTTCACCAATTATGTTGGTGTTTGTTTACATGTTTCGCTGCTGTATTAGTAGCAAAAAGCACCATAAACAACTGCTGCAGCTTTAAACATCATTTCACTACATCACAACATTAATAAAAGTATCTGATTATAGAATATAGAGGAGTGCCCTCTTTCCCTGACCAACAATATGGCTATTTGCTGCTGTTTGTGCAGGTCCTGCTTCAGGAGCAGAACCTGGGAATACGTTACAAGTTCAATGTGCCCATCCAGCGCACAGGAAGTGGTGACAACGAGGTGGGTTTCTCCTGGAACCACCTGCCCTGGTCTGAATGCTCGGCTACCTGCGCTGGAGGTAAGTCAGCACTAGAAGCCACGATTTACTACTTGTTTGTTGTATTTTGCTTCTATTAATACACCACGTATATATTTTTTTATTTCTCATGTTAAAATAGTTGAATGAAAATCCAATGCCCACTTCAGAAAAGCTCATTATTAAATTTAAACATGAATATATTACAGATTATTTTAAAAACAGCAAGGTTTAGCTGCCAGTTATATGACATACAGACATATGACATATCAAGGTCAAAGATCACGGTCACCCTTTGTGACCCTTTGTCTGTCCTGTGTATCCGTCCCATTCTTATGAAAGTGATGTCACAGGAACGCCATGAGGTACTTTCTCCGAATTTAGCACTAGACCGGGTTCAGTTGGCATTGATGATCAGCTCATTAGATTTTGGGGACACTGATTCTATGTCGCTGTACATGTTTTTATTGCTGAAGGTGATTTTTCAGTGAGGGGAGGACACTGATTCGGACTTCTTAGTGTTGACCTTCTGCTGAGCTCCAGTGGCCAGTTGCTTTTTGTAAAAGAGCGTTTTGGTATTCAATACGATAACACGCTGTGGGTGTTTAAATTCTTTTTTGAATATTTCTAACCTTCTCAAGTATTTTATACTTTATGTCTTGTGTGTGTGCCTTTGTGTAAATCTTCCCCAACCAATAACTCCACAAAGGCTGAGGAGCAGTGTGTGGAAACCCAGTATCATAATTTGAGATAGACTTCCAAAATCATTACTTTATAGCCTGCAGAATCATCCCCTCTAATAAATTCAATATGTATATTTTCCATATTTTAGCCAGAGTAATGAATATGGTGTAATTTCTGTGAATGAGCTGCTTTGCATAGCTTCTGGTTTACCAGTGCTGCACACAGACAGGGCCAGTCTTCCAGAGCGCTTGTACAAAGTCAAACATTCAAAATCTGAAACCGCATAGAAATGTTGACCTCAAAAATGACTAAACCAAACCTTTTAGCCGAAAATCAATGGGTTTCATATAACAATAAATAGTGTTTCTTCCCAGTTGTCAAGCGTGGCCTGGACAGGTTTGTGATATTTTGTAAAAGCATGACTGAATAAGCATGTGGGTTTTTCTGAGGAAGGATCCAAGTCGAGAGCAGAAATTTGAAGGTATCCCTTAGATGGGGAAGCACACATGGCCTTTCAGTGTCATAAACATGCCTTTGCACTGTTGATCCAAATGATCTAATTTGTGTCTGCTATGTGTCTCTGACCGCACAGAGCTTTAAATCAGTAAGATGTTATTTAATCATACACCCATTCGAAACAGCTAGCTCAGCTAATCATGGAGTGTTGTTTAATATATCACTATAGCAATAAAATCTATGAAAAACACCTTTTGACAACCTTACAACTGAAACTTTTTTTACCCCATGCTTTGCACTAGTCCTCCGATGTATTTCACTTCAGGCACAGATGGGTAGATTTTCTAAACACACACACACACACATACACACACACATCCATATCTCATTACATCTGCCAGACAAGTCTGCTGTGGGATATGTCCCAAGAGGATCCAAAAGACCCTTTCTGGGTTAGTATGGCATCCACAGACACACACACACACACACTGTGGGAGGTGTGACACCGACACAGTAGCCCTCACTCTCTCCATTAGAAGACTCCCTGCTCTGTAAAAGTGATTTGCCAAGATATCCTGCAAAGAATCAGGAATTTACATGTCTGGATTTACTACAGACTGAAACCGACACCACCTCCACTCAAACACAGCGTTTGACTCCACTGCCGACTTCCATGTTTCTGAAGCAGTTTCAATCTGCAAGATCATCTGAGCTCTATGCAGCCTTATTGATCAGTCTTTTTCCCCCTGCAGGTTCCCAGAAACAGGAAGTGGTGTGTAAAAGGCTCGATGACAACTCAGTGGTGCAGAACAGCTACTGTGATACAGACAGTAAACCTCCAGAAAACCAGAGAGACTGCAACACTGAGCCGTGTCCTCCAGAGTATGTAACAACAAGCTGTTTTTTATGTCAAATATATTTGAGAAAATATGAGAAACTGATCAAAATAGTCAACCACAAGTTTCTAATAATGATGAAAGCTACACACTGCTACTCCGTCCTACCTTTCTCGTGACAAATTCCAACACACATTAAAAACTTTGCCAGCAAGTTTGATATAATCCAGAATTCTGGTATTTGTTGTCATAGGAGGACCTCTCACTTGTCTTTATGTGCAAGTAATGTTGTGTCTACATACAATAGAAAGCACAGTGTGAGCGGTCTTTCCACTCCTGCTCTGGTGTGCTGCTCTCAGGTACATTGACATTTAGTTCTTTTATCCAAAGTGACTTACAAGTGAGGAACAAGGTACAAGGTGAAGGCAGGAAAACATGAAAAACAGAAAAACAATGGCACAAAAACCCAACTGTGGACCTGGAGAATAGTTAAACCCTTATTTGAAGCTATTTACCATAACCTTAAACCCTGACACGCTGACGTGTTATCAACTTTTAAGTTAATGTGTCTTGTAATAAAACTCAGTAGACAGATGCAATATTAGTATACTGTACATCTGGAGCCATGTTAGCTCTGTTTTTTGGTCTGTACCAAAACTTTAGCGAAATATCTGGATCTTTAGCTGCTAAATGCTCTACGGTATTTACTAACTGCCTGTCCTGTTGGTCCTGACCAGGTAGTGTACAGTAGATTTTGTTTAGAGCTTGTTGACTGCTACATCTGGGAACAATGCTGATGAGAGCAGCAAACAGCTCCAACAAAGTAAACAACAGAGTTGCAGCATGTAAAAGCAAAGTAATCAGCTAAAAGATGCTAAATGTGTCCATAGAGCTGGTGAGGACTCGGTGTATGTGTCATGTTTCATGTTATACATGCACATTTGATCCACTGTTCAGGTAAATGTAAGAAGTTAGTAAGTAAAATAAAAACCCTCCATAAAAATAAGGCTGAGTGGTGATATTAATTCACCTCCAATGAGCCCTTGTTGTAAAATGTGTTTGGATGAAAATAATAAAAAAAAAACAGCAATGATTTATAACTTCATATGTTAACTATTTTCAGTGTTTGGCTCGTGCCAAAAACAAGAGCCCTGAAAATGACCACCTGTGTTTGATTGTTCTGGCTTCTTTGCTTATCCTCGAGGGGTAATATACACATATACAGGTGGAATATGAACATGTGTTCGGTGGCCAAATGTCTGTAAACCCCATGCTGGAGCTGGAAGCACGGCCAGAGTCACTTCAATCATGTCTGGAAAAAGAGGGATTAAATGCATCGGGTTAATTAGTTTCAGACTATCTGACAACTGTTTGTATATGAAAGAGAGTGTTTGTGTGTTTCAGCTGGGTTTCAGCCAAAACAACTGACAGGTCTGAAAACCTACTGTATAAGTGGTAATTTGTTTTCTTTCTTTCAGACTACAGTCTTGGGTTATTTATTTTCACATCTGTATTAGGTATTAGGTGGATGTAGACTTGAAGCATCTAATTTTTTTTGTTGCAATGCACGTGCGTGTACACACACCTACACACATACAGCTTTGGCATTTGTGTTTGTTAGGAAGGCAAACAACCCCTCTGCAGCCTCAGGAAAGGCTGACTAAAGCAGACCATGTAAACACAATTGTTTTAGAATAGCCAGGGTTTTATGGGCAAGAGTAATGAAAGCTAACACAGATGTTTGAACACGTCGTTAATTCTGTATACATTCCTTCAGATGATGTAATATCTCACTGGCTAGATGTGTTTAGAGGGCTGTTGTCTGGCCAGTTTTATTATATTAAATCTAAAGTTTGTAGGCAGAGGGTTGAACAAAACTGGGTCTGAGAGCTCAGTGGCCTTGCAGACATGACCCCACATCAAAGCACACTAAACAACATGGTTCTTATCTGTCTGCCAGGTCATGAGTTCAGTCATATTGTAAGAATGATGAAATGGTCAGATGAATGCTTCGTGTCCAGGTGTGGGTTCTGCATCCTGCTGCTAACCTGCTTAATCAAATTAACACTTTACCAGTTGAAGCAAGGTGAACCTCCGTGTTTCTGGGGCCCATGAAGTCATTGTTTTGGATGTTTGAAAGATTCTTGTGGGGTGATTATCATATCTGTGTTTCAGTACCAACAGCCAATCCCCTCAATACCTACAGTAACAGTAGATCATTCGAGCAGTGATACAACTGTAAAAATTTCATTTGATACTTGACTTTTTCAGAATCAGTGTTGTAGATGTATTTCAGTTGCTAAAAAATGTGTCATAGTTTGATGCAGTGGCGTAGTTTCTTACGTTTCCCGTTTACAGTACCGTAATGTGATTTTAGTTTTGGTTCCTCTGTTTTAAGTCAAGTTTCTCTCTTTAAGGTGGTTTATCGGTGACTGGTCGGAGTGTGGGAAGACGTGTGATGGTGGGATAAGGACAAGAACAGTCCTTTGCATCAGGAAGATCGGCCCGGCTGAGGAGGAGACACTGGAGGACACCCACTGTCTCACTCACCGGCCTATCGAAAAAGAGTCCTGCAACAATCAGTCCTGCCCACCAAAGTGGGTCACTCTGGACTGGTCTGAGGTATATTATGAAACTACTTGCTCTCTTTAGTTCACTGTGCTGCTCAGATCCTCTTCTTACACCTTCTTGTCCCTTTAGTGCACACCTAAATGTGGCCCTGGCTTTAAGCACCGCATTGCCTTGTGTAAGAGCAGCGACCTGACCAAGACCTTCCCGTCCGCCCACTGCCCGAGCCACAACAAACCTCCGGTCCGAATCCGCTGCAGTCTAGGGCGCTGTCCTCCTCCTCGCTGGATCCCTGGTGAATGGGGACAGGTAGGACAGCACCTCCTTCACAACACAGCCTGATCTGAGAACAGAAAGTATGATTTCAGTTTTAGTGAGCTTCCCAAACAACAGTCTGCTGGTTAATCCTTTAAAAGGCTAGCCTGAATGTTTAAAAGACAAAAGATGCACAGATAGATTCCATGTGTTGGTGAATGGTTAATATAATTTACAGATGCATGACATGCGCCGGTTCTCCAAGCAGGCCTGTGACGTGTGTGCAAATCCAAGCTCTCCAATAGGCCTGGAGTGTGTGATCAGTGACAGTAATATCCTCCTGGCTGTTTCAAGTTTATCTCTGCCTCAGACCAAGACGCTCTATCACTTCCAGGAACACGATTTAGAGGAGGAACAAGCGGTAGCGTTCTTGGGCTCACCCTGACGTGACTTAGTGTGCACAGCAAAAGCTGTTGAACTCTTTAAAACACAGCTGACTCATGTTAGTGAGAGGTCGCCAAAAAACGTGCGTCAGAGAAAGCTGTATCTATCAAGAAGTATGGCTTGTTATTTTGTTGGATTTGTTAATAATTTAGTGGAAAAGTGGAATTTTAAACAGTGTGCTCTGATGTTTAGAAGATGCTCGTGCGGGTCACTCATACTCAGGAGGAGTAGGTCATGGTTTGGGCTCTGTGTTGATCAGGTCGGAGGTTAAAGGTCAACAGTCAAGCAGCCTAGACTGCAGCTTTCATCTGGCTTCCCCTCATAACGACCACCTGTGCATTTACAAATGTCAATAACGCACCTTTACAATTCTGTCCGAGCCAACAGCCGTAAACAAAGCAGACCCAACTGATAACCTCAGCGAGGTCCATCAAAGAGCAGGCTCCTCACTACACTGAACCGAGGTTAATACCTCGTAACAGCTGGAGTCTGCTCTGACGCAGCACTTTCTCATGCACTTCAGAGTGTGTGTCCCTCCCCAACTCTTTTTCTTTTTGGGTGTAATTACAAGCTTCGCCCTCTCTGCTCTGGTCACTCACCAGCTCAAAAGCGAAACATCAGAAGGGGTTGTTGAACATTGTCGCCCGCTACAGAGCTCCTGGTCTTCCAGGCCAAAAGGTCACCAGTTCAAATCCCACATAAGTCGCACCATTGACATACACCATCTGTCATGGCTGGAAGTGAGCCCTAATAAAGAGTCTCTAATTGGGAAGGGATGACATGCTGGCTCAGTGATCTGAGGCAGCCGGAGGATCACTGAAAGTGACAAAGCCGTAAAGGTAGTTCTTACGTCAGCGGGGGGGGGGACCAGGCTCATATCACACACACGTACACATCGTGATGGCTGATTTGGGGTTTGCTAAAGGTGTGCTGGCACCTACTCCAGTTGATCTTGTAATCGTTCTTTTTAGGATTTTAACAGGGGCCCACAGAACCAATCAGGGTTTTTATTACGACTGGCATACTAACTAAATGTGGTGCACATTTTGTCTTCAGCTCTTTTCTTAGGTGGTCAAGGCAAGTCCAGTGAATGTTGTAATGGAATGTTTTCATTAGGTTTTTGTCTTCTCTTATCAAATCTAGCTAATATAGACCATATGCTATAAGAGAGTAACAGGGAGGAATACATTCAATTGAAAAATTATGGACACAAAAGTAGTAATAGAGTCCTTAAGCAAACGAACTGCCACGCTAAAATGTTAATATTGTGTCACCGTGCACTAAACTGATGTTTTATAAGTTTTTTGTTTTGTTTTGTTTTGTTTTGTCCCTGGACTTGAACCTCTCGTTAGTTCAGTCATCTGCTTATTTAACCTGCTCACCAGCACAACTGGTAGTTGCAGCAGCAGCGGTGACTCTGACACTGAGATTGTGCCAGATTGCTGCAGTCAAAATTTGTACTCCTCCTCGAGAATCACTCAAATCCGAAAAACAGACACGATACATCAGTCTCACTCTTCCTGGGGATATCGCCGATATGTCCATCCAAAGAAACATTATTAAATCTACTAATAGAAAAGAGAAAAGCACCCACTGCTCATTTTTAAATTTGCTTGAAATCAAAGTAAACTAGTGAAAGCTCACAGCACAGTTAAGCACCAACTCCCTGGTCATACTTCCAGGTTTACATTTCTATAGTATTACACATCTAACAGCATAATTGTTCGCTGAAATCTGCTGTTTGTTCCCTCAAAACTGAACAGCTGTCTCATTTTTACCTATGGGGCGTCCTCCGTATCGGACTCTGCATAGAAGATGTAAAACATTACATTCTCTAATTCACATTACACCTGTTACTTGTGTTTAAACAGGTGTAAATGTAGATACAGCTTTCCTGTATTTTTTGGAAATCGTTCTATTGCAGTGTTATGAAGAAAGTTAGTAAGAAAGTTATTGTTTCCATTCTAGAAATATCTAGAGTTCATTAATAAGTTGGCCCCTAAGGGTATTTGTGTTATAACCACTTTGTAGTAATAGTCTTTCTGCTTAGTATCAGCTCTTAATATACAAAGAATTCCTCAGGAGAAACAACTTTCTGTTTCTCTGTCTCTCCTCAGACACACACAGAAATGTGTTTTACTGCAGAGAGAATAAAAAACCTTGTGAACCACAGTTGATGTGGTTATTCTGGAGTTGGAAGACACGGTCACTGACAAGCAGCCAGCTGAATCAGGCAAATGAGAAGGTGACTCTGACTGCCTCTGTCTGCTCGCTGCCTCCGTGCCCCGATGATTGGTTGATTGGATCAAGTTGTGCGGTGTATGCGCAGGGATTACCCAGAATGGCTGAGTGTGTGTCTGGGTGAATGAGGGAGCCCAGCAGTCAGGGTCACAGAGTAAACATGGTCCTCATTTATAAAACCTCCCTCGCTATGTACACTCTTGCAGAGACGATAGATTTCACTCTGATGTTTTCTGTTGCAGTGTTCGGCGCAGTGCGGCCTGGGCCAGCAGATGAGGACAGTGCAGTGTCTGTCTTACACCGGGCAGCCGTCTAACGAATGTGCAGAGTCCCTCCGACCCACCACCATGCAGCAGTGTGAAAGCAAGTGTGATGCCACCCCTATAGCTAACGGAGACGGTAAGTCGATGAAGCATATCGTTTGGCAGGCACACACCTGAACCTGGCGCTTGCTCGACTTGTTGTGTAACGAGCTTGCAGTTTTTAAATATGTGCAGGTTTCTGTTCAGTTCAAATGCTACAGCAGATGGTTTATTTAAATATCTATTTTACAGGATGTGCACTGCTTTCACACACAGCCCCAATTGAAAAGGTTATAAAGTGTCTCTATCTTCATCTTCACTGTTCTGCTATGACCTAAACATGCTTGGACGACACACTCCCTACACTTTGCCAGCTACATTAATCTTTCCAGTGAGGTTGGCTCCTGGTCAAATCGAAACAGCTCAGCTCTCCATATACACTTACACATGATGGATGGCTATTCAGATGGATAGAGAAGGGCCTTTCGATTAGCCTGAATGGAAAACGTGAGCAGCGTTTACAGGCTGGCTAATGGGATTAGCTGTAGGCTAATTGTTCCTTTACGGACAGCAGTGAGGCAATGTCTCGTTTCATTTGGCTCTGTGAAGGTAGGGGCCGAAGCCTAATAAGGGAAGACACTCTGATCGTGATAAGGCATTTAGAGCACTGCCTGTCCAGCACCCAGCAAGCTGTGTGTGTGTGTGTGTGTGTGTATGAGTGAGCATTGTAGAGATGGCAGACAGCCCAGTTAGTGAACAAGTCCAGGATCTGTCTCAGTCTTAGTCTCTGCGTCCAAGTATAGTTGCAGAGTTTTATTATTTTGAGGCCTGAGGGAGATGCACCAGCCCTTGCGTAGCAGGTTAGCCCCAGGTTGTGCCTCTCATGTGTTACCATTTAAGTCACAGTGCTAAACATCATGAGTTTCCAAAAAATAATTAGCCTGAGTATTTGAAAAACTCAGGCTTACTTACAGCTGTTCTAAAGGAATTTGCAGTATCCTGAAAGACTTTTCTAACCAGCTGGATGAAAAGAAATATTCCATTTGTTGCACAATAAAAAAGATTCCCAAGTTACAACTGTATTTCTTAATCGAAGCAGCAGAAATGACAGATATGGTTGCTCTAAACTAAAAGCATAACAGTCATCATTTAGTTTGAATATTGAAGAGAAAAAGCAAAATGTACTTGAAGTTATCTAGGAGATATTTTACCCCCATAAACTAAACATGAATAAGATCAAGAATTAGCGTTTTATAATATAGAAATTACCACGGTGTACATTGTAAGTGCTAATGTCTTAATACAAATTCTGTACTAATATAACAGATGTTTTAATATAGTTATTTCCAGATGTAGGCAACAGACAGACTATTCTTTGAGGATCCTTAAAATGCATTCAGAACAGCGCGTTTTGTCTTTTTAAATATCACCAGCAAATCAGCTGCTTTCTGTTGTGACTCAAATCTACGCTGCTATTAAATCTTTTTATTTACTTATATTTAACCTGAGTCAAGTCTCCTCAGTCACATCCTCTCTCTTTAACAACACAGTCCGGCTTAGTCACACAGATGACACATACTGTAGTATCAGCATTCATATATAGCACAATAAAACAGGACCGCAGAGAGGTGAGAGAAATAAAACAAATTTTATTTTATTCCTCCAAGCCTGGTGTGCATAATAAAAAAATGCAGTTATATGAGAGGCACAAGCTGAGTCCTGTATTAATTTTTATATACATTTTTTTTTAACACAGCTTCCTCCTTTTTTCCTCCAGAATGCAAAGATGTTAACAAAGTGGCCTACTGCCCGCTGGTGCTGAAGTTCAAATTCTGCAGCCGAGCGTACTTCAGACAGATGTGCTGCAAGACCTGTCAGGGACACTGACCTCTGGAGCACAAGAGCAAAACGTAGCAAGAGAGAAGTGGAGAGGGGAAAACTAAAGGCAACAAATGTGGAGGGAGGCTGATACAGCACTGAAAGGGAGAAAAGACGACAGGGAAGACGGGAACAATAACTCTGGACCGGTGGAAGAAAGTAAGGAGTCCCCTGTTTATCACATCTGACCCTCTTGCCCTCCATCACGGTGGAATCCAAACCACTGCTCAGCTCATTACGCTGACACAAACTTTTTTTTTTTTTTTTTAATTTTCACTTCTGTGAAGTGGAACTCGCAAGATGATTTGTTGGTGATGTTATTTTTATTACAATAATAATTATTGATATCATTGTTAGTCTTTCTCCATGTTTGTTGTTTTATGAATCCAAAGTGCTGGACACATCGCTCACAGAGGATGTACCCCGGAGACGGACCGACGGAGGAGGAGACGACTCCTCACAGAGAGAGCGGGATCAGAGTTGAAAGCGTCACAAGCGTGATGGCGCTATTGGCAGGCAGACGTTTGGCTTCGGTGCACTTTTCCGTGTAAATACTTTGGCAATTTAAAGCTCAAATACGACAGAGAAACCCCATCACTGTACTGTATATTTATTGTACTACTCCAAACAGAGCTGAGATATTGTCATGTTTTTGTCAGTAGCCTACTGTCATGGAAGGGAATGTAATGTGATTGACTTTCAATGTCTCTGTGCTGGAATGAGAATATTACATACTGTAACATACGTTAAACCCTTATATACTGTAAGGATGTGTATACCATATATGATTTTAATTCCAGGACCTAAAGAAGCATGAGGAGGATTTTTTTAAATCATGTTTCTTTTCCTTAGTTGCTAACTTGCAATTAACCCTTTGTCAGTCATTAGTCCAAAGCATATTGTCCAACGGTGCCTGGCCCACATGAAACACAGTTACCAAACTGGCCTTGACATGAGGAGACATCCCCGTGAGGAGCTTTCACTTCACTATTGAAGGATTCATTCTGAAGGAGCATATTCTCTCAAACAGCGGGTTCTCTGATAAGAGTTAAAGGGACAGTTTGACATTTTGGCAAATACCGGTATTTGCTTTCTTGGTGAGAGCTAGAGGAAAATATACCACTGACGTTTGTATGTTCACTATAGAGCTAGAGCCAGGGGAGCAGTTAGCTTAGCTTAGCATAAATACTGGAAATGGGGGAAACAGTTAGCCTGAATTTGTCGAATGTTGCATTCACACAAAGTCAGCAGGATAGGAAGGTGTATTTCCCAAATGTCAAACTATTCCTCTCAGTAAGGGACCTGAGCTAAATACACACACACACACACACACACATCATTGTGGTTTTGTTGCCAGACCACTTATCTGGACTTCAGACACCCCCTCCAGATAAAGTTACCCCCTTGTCCTCTTTCCCTTTCCTCTCATCGTCTTTGTCCTCAGAAAAACAGACAAAAACAGCCAATTCAATGGTGCTTTCCACTCTTTGATTTTATTGTTTTTGATTTTTTGATTCAATGGAGTACTGTGTTTACCTCTTCTTTTCCTCCTGCTCCGCTCTGAGGGTTACGGCCTTCCCAGGCTTCTGGTGCTATCAAGTGGGTGCTTCTATTCAACCCTCTCCAGTGTGCTTAAAAATGAGGCTGGATCCAAACAATATGAAACACTATCCTTGTCAAAATCTGATGCTAAATGCTGGTCATGTTATTGTTTTGTATCTGTTTATACCTCACACTGGGAAGTTTCATTGTTAACCGCGTATTGTTGCTTATGCTACCAACAAAATGGACACTCACCCAGTAACTGATCCCTTTCCAGGCGACATTTCTGCTGGCTTAGGGGTTGTGAAAGGGAACACCTATGTAATGTCTCCATCACAGACTTGTTACGGAGGTACAGGAAGAGTCTGAGGAACCAGAGAGACAATGTAGGACTGTGCAAGGATCTCATTGAAGCTGTTAACAACTAATTTCTAATTTTTGCTGCTGCTACTTTTTTGTAGCCACCTTCAGTGTGACAGTATCGAGCAGATTTTATTGGTTACCACACCTTGATTGAGGCAAAGGGAAAGGGACAGTGGATGCCGAGAAGCATTTGGAACTGCCTGGACTAACTCATCTGCTGGCTGCGGGACATGGAGCCTCCAGAAAACGAGAAGTGAAATCAATCAAACTGGTACTCATTGCTGTGAACTTGGATGTTTGAATGTCACATTGGTTATACCTGTACCTAAAGTGCAAAAGAAATGAAAAGCATCATGTGATTAGTTGCGTATATTTTATATTCAGTATTAATGTTGGTACACTGTTACTAATTTTTTTCAAATGTAAATTATATGCTAATTTATTGCGTTGTCTCACTTGTACATTTATTTCACTGCATGAAAATGAAATTTAGCATAGTGAAAAAATGCAGTGATACAGCCCTTCACCAACATTTTTTTTAAAGTAGATACAATAAAAAAGAGCAGCTTTTAACGGGACTCAGTGTTATTAGAATCATTTTTTTTAATCAATCGAGGATCCCTGTCTGAGAAAAGAGATCAACATGTTGGTGCCAGGGTGGAAGCTTTGTCCTCACAGACATTCAGAGATATGTGCTTTTGTCCTTTCACTTAACTCCTGGAAAACGCCACAGTAAGAGAACGGCTAATGGCATCAAACCACGAAACCCGTTTCCACTGCTGAAGATATCCAATCATTCCCTGTGTCAGGTTAGGGTGACTGAGGCAGAGAAGTTTTAAAAGCTTCTGCTCCTCTCCAGGCTTAATAAAGGATTCAGGAACCTTCACTTTATGCACATGTTGTGTTGTGTTGTTATTTTAAAATTAAATTTCTGTCCATCAGAGTAAATCAGAGTAAATGTTTTATACAATTTTTTAAAATTAATTAAAAATCAAAAACTGAAATCTCTCATTTACAGAAGTATTAAGGCCCTTAGTTTAATACTGTGTACAAGATGAACCACCAACTCTCCCTCGAGTGTTGTGCACGGCCAGGTTTTTAAGAACTTCTCTGTATTTGGCTGCATTCATCCTTCAGGACATGGCGCTTAGAGTTGAAGCCAACTCAGCAGAGAAACTGAAAAAATGTGTTCTGTCTAACCACTCTAGACTTCTAGAAACACCTCAAGGATAATTAAACATGTGTGACACACAGATGTGTACATGAGAGATTGTAGTTTAGTTTTTTTAATTGTGAAAAAATCTAAAATTTCAAGACATCTTTAAACTTTGTGAGCATGTGAAATTGGGTGCACGTTAATTCTATCTAAACACTACAAAGTATGAAAGTGAGGGTGTCTGAACACTTCCTAAAGCCACCCACTCCAACATGCCAGTGGCATCATGTGAGATTTAAACATAATCAGCAATCTCAAATACATTTCCCTACTGTCCCAGCTCTGTTGCCACAGTGTTTGTATGGTACTCTCGTTCCTCTCATCCCGGCTTCAAGTGTCTGGATTCGCTCTTAGGGAGCTGCAAGGTTTCCGCTCTCTTTTGTAATTAATTCCAAATAAACAGTAACTAGCCCACTTGGCTGGGAAACACTCCCGTCTCCTTCTAATCCACAGTGTCCAATTACAGCAGGAGACAAATGGCCTGTTTGGTCTAATGTAACCAGTTTAAAATACCTGTACGTCTGGCCCGGCTTCTGTCTCCCGCTCTGGTCCATCTGCAGAGGTCTGTGATTACATTACATCCTAACCTGTAGAGCTGAGAGACAAAGAGAGGAAAAAAAAAAAGAAGGTGATGGAGTTCAAGTGCAGGGATCCCATATCTGCAGTTGACCTGACAGCCGAGAGGTGGCTGCTTTACACGAAACACTTGCATGTGATTATATACGCATATATGTCGCCGATCACTTATTGTAGACTAAACATACAAACAGAAGGTTTTTCCTGAGAAATGTAAGATGTCCACTGGGTACAGTGAATGTACACATGGCAAAGAGGCCTCCAGATGATGTAACAATGAAAGTAATCAAGTTTTTACTGGGCTCTAAAGAAGCTGTAGTTCAGGGTGTGTGTTGTGTTGAGCATGTTTATTTACAGTGGCAAGAAAAAGTATGTGAACCTTTTGGAATTTTGTGCTTTTCTACATTAATTTGTCATAAAACGTGATCTGATTTTTATCTAAGTCAAGAATATTTACAAATATGATGTGCCTAAAATAATAACACAAGAAAAGATTTTGACCTTTCATGTCTTTATTGTGGAAAAAGTATGTGAATCCCTGCAATAGTGACCTCAGAACATCAGGATGTTATAAAGTGTGGACTAGAGCTACTTGTACTGACAAAAACAGTCAAACCTTTTGAGTTTGCTCTGCACAAGAAGAATACGCTCATGAGAGCCATGCCTCGCCAAAAGCAGCTTTCAGAGGATCTACGATTAAGAATTGATGATTTACATAAAGCTGAAAAAGGTTACAAACTGATGTCAACGTGGGTCCACAGTAGGTAAAACACTGCACTAGCAGGGTGTCTATGGCAGGACACCACAAAGGAAGCTGCTGTTTACTAAAAACAACACTGCTGCAGCCTGAAGTTTGTGAAGAGCACATTGACACTCCAGTATTAAAATATTGTGTGGACTGATGAAACTATATTGAACTATTTGTAAACTATTTGTGGCATAAAAAGGTCACTGCATGTCATACAGTACATAAACTTACACAGTAAAACATCAAAATCCATTTATGTTGTGCATTGAAATCACTCTGCTTAAGTTTCCACAGGAATCAAGATGATGTCGACTGACTCTCGTCTGGATGTCATTGAACTCACGTTACACGTTGTCACATTATTTTTACGTAAAGTTCAGCTATGGGGTCCTATCGTCTCTATCTCTGACAAGTTTTAGATAGAAGGTTTTTGTACAATGGAGTCCTTTGTCATTACTTTCTGAAAACCACTTCGCTGTGGTAAAGAGGTTTACACTCTGACAGAGGATGATTACTTTTAGTGCAATGATGAATTGTGCAACACAGCTAACGAGCTATGATAAATTCCCTAATTTCAGCTCTCTGTCACTTCCAAGGTCAGCACCGTGTAGATGGGGTGCTAATGGTTGACAGTGCGTGGGTCCAATTTCAACACAGTGGATGATGGGGTAAGTGTAGCTCTATTAGAATAAATTTACTATAAAGTGTTAGTATTTAAGGGGATTTTAGTCTCCCTTAAATACTCCATGAGGATTTGACTGGCGAGGTGATTTCCCAGCACATCAGTGTCCCTGAGACACGGATCTCATGGGCTGCTTGTGATAAGAGGCGCAGAGAGGATGGAGAACAGGTTTCTCCTCTTCTCTGGAAACTACTCACAGTGAGTGAGAGTCATTGCTGCTGATTATCAGCAAACTGAAAGACAAAACAAAGCTGTTCAAGATACACCAGCAATAAGGCAAAACCCACCACGAGACGATGATGAAAACATGCACAAAATGTACTTAAAGACATGTTAGAACAATTCTAAATATTCCATAGTGTATGAAACTTCAAAGATTTGCAGACACATTTAAGTTTGAGTCTCTCTGTGGTGAAATCTAAGGGCCTGCGCCATCTTGGCTGGGGTCCTGAGGACATACCATAGCTTTAAACTTCAAGACAGTGGCTATTCTCCAAGTGGGAGGTGTGAGGATTAGCATGGTGATGAACAACATAGCTCTTGAAGGGTTTATCATTCTTAATCAAAGTTGCCGTGGTACTACAGAGTCATTGATGAGTGCTTGAAGTGTTGCGGACACTTTGAACACAGTGCAGCAGGACAAATGGCTCCAGATGGTGTTGCTAGAGACAATGCACGCATGGACTCGGGAGGTCTGACAGAGAGGAATGCTCGCCTGGGACTGGAAGGTCATGGTTCCAGCACCTGCTATCTACTGGACTCTGTCTTGTTAAGCCCTGCTGCTCTTTCCCACAGCTGAGACCTTGACTGAACTTCCATGGACGACTTCAAAGCCCTGAATGGCAAAGGCTGCAGAGGAGAGGGCAACAGCCACCCATCACATATACCAGGAGGATGTGTTTTTCACTAAACACCTTCAAGAATGTGAGAGGCAGCTCTTTTAAATCAGTTTTCTTCCAGTATCTAAGACTCTGCACTATCACTGTTATCAGCTGTGAAGTGTTCAGATGCTAAGCATACACATGATTTTTTGCATTTCAACACAAGTGTTTCTTATTAAGCTCCCCAAGTGTCCAGTCACACCACTTTTCTAGTCAAGTATGTTAAATTAAAGTTTGAGGCTTTTATATGTGTTTGTTCTGGTGTGTCTGCATCGCTCTGCAGCAACACCACCAAAACTCAGAATATATATAAAGTTAACTCCAGAAACTTGCTAATTTTTTTCAAAAAGAAATTCTGATTGAGAGATTGCACTGAGATACTATAACTAGTGGAACTGAGCCCAGACAAAACACTATGACTTTATCTTGATATTGCAGGAACAGGCAGCCAAATTAAGCTTGATTTATGCTCCTGCATTGAATCTACGCCAAAGAAGTTTGACAGTGGCGTAGAAACTATTAGTTTGTAAGAATACATATATATATATATATATATATATATATATATATATATATATATATATATATCACATCATACTGTTGAGAAACGCTCCATTTACTGGCAGCATTTTTAGTTATTTAGTATAGTTGGAAATATCTGGTATTTTAAATTAGATCTTCTTACTTAAGAAGTAAACAAAGACATATAGAGTCCTTAACTCTTGAGGGCCTGTGTGTAGGTTGTGGTTCAGCAGGTAGCTGGGTCACCTTTAAGGGATGCGGCTTTGTTCCTTTAATGTCGTCCGCCAGCAGGGAAGAGAGAAGGTAAATGGATTAAGTGTATAAAAAATCAATAGCCAATCACTTAGGCCAATGGAGTTAAGCCAAGAGCTTTTGCTTGGTGGATGAGACTGAATAATGTTGTGCGTGTCATCATTTGGGTAGATGGGGCTCTAGAACAGCGCACTCTATGCACAGTGTGCTTAAGGACATCCTCTCTGGAGAACATTACGAAATCCATCAAGAATGAATTATGTCAGGATTCAGCCTTTTCTGCTCCAACTGCCCACAACTAATGAATGACAGCAAGCTAATGAGGACAAATGATAATAGTGCTGTAGACAAAGTACAGAAAGGCTCATGGTTATAATTCTGTTCAGTAATGCTGCTTCTGTCTCTGTTTCATAGCCAACACGTCCTTCACTCTTGACGAGGAACACGGACATACTGAGGACATCCAGTAGAGGCACACTGACGGTTTGACAGTAACCTGTGATGTGAACCCTCTTTAAAATGTTCTTTTAGTAGCTTGTAACTGTAATTATGTCCTAAGGTAACAAAGTGTTTTATGGATGAATAAGTCATTTTATAGTGTGAGTGTGTTAGACGTCCTTAATATAATATATCCACTGTCCTATCCTGTACAGACAAAATAATCTGCGTGCAAGCAATTTGAAAAAGTGACTAGTCTGTTGGACTAATGAGATCAGAGATACCACTGTGCTTTAAAGTCACACTACAATAAAATCAATATCAAATCTCTTTGAAAAGTCACCATAATTCTGCTCATTCTATGTCAAAATACAAGATAAATATGACCTGTTTATTATTATATTTGAATGACAGCCACTAACAGAAGCCAGGGTTAATGATTGTCTTTAGACAGTGACAAAAGTACACACAGAATATGTCACCACATCTGCTTCTGCACAAAACTGTTGAACTACGTTTGTTACCTCACAGAGAAAAAATAAAAAAGGACATTTTAAATAACAGATGTGTTCATTCTCCATCATACAAAACCCACTTAAATAGTTACATAATACAAGATTTGAAAGGTTTCAGATTCATTAAGCAGATTAGAAAAGGGATTCGGACAGGACTACTACAGCACAGCCAAGGTACAATGGAAATGAGAGGGCCTGAAAAGTACCACGTATGAAAGTGATTAAACTCGTTCAGGTGCTTCAACTAAGGCATGTCATCAAACTGCCAGAAAGAGTACTCTTGATGAAAAACAGTGAACCCAGCACAGCAGGATGTTTCACTAACAAATGATACAAGTATTATCTGATAATCAAGGTTTTTCTATTTAAGGACTCAACCTTGCGTGACTTACAGTAACCCTACACAGCAGAAAGCCGACCTCTGACCTTTGTGGTATCACTGGAAGCCGCTGTCATGAGAGAGGAACTGTCTGAACTGGTTAAAACAGTTCTGAACTTTGCCTGAGGCTCAGGTCGGCACTTCAGTCGCTGCCTATCAGTGCCGTCCATTTGTACAAAGCAGAATCTGCAGGAACTACTCAGCTGAAACTGAAGAGTTATGCCCTCACATGTGACATCTCTAATGTGCCTTTTGTGATCTAGACCAGGAGATAAGTTAATGTCAAGCACTCACATACAAGACTAAGACCCTGAAACCATCCTAATGGTGCTTTGAGCTACATTCTACATGTGTTGTTGCTCACAATGGCACAAAAGAGCTCTAATTTTATTGGAATAAAAATAATACACCTATATTTCCACTTCACCCATCTGAAAAACCTTTACTGCAACAACATACTGCACATGCATTTCCATCAAGCTGGTTTAATGCACAAATCAAACAGAATCAGCTATTTGATCATAAACCAAAGTCTGATAAAGGTGTTAGATTAAAAATGATTCCATATCTAGATTAATGTAAATTTTGCTAATTTCACAACATAGTTCATTCGCTCTGAATCGAATCTAGTTTTGTTTCACATAGAAATATCCAAGGGAACCAGAGTGCATCACTATAACCCTTGTGAGAATAGTCATCATTGCTTAACCCTTACCTAACCCTAACCCTTCTGAAGGCACTCTGACAAAAACATCTTAAAAATACAACACAGCCTCACAAGTGAAGACGACGTGCCGTCAGCAAAAATCAGCTGTAGTAATAACAGCCAAATTCAGTTATTAATATGCCTCTGGTAGAGGTGGCCAAAACATGGCTTGTAGGAGACGGTATGGTTGCTGGAGCAGATTCTATAAATATATGTTTCCAGGGCCCAGAATAAATCCGTTCCTTTAAATCAAACAGAAGACTGTTTCTCTATGCGTCAATGACCGCCCGTTCTGTATAGCTCCTATGACTGGTTGGCATCAGTAACTGTATTAAAGCTAAACCACATTGTTGCCTCTACTAGCCATACATGTTTGCTCTCACCAAAATTCAATATCATACTTGCGTTTTCTAATAATCTTTCAAACAATATGGAATACATTCACCAAGACCTTAAATGGAAATAGGAGGATGGATAACAACTGCCTTCCATGTAACTCAATGCTAAATATTCTTTCAGTTTGAGGTAAAGTATTTCTGAGGTTTGTTTTTTTGTGTTTAACCTTGGTCCTAGTTGTAGTTCTGGGCTTAATTTATTGTTTAGACTAATTTCTCTTCTGTGTGCTCAGTTTCTGAGAAATAGTATTCATTCCTGACCAGTCCCGTCCAGTTTCTGTGGTATTGGTAATTCCGTGGACAGACCTTGCTTGGACCTCATATTTGGCAAGATGCAGAAGAATGAATGTGTTATTGTTAATGTCCCAAAACTCAGGCAGCTGCCTGCATCACACAGCAACGACTGGTATCTCTCTGGCTCCTGACATGCACCTCTGCACTGACATGTCATCTTTATAAGGTGTGTCTGAGTCGCCTTAGTTATAATCCACAAACACAAGAGCAACAACAGGGCATAGCAGCACTGTAGACAACGACCGCTTTGTATTATGTTATCATCTGCATCGGGTGCTACTGCTAATTTTGCTCTGATGTAGTACAATAGATTTAGACTTTGCAGAATATTGTGCATAGAGAGGAAAAAATGCAATGCAAAAAAGGAAAGACTTTGCCTACATATAAAAAAATAAATCTCATGAAGCAGCTGTGAAATATAACCAGGGACATTAGTTCAGGTAAAACGTCTGTCCACCTCCAGAATGAATCTGAAATGAAACGATCAAAATGAGCCAAGTCCTTCAGCTTTACTTCAAGGGGCTTAAATTAAAGTGTGGAATTAACCACTGAGGAATTAAAACCCTTAATTTTTTGAGAGGCTCATAAATAATGGAGCAAAATCCAACGTCTTCACTTTGCTAACCTGTTGAGTGTTTCATTTCAAATGTAATGTGCCAAATGCCAAACATGTATCATCATTGTATTATTAATATGATTTCTTTATTTAGATTTAATTTATATAAACATTAGAAACACTATTCTTCATATTATGAATCTTTACTATTTGGTGAGGCCCAATTCCCACATTGGAAACCACTGGACTAAACGGGCTAAATGTTTATAAAACACAGTGGCAAATAGGCACAAAACATTTAAACAGGAGCTTAAAACTATTTATTTTATCTTGTTCTAACAATTTAAAAACACAAAGACACTTACAATTCACCTTTTTTATCATCATGACCAGAGGATCATAAATACAGACCTGACAGTAAAGGATAACTTGCATCTTTTACTCTAAAACAAACCTTTAGTGGGAGAAACGACAGCAAACAAACAGAAACTAATTAATTCAACTTAAATTGGTGTAAAAAGAGGATTTTTGTATTAACACACACTGACAACATGTGCTCATTAAAAACCCTGTGATATTCACAGTCAGGGCCTAATAGTAGGATTTATTATTTAACTTACCGTGTCATCATCTGTGGAGAGATGTTGCAGGTTGACTCCACGATCTTGGACTTGAATATGAAAACGATTTAATCCAAAAACAAACATCTTGTTGTAGGAAAGTGTCCTCAGCTGTGTTAGCTTCGTTTAAGCTAACGTTAGCATAACGTGTCCTTGATTAGTTTCTCTACATTTAAGTAACCTGAGGTGTCTAAAAGCGCCACAGAGATGATTTAAAACACTTGCTGTTGTTCCGAAGGTGTTTCTAAATCCCCCCAAAGACTGTTCTTAACCACCTGGATGATAAAACGTTTGCTAAATAATCAAAATCATGTTTCCTAAGTCGCGGCTCTGTCCAAAACAAAGATGGCGGCCTAACGACTGCTTGGACATATTAGCTACTTATTAAATGAGTTAAGAAAAAATGAATTAAAGTGCATTGAAGGAAAGACCTTTTCATCCATATTGTTAGAGACACTTCTAATTAATTTCAAAATATCACCTAAACCAAGATAAACGTTTTTAAACGTCCTTCTGGATAGTTTATCTACGGTGAATCTACAGAATCTAACGAGCAGCTCCATGACCGAATGTCTGCACCGTGGTTCCAAACTGTTTACTTCACGTCTTCTTTCTCCAACCGTGGTTTACTTAAATATATTAGACGGATATTTACCTTAATATTTTAATTATCTCACTTAACTGCCACATTTTTATTTTGGCTCAAAATTGAGATATTTGTGATAGAGAGACATTTAATTGGCCAAAGGTTTATTGGTATAATAAACTGATGACAGATCCAGAACACACACACACACACACACACACACACACACACACACACACACACACACACACACACACACACACACACACACACACACACACATCAAAAGAAACAAACTAAATAATAATTATTATTTAAAAATTAAAAAAAAAAAAAAAAGAAATAGTGGAAACAACATTCAAGTTCTGTCAAGTCTTCAAGTTTATCCTAAGCTCATGAGATATTGGACAAAAAATAATATATTTAGTCTAAAACTGCTTTAAAATATACAAAAAATTAGGATAAAGCTTCTTTAGTTTCAACGTCCATATGTGCATGTCCGTGTTGTTGTAAGATCAAACCTCTTCCTTCAAACACATTGAAGACACCTGTGTACTCTCTGCTGTGTCCTTTGACGTCCGTGAATGACCAAACATCAACCACAAAAATCTGCCGTGCCTGTCCAAGCCGTCTGTTTGATCTCACAAACTCATCAATACCGCTCCTTTGGATGTTCGCTTGGCGATTGAGCTCCCTTCTTCCACTTCTCCATCACACCTTGGGGAATTAGCCACGGAGGGAGGATTCATGGCCAACATACTGTCTGAGTTACAGCAACAAAACACCACTTAAAACCCTGATGGTGTGAAATGTTAGAGGTTAAAGTTAAATGGAAAATGTGTTTTTTGTGTAACCACTAGTTTTTCATCAAATTACAGAGAATTTTCCACAGAGACTAGTAGGATTAGTCGGATATATTTCTATAATTTGCCTTTACCAACAAGGGCAGAGGAAGACGCTGATTGTAGAGCAGCATGATAATGTTATTACCATCCCATCTCATCCCTGGCATTAAACGACCAGCAGCAAATAGTGATGTTTCCTGATCCGAGCTGGACACAGTGACACTGGGGACAATTAAATATTCTCCTCATGGTGCTGGGGAGGAATTACGATGTCTCGTCCTTCACTCTGGTTCCCTCTGTAGACTTATGGTACCGAATGTGCCTATGTACACAGCACACTGAATTTTACAATGTATTTCTACACAGAACAGGAAGTGCAGCGTTTACCCCCCATCACTTACATTAACTATGGAAGAACCTGTCCTGAGCCAACAGGAGGAATGGTTACAGTAAATGCACACAGACTTGAAAAAATGTGAACCTACCCTCTAAATCCAGCATTTCTCAGTTATGTATCAGTAGCACATTTCAACCTGACCTGGACCCAGAAGCACAGGGAGTCAGTCAGATCACTGTATCACCTGTTTTAGATTTGCAGCAGCTCGGGCTGAGCTGGGCTCATAATGTAATATTAACTCTCCTTCCTGTTCCATATGAAAATTTAAGCATAATCCCAGAAGTGCAGTAAAAAATAGAGTGCTAGCCAAACGCAGCTCCTGGTCACACACATGGCAGTGGCAGATCATTTACCCCCATAGCCACCACTGTGAGGTAAAGTCTTTAGTTTAAATCTTTTTTACAAGCTCTCACTGCTCCAGGGTGGACCTGAGCTGGACGATGTGGCCAATATTCAGTTTGGTCGTCGTTTTTTTCCCCCTCAGCTTTAAAAAAATAGCCAAATATTGTCAGATGATGCCCGGGGCACATGAAACACTGATGCTAAATTGGCCTTTACTAAACACCCCCACGAAGAGCTGTCAGTTCATTATTGAATGATTCATTTTGGAGGGGAAATGAAGCAATTTGCTGATTAGAATCACAGTGCAGTCACTATTCCTTACTCTTTGCAAGTTACATGATTATTTAATCAAATGTTGGCTGGGCTGTTACATTTTTCTATTTCGGCAGCAGGCGAGCACTCAGGGTTTCATCGCTGATAAGAGTCAAACAAATAATTCAACATTTTGGGAATGTAAATCATCCAAGTCGACTAAACTTAGAAAGTTCCCCTGCTGCCTTGAGTACGGTGGACAGTGGGTGCAAAACACAACACGATGAATGCTTATCATTGTGTTTCCTGAAATGTTTTCTTTTTTTGTTGTTGTGTTTTGTGAAATGTTGAGTTTTCTCCACCGTCACTGTGTTTAGTAAAATGCAGTTGTGTTTTCTATTTTTCCAGGTTTGATGTGTTTTCTAATGTAATTGACAGATAGGAACGCCTTATCATCCAACGCACCACTACAGAGTCAAGACTTAACATCAACAGTTTCTTCAAATATTAGGCTACAGCAAGAGACAGTTTGTAAAATGTGTTAATTAATGAAATAAATATATCTTTTCTGTTGCTGTCTGTTTTCAGTCCTTCTGCTAAGCTAAGCATCACAGAGACATGAAAGTGGTGTCAATCAATCAATCAATCAATCAATCAATCAATGATCTAACTCTCAGCAAAAAAAGAAAAGTCATTTTCCCAAAATGTAAAACTACTTATTTAATCTGGTGGAAACTACTTTTGTGAATTAAGGTTTCCTCATAGTTGCCAAAAGTTGAATCACAGAGGAGAGGATACACCGGACTATTCATCACCCTCCTATGACCTATAATTACTTTAATACCACTCTGCTCTGTTTTTGTTATTCCAAAATACTGTTAGCAGTGCAGGTACTGGTGCTTTACCTTGACAACCCACTCTGCAACAGCTGCTTTGTACCAGTTGATGAATGTGACCACTGGTATTAATAAATTCATAGTGCATTTTAAAGTGGTCAATCAGTGGAACAATTTAAAATCAAATAGAACTGAGTCAAATCACTGGTTAACAAATGTAATTTATTTTTCTGGCAAAGTCTAATGCTCACAATAAAGCACATAAGCTCTAGACAACATAAACAAAACGGCGTAAATAACTGGCATAAAAAAGTTGATGTTACGATAATCAAATCATTGCCTCAGTTATTATTATGACCACAGTCTTAATCTTGATGAATAACTGATCTTTGCCTGAGCACAGCTGTTCCAACTGAAGAAGCCTTTCCATCACAGATTACAGGGATGGTATGTGCTCAGGTCAGGATCCTCAATCCAGATGTTTGAGCCACGAAACTGTTGTTGTGGAAAGGTGAACCAGCAGTTCTTGAGCCACGTGGCTTGAAGAGGACCCGACCTTCAATCTCATGACCTCACCTCTTGGCTTTCTTCTCCTTCATGATCTTCTTACTCTCCTCTCGCCTTCGTTTATTGACAGGGTTGCGTGGGTCGTAGATCTCAAAGGTGTCCTCGTCCTGCATGTTGGCATCCTTGACTTTTCTGCTTTGCTCATCAAACTGCAGAACATGGGCCATCCTAAATCAGATGGAGAGAGGTGGAGAGAGTTCAAAGAACAGCAGCTGAAGGCCACTAAATCATCAGCCCTGTACAACGCTTACCTAGTGGTTAGGGTCTCTTTTTGCTTTTAGCACTTTGGCTACATTCACATTACAGCCTGAAGTGGCATCATTTGAGTTTTTTATGCTCAGAATTGTTTTGTCAGAACTGTGAAGAATATATTTTTTCATTAACTGTGACTGATGTCAGAACAGTCAGATCTGAATTCACAGGCGTATCGCCTGTTGTCATCGTGCGGTGTCTGCTTCTCACAGCTGGAAAAAATAAACATGAAGGAGAACAACAACAGTGACAGAGGTGAAATGGACAGATGGGGGAAAGTTTCAGATTTGTTGATTTATGGTGAAGCTTCTGTTCAAGCCAAGCTGGAAGGAACATATTGTAACTCAGCAGGTCTTGTTCACACTTAAAAACATGAATGTGAACCATCAACACTGGATAGACTGGATATGACTAAAAGATATGCTGTGTGGACGCTTTGATTACATTATTTTCATGCCTGCTGATATTTTTGCAGCTGCAATCACAGGATACTAATAATAACAACATTCTTTATATTGGGTAAAAAGAGGAGAGTAGAAAATATGTTGTCACTAAAATTGATGTGTAAGTGAAATAAAATGTGTAAGGGTAGCTAATAATTTTAGCAATATTCTTCAGGCAGAAGAAGGCAGTTCTTAGGTAAAGGAGGTATCATGGTCAAAAATAACTTCAAGGTTCCTCACCGTAGAACATGAGGCCAAAGCTTTACCATCTAGAGTAACTATGGTTTAGATACAGTCCAGTATATCCCGGCATTTCTAGAAGCTAAAACTATGACTAGTTGATACGTTTTCTCTGGTTTCATAGATAAAAATTTACTAAAGGTCTTCTGCATAGTAATGGAAATTTATGGAGTGCTTCCTAATAGTTTTGCCTAAGGGAGCATGTAAAAAAGGAAAACGTATTGCTCTGTTTCTGATTCTGTTTCTATGACACAGAGCCATTAAGCAGGTATTCGAAGGGCTTCTCACTAAAATGAGAAATGCAGTATTAGGACAGGAGGCTTAGCGGTTAAAGTCCTGAGAGAAAGTTCTGCTCCCCAGAGAACAGACACTTATGTGTCTCTCATTTCTCCAGTCAGTTTCTTCCCCCCAAAGACAGATTAAAGAATCAGGTCATTCCTCATGGGACATATCAGTGTCAAGCACTTCACAGATAAAACACATTTTCTCCCACTGACAGGATTTCGTCTTCTGTCATATGAATGTTATCAATAAATCTACACAACAAAGCAGGAGTGAAAAATCAATTCCAAGGATCCTTTTTCAGCCACTAAAAACACTGTGATGTTGTCAAAGAACTACATCTTCCTACGTCCAGGTCCGGGTGGAGAATACAGGAACAGAAATAACCAGTAAGTTTGTTCACTTAGGTTCGGACAGAGTGACATCAAATTTGGTACACACATTCATACACCCCTCAGGATGAAATACTATCCTTTTGTTGCTCTTCTGTCTTTTCATTTAGCAACATAACTAACCCTAACATAGCAGACAAGGAGCATAAATACAACAAAGTCCTTAAATCAAGAACAACCTCCATGAGTTTCTCTCAAGAAATATGGAATGAATCATATCATATGCATATTGTTCATTTCTGGGGACGAGCAGTGCTGCAAATAAACACAATATCTAAGGTTGCCATGATGTGCATGCAAACATATAGTTAGAAGCAAGTTTACAGTATCTGTGGATTTAAACCAATAGAGCACCAAGGAAAATTAGAAACTTGGAAAGTTTAAAAATATAAAAAAGAGCATGGATTAAAAATATATTTTAACACAAAGAGTGATAACTGTTCTTGTAGTTTGATTTACAGCCTATTTTATCACTGTAGTCCATAGAGAAAATGTTTTTTGGGCTTCAGGGGGATTTTTGTTGCAGTGGCCACTGGGAAAAACTGAAGTGCTGAGTGGTGGTGCAGTATCCAGCTCACTTTATAGATGTGTGGTCAGCTAGTGGAGAGTGAAAATATTCTGATTTAATATTTCTCTTTTCTTTATCCCTTAATCATGAGTTGTGGTTCCATGGTTCCCTTTACTGCTGTTTATGTTTGTCTGATATCTGAAGCCCTGTCAGTGTCCTTAGCTCCTCTAACCTAACATGGTTACATCTACAGTTACATCTTATTCAACATCAGTACCATCAGGGAGGCGTCGGATACGTCACAAATTCATTCTGTATCAACACACTGAGTGCAAACATCCAACCACAGTCATAAAAATATATATTCAGAGACAAGGAGATCAAGGAGCCCTACAACAGATGGTCTGGCGCCCCCATCAGGGAGTCAAGCTGGGATTACGTGAAGAGACAGAAGACACCGAGACAGACGAAAGCCACAGAAGAATTGTGGCAACTTCTCTGACATGCTTGAAACAACCTTCCTGCCAAGTGCCTTGAAAGTCTGTGTGCGAGGAGAATCAGTGCTGTTTAAAGGTCAAGCACAGTCCCGCTGGCTTCACATTTATTCTGTTTACTGCCCGTTTTTCACTTGTAAACAAAAACTAAACAGACTATTTTGTACAACACTGTACATCCGTCCCAATGGCTTACCCCATAACACTCTATGTCACAAAGCCTCTCTTTAAAAGTTGATGACCAACAGCTCTTTCTTATCTGCTGCACAAAGAAAACATTTACATGAGGTTGTGTTGAATATGTCTGGGTGCGTAGACTGGCCTCATGTGCACCAGTGGGTTTCAACTAGCTGTATTAAATAAAGAAACTGTGTATTCTCTATTGTGTACTTTTAAATAGTTTGTGTTTGATGTATAGCAGTGGTATGCGTCTGTCTCTGGCTGGGTACACAGTTGGGCTGTGTGTGCGTGCTCTGCACTCTCTCCTGTGTTCATTTGAAATCGACAGGAGTTGTGACAGCTCATCTAGAATGTCATGGCTAGACTCTGGCAGACCCTGAGGACTCCTGCTGTGTGCGCCGGCCACCTCTGATAATTTGTCTAGCAGTGTCAGTGATGACAGCCCGCCGGCCGTACAGCCTCAGAGTCGTGCAGCTCCGAGACATAATGTGGAAGTCCAGCATTGAGCGCTTATCCAAACCACAACGTGCTGCCATGATGCGAGGCCACAGAAGCCTTTCCACTATTTATTATTCTTGCATTTTTTAACTCAAACAGGGGGTGGAGACTGAAGAGTACAGGAGGGATGGCGAGAGCAACGGCAGGCTCTTTGCATTGAGAATGTAGACTCTGTGAGGCCGTGTGTGTTAGCAGAGACTGAGAGGAAGAGGAGGGGGGCTGAAGAGGGAGAGTCAGAATATGTAGACACAGACACAGATGGAATAGTTTACCTCCTCTGGCCCAGACTTGACTTTCAATGTCTGACCTGTTGTAACCCACATTCTGTTCGCAGTGCTGCTAGACTGGCACAGATTTCCCACTGGTGTTTTTCTAGGACTGCTATGCTACTGCCTCTGCCCCTCCCTCCTCACAATACCTGGCGGGGGCAGCACAGTGAGGTGTCTACAGCCGGGAGAGGCACCAAACGCCAAATTCATTAGGGCCCCCACACGCAGACAGACTTACACTTCAAGGGGGCTTCTCGAGACTAATAGCAACTACAGATTTTGTTATTCTAAATCTTTCGCACACAGACACTTTGCTCGAATTCAAACACATGGTATTCATTTCAAACTCTTACTCTGTGCAGTTAGACTTTGAGATCTTTGGTGAAAAACAGAATATGAGAGGAAAACACAGCGTCAGGGCTGATTTCCTGATGGCCAATCTAGTGGCTGCGGGTTAAAATCCCTATTTGACATACACATGCATGCAACTTGAACTTTCACACACATTTATCAGAACCTGAAGCAAGTTCTGCATCTGACAAGGGTCAGGTTCATTGTTTTCAGTACACAGAGAGTTTTCTGCAATCTTCTATTTCTACTTTCAAAAATGTTACTTTCACAATCTTGTGTGAATAGAATAACACAATGTAAAACCAGCAGAGGTTGATGAAAAAGGCCTTTTTGTGCCAACTTGTCATGCATGAACTTCACCATCCACAAAACTGTTTGCCAAACAGTTTCTTGAACTCTTAAGAAGCACTCAGGACTCTGGTGTGCTCACATGCTGCTACTAATATCTGCTACAGTGAATAGTGTTAGTGATTTAAAGGTGGCTGCTTACAGGCACCTACTTTATTCTGTGTTTGATAACAGTAATGTTATCATGAAATACTCAAGCCATAAAACCGACTTGTTGTTCTCTATTATTTTGTAAGTCCGCCTTTGACTCAGCTATGCTACAGGGGTTCTGGGCTGTTGCACTAAATCTGTAGGTAATTTAAAGCCTCGTGACTTTAAAATAAAATAATATTCCAGTGATTTAGTATCACACTTGCAGGAAGTTATGGAACAGAGCTGGTGGATCAAGTGTAGTTAATGCATGACAGGCACAAGCTGGCTGCAGAGCGGCAGCATCCAGACATATTGTCACTTCATCATAGTTAATATAAGCATAAGCAATGAGTAGTGTACATCACTGCTGCACTAATTAGACTTAGAGTTTATTCAGTGCAGCTATGGGGTCGCTGTGGGAATTAATTTATGAAAGGCAACTAAAAAATGAAATGATGCCTTTATGATAACCATCATCCACTCTTCCTTTAATTGAAGTTAAGTATTATGAAATTTTCATTACAGGTAACTCAAGTGGCAACTGTCATTACTCCTGCCAACATCACACTGTGCACTAACTGCACGTGCTAGAAAAGTAAACTAGACACAGCAGATACATAAAGAAAGTACATATGAATGAATACAGCTGTATTTCTAATAAGCTAGTGTCTTAGCTGCCACCTTGTTACCTATTGGACCTGTTTAACATGAACACACAAGCACGTTTTTAAGTTTGTTACAGTATGTGAAGATTTGTCCTCAACTTATTTCTCCTTATTGGAGTCAAACTGTTTTAGACAAATGTCCCTCATGTCTTTTCAAATGTATTTCACAGAGTTCTTTAATCACAGGACACATCAAAAACCTTTTCATGTTTTCTGCTGCAGCCATCTGGAATAGTTTGCAGAGAGACATTAAACCTGCTGGTTGATGCCACAGACTGAGTTCAGGGTCTTTGTGGACTCGACCATGAATTATTATTTTTTCTATTTGTTTTAACCCCTTGAAAAAGAGGCTGCTAACCTCAGTGGGAAATATTAAATATTAAATAAAAACAGTATGAATAATAGTGGATGGGAAGCATCGTGTGTTTATCTGTGTTTATCTCTTTTTCTGCATCTTCCCAGAGAAATTTAGCTCCAGTAAAACCAATGCAAAACCAACAGTCGCGCCATTTTCAGCCGGCTAAGGCAAATTAAAGAATAATTCAACAATAACAGATCAAAACAAAAACACAAATTTACAAGGTTCACTGACCAGCCTTTGTCATCATCCTCTGCCAGCTCCTCCACGTCCTCCTCTGGAGTTTCAGTGATGGCTGACGACAGTTTAGACTTGAAGCGATTGAGCAGGGTCATTGTCTAGAAGGCAGAAAGATCAACACATCCATAAAATACTGTAGATTGTTTCCTGACATGATTTCTATTCCAGGATCAACTTCTTTTACCTGTTCTTCTCTGCCTGAGCCTTTCTTCCGTTTTTGTTTCCTGAGCTCTTCATACTTCTTTCTTCCCTCCAGATACTCAGCAACAGCCTCGCTGGACGGTTTTTTATCCACTAAAAGGACGACAGGAACATCACTGTTGATTATTGAAAACTGGTGATTATTGTTTATTTAAACTTCACATGGCTGTGACAATGTACTTTTTTAGTGACTATAGACTTAATAGATGCAATGGGTTGACTCTGGACACTTGTTGATCCGACGCTAGATCCAGTGTTAAAAATCTCAAGTAGGACAAAATAACACGTGGAAGCAGCTGATGAGCTAAGATGAATAAAAAACAACCCCCACACACACTGAAGCACACTGAACAGAGCTGCAGGGCCTTTAACTATTTATAGCAGCCTTAGAAATGTTAATGATTATTATTTATCAGTCTCTGGGGGACTCTGATCTCTTTTGGATGAGCAGTGTATTTGCCATCATCTTATGCATATATAAATTGAATGTCACGTTGAGCTTTAATCTGTTGCTCAGATTAAATAAAGACACAGCCTGCTCTATGAAATTTATAGTGAATATATTCACTACTTCTGACATTTCTGCGGATGTAAACATTATTCTGGGAAATACTCAGCAGAATAAACGGCTAACAATAATCATAAGCTGCGGCTCTAGTAGGAATACAAGGACTAAAAAGTGGACTGAGGTACACTATAGCAGAGTGCTGCTACATATAACAAGGTCTGATCTAATGTATGTGTGATATTTAATTGCAGTAGAGTAAAATCACAGCACTGACAGCAGTGCTAGGAATTCTTTTCCACCTTACTGTCCTCCTCTGCAGTGTTAAGTAGTCTCTCATCATGAATGAAAGGAGAGACAATCAGTGTGCTGACAGCGGTGTCTCATGCACTTAATGTGCTTCTGTAAATTTCCCAGCTCAGACGCACAGCCTGTGAAGTCACACAGAGGCAGACAGTGACCACAGTCTGCAGGCTGGTGGAGACTTTCTTTCCACAACAAAATGTGGTGTCATACACTCGACAAGTCACCTCGTTGGCCACGATGTTCTGACACACTCAGCTGCACCAAATAAATTAGGCAACAGAGAAAACATTCACTGTTTGACAGCTAGTAAGAGCTGCAATATGATGAGTTAATGTGTATTTATTTATATAGCACTTTATTATGTGCAGAGTACCTGACTGTGAAAAGATAAAGTGCTTATAAAGATCTACTAATAAACACTAAATTATAGAAGAAATGCAACATAAAACACATGGGAGTAAAATAAAGCATAAAACATTACATACTTAAACAAACCTGAGGTTATGCAGCCTGCATCACCAAGTGCAGGCTGTAAAAAACTCAAAAGAAAACATTATGAGGAGGAAATATATGAACTTAACTAATTTATAAATTAAAAGAGGCAGAAACATTGGACAGGCCATGTTTCTTACAGGTCATCTATTATTTTACTTACATAAAAGTAAAAATTACTGCACTGACTGATTTATAATGAATACACACTAAGTCCACTTGTATGTCTTTTAATAATAACACAACTGCTGCAGGAAAGAAACTATAGTCTGAGTTCAGTTTTCCAAAGTAAAAGCAAATCTCTTTACATTAAGCTGCTGCCATGCAAAAATGTAAAAATGCCAGCAACAGACAAAACACCAACATATTAAAGGAGTAGTTCAACATTTTTGGAAATATGCTTATTTGCCTTTTTGCCCAGAGGTACTCTAGATGAGATGATATACAATATACCACTTACAGTTTGTCTGTTAAGTATGAAGCAACAGCAAGGAAATTGTTTTACTTAGAAAAAGCTGCTTTCATGTATAAACACTGTGCAGAGTTGTGCTTTCAGACGTACGTGTTCTCACATGGGGAGAAACTCCTTTTGATTTCAACGATGGGCCTGTGTAGTGTGCAGGAGGCACAGGATAAAGTCTGGTAACCTCCAGCTCATTAGCCTCCTGGTAATGTCTCAATATTTTCAGGGACAGTTTGACAGTTTTATGTGAAGTTATCTGCTACATCCTAGTTAAAAGTTAGAAGTTCTACTACTGTGCACCTAAAAAAGAAAAACAGAAATTTTCTCTGGAATAAGGAGGAATTGGCAATCCATGTTATCTATTCAATACTTCCAAGTTGCTTCTGATTTTCAATGCAACATATTATTTTAAGTGATGCAAGAAATTGAAATGACATCTGCAAAATATCATAACCAGCATCGACGTCCATGTCCTTTGACAGAATCCTTGCGCACACTTAAGCGAACTGCTCGGATTCTCGGCTCCAATCGGCACTCTTCCCATAGACGTTCAAACGGATTAAGATCAGCTCGTAGGAGCCACTTGAGAATGCTCCAGTGTTTTTATTTTTCTTGCTTTTAGACGTATGTTTTAGGTTTTCATCCTGGAGGAAGAGCCATGACCTGCGACTGAGACACAGCCTCTGACACTGCGCAGTATGTTTTTTTCAGAACGCCTTGATTATCTTCTGGTTTCGTTTTGACCTGCACAGTTTCCGTGATATACCTGTGTCTTTCTCCATGTTTCACAGTGGGGATGGTTTCTTTTCCTGAAAGCTCAAGTTTTCCATCTGTGAACACAGAGCTGACATGACTTACCATCTGTTTCATCTGTCCAACTGATATTCTTCCAAAAGCATTATGGATCATCAACATGCATTTCACTGAACGTCATTCTATTTTTTTCTTTTCTTCCAAAGAGCCCACATTCATTCAGAAAATTATGTATGGTATGAATGGACACCGTTGCACTGTGATGTAAAAAGACAACTGTGAACCAACATGAAAGTGAAGGGAGCATCATGATTTGAGGCTCCTTTACAGCCTCTGCAATACCCTCACAAGAGCCGTTCACAGATATCCTAGGAATATGGCTGAGCTAAAGCAGTTCTTTTTGTGAGGAACAATATTCCGAAGTTCCTCCTAAATGTTGTGCAGGTTTAGTCCACAGCTATAGGAAGTGCTAGCATGAGATTATTGCGGTGGTTCAACCAGTTAATAGACAACTGTTTCAGTAACTTTTTTATATGTGGTGAAGACTAGATCCCATTTCATGACCAATTTATACAGAAAATTAATCAGTAATATGTTCTGGTTTTAATGAGGCATAAAGGTACATACACCTTTAGTGTCTTCTGCATAAATAATTAGTATTCATTCAAAGTAAATTAGATGTCAGACAAGTGTAAGCTTCTTAGGACATGTTTAAAAAGGGCATTTTCATCAAAACAACTAACTTAATACATGGAAACATAAATTACAAGTCTAGAAATTCTGAAATTCACTTTCCTTAGTGGAGATTCTGAACATCCTAGAAATCTAAGTGCCACACCTTTCCTGCATCCCCCTGTGTCAACACGGAAATTTGCTCAGATGCTTGAGGGGCACACTTTTTCTATGGATTTATGAGACCAACACGTGATCTCCCCTCTATCTCTTACCCAGGTCAGTCCCTCCACCCCCTGCCTGCTGTGCCTCTCTGCTGCAGCCTGTGACATGCTGGATGCTGACGGATGATGCCCTGAGGTCCTACATGAGGAACACACACACCACCTCTTCCAGCTGTTGTCACTAACTACTATTTTTGAGTTTGATGGCCTTTCTAACTACATTCCTGCCCTCTCCTGTCACCTGGGCTCAAGAGAGCTACAAATCAAGCTGCTGATGTTGTAGCAACAGCAAGACTGCAATGGATGACAAACATCTCCTCTAAAGCACAAAAGGTTGGTAAAAGGTTCCCTTTCTCTGTGAAACCATCAGCAGATATGAAAGAAAAGTCACGGCAGCGAGCTGTGAGACAACATTACTGCTCATCATCAATCAAAACACATCAACAGTCATTTTGTCAGCTTGTACTTTAAGGTCAACACCAACTATTCATCAATTATGCAACGAGACGAACTGTTTACACACGAACAGATTTCAGTGTGTCCAGTGAAAATATCCAATCTGGTCAAAAACTGTCGAATGTTATACTGAGTAGGCAAAATAACATGGTAATCTTAATCACATGTAATTGGAGTTTCAAATATCACTTTGCAGCAACATTTCCTCAAAGTCAACAACATGACTGACAAGGCACCAGTGTAATAAAAAACCCAGAGCACACAGACATAACCTGTATAATACCTAAGTGGGATAAAGCCTGTTGCCACATCATTTAGGGTAGGTATTGAATGGACAGTGGTTTCAGAATGGTTCTCTTATTTTTGGCTTCGGCACCCAGCGGTCATACCAAAAAAGAGAAAACCAGACTACAGGAACACTAATAATTCATGTGATGAAAACTGAAGTGATGACTGATGAAAAAAATAAATGAAAAGGGCTTAACAAAAAAAAAAAAAAAAAAAAAAAGCTGGTTTAGTTGCATTTTTAGTTGAATTTGCGTTTCACACCAATGAAGTGTAATGTCATGCACACGCCAGCTGTGAGGGCAGCTGCTAGTGAATGACGAATGACAGAGTGACTTCATGTGGAAATATGGATTTATAGCATATAATATTACAGCAGTAGAAGAAATAGACCACTGAAGTGAACAATAGGTCTTCGTTTCATGTATATTTAATGTATTTGGGGTCATCTGTAGTAGTTGGCTCTATGTCACAAAGACGATAAAACCAACTACTATAAATTTCTAGATTAACTAGATTCAAAGTTGTTTGTTCCATTAAAACCCCATTGCAGCTGTATGACTCCGCCATCTTGAGCCGACATGCATGTAAGTTGCAGCTTATATGTACATCTGTCCACACTTATATTCTAATCAGTTCACCCATGAGTCCAAGTGGATGTTGTTGCAAGTTTGAAGAAATTCATTCAATGTCTTCTTGAGATATCACATTGGATGGACAGAACATAATGTCTCTCCTGGATGGTTTGTTTTTCCAGTGGTTCTCACCTGACTGCAGTGACAGGTGTACTCCAGCACCCTGGTTGCTGTAACAGGTGAACATTTCTACACTATGTGTGATTCAGATATGAAAAAGTTAAAACACCACCTTCAGTAACAACTGTGCCTCAGTCTGAGTAACAGAAATACAATGATAATGTATTGAATTTAGTAGAAACCACTTGTACATTTGCCTTTAAAGTAAAGTTGTATTGAATTTAGAAGAAAATTAGATTGAACATATCAGGTGTTACTATCATTACCGTCCATTTATACTGTCATACAGTTTTAATTGAAGAAAACATTTCTTACATTCTAGCAGTCGTATGTTCCACCACTGTATGTACACTTGCCAGGGTAAGACGAACGTGAGTGGATTGTGTTTGAAGGCTGACCTTCACAAAGAGGTCATAGCAGAACCATGAGATTGATTTAAGCTTTAAATGCCAGCAGTGACAGTGTGAACTGCTGTACACCTTCTGCAGTGGGATTAGATAAAAAGGGCCCTTACCACAGGGTTCTTCGGTGGCTGAATTAGGTTTCAAGATTTACAGCATCTGAGCAGACATCCGTCTCCCCTGCAGTGGCCATTGGCCTATGACATCTAATGGAATTAGCTTTTGCTTCCAACACAGAAATGTAATGAGGAACCCTTAAAAGAAACTCCTGCCTCTGGCAGGACTTTGAGAGAGGAACAAAAGAAAGATCCTTGGCAGAGTTTAAATGCTTTGTAAGATAATGGAGGTGCTTCGGCTAGTTGCCACTTGGTATAACAATGCAGGGCTGATACTGACTCAACATTTGGGTTTATAACTGGATCTCTTTAGAGAAGGCCTCTTTATGCTTACGATGTTTGTGGAAACAACTGAACTCTTTGCAGACATCACTAAGAGCAACACACTAAATCAGAGACACCAACAGAATCTTAGTTAATCTTAGAACAATGCAATGATTGTATTTTGTGCTCTTTCACCTAAAATCTTGAACAAGCAATTCATGAGTGGGCTCAAAGTCTGTGTTTAAAACACAAAACCATCAGTGTTAGTGGAGACAAAAACAATGTTTGAGTTACAAAAGCCCACCATAGTCTTCAATAAATGTTTCGCTGGTGGTAATCCCACAATTAGGCCGGTCCCTGCAGAACCCCCTGCAATCTATTTTGTTTTGTTGCACAATATTATGCTCACAACCTCAAGTTAGCCTCTGTGCCTCAGCGGCTTTTGTAATTTTCAAAAATGATTTCAGCACCAGCAAAAATCCGAAGACTGACAGCATTATGACAGACTGCAATGTGGTGAAGCTCTGATGAGACTTGGGGGCAGAGTTTTACAGAATCACTTTTGCCAAAGCTGCAAACTAACAAACATTCAAAGGGAGTGATGTGCAACCGTGGTGGCCATTCAACAATTTTGACCTACGCAATTATCTGCGTGTGCTAACACAAAAATGCAAACCCCTGGGGCGGAGAAAAAGGACGTCTGCAACTAATTGACAAAATCAGAGGGTCGCCTGTCTTAGTGTCCATTAGCAGAGAATGTTGCACAGACCACCCTCTTAGAGACTATGTTCATACTTAGAGCTCTAAATAAACTTATTCAAACATCCAACAGCACCCAATACTGTACATTATCAAACACCAATTCATTTACAGTGTAATATGTAACAGTAAAACACATCAATTGGTAAATTCAAGGGAATAAAAGTGGCTCACATACCTTCCTTGTCTTCATCTACTGTAGGTTTGGAGCTTTCTTCTTTCCTCTGCTTTATGGCCTGTAGTTCCTTCTTCAGCTGCCGCGCCTCTTTCCGTAATTCATCACTGTGAGGGAAGAAACAAAGTTTAAGAATTTAAACTCAACATATACTTAACATAAGGGTTATAAAAAAAAGAAAAGAATGGCGACAGCTTCAGAGACAAAAGTCGATAATGACAAATGTATAACAGACTTTTGGCTGCAGAAAGCACATACATCATTTTAAAAGGTTTACATCAGTCCACTAAATATTGCAGATGTTTACAAACAAACAATTGTTCCAAACTTTAATGCTTCTCAAACTTTAATGTCCATAGCCAATTATGTGGGCATATAAAACATAATAAAGGACTCTGTGCAAGTGTCAGAATGAAGAATGTATCTTAAAAGCTTATGTTACTCCAATAAATTTGATGGAGCCTTAACAAAATAAGTGTTCTCCCCTCCAGGTTCCTGGAAAGCACTAGCAGGGGTGCTGAAGTTGAGCAGAAGTAAGTGAGAAAAATTGAATGTTCTGTTTAGAGTGAGTTATGTAAGAGTATTTTCTTTACACTGTGAAAAGAAATACTCTAAGAGCTGTAATTTACATTTGTCACTCGTGGGAGCATACAGGCATGTGAGGGAACTACAGCAATTTAAAAGACTAACAGCGTAGCAGTTAAGTTCTTAGATATGAAACATTCAGATTAATTGTACATGGACAATAACATCAAGTCCCGTGTCAAGTGAAACTAGAATTAAAACCCTGCAGTTGTATGGTGTGTATCCACCAACCAGTCAATTTGCCATCTACATGCTTGTCTGTCCAGACTCCTATTCTTATCAGTTCATCTGTGAGTGGAGATTTGTCCCAGATGTAATGAAATTCAATCCAGTCGTTTTGAGACAAAGTGGGAATGGGGTAGACCTAATGTCACAGTCACCCTGACCTTAAACCACCAAAATCTAATCAGTTCACTGTGCTTTCATGAGAATGGGACAGAAGGACAGAAGGACAGACGAACAACGTGAAGACAATGTACCTCCGTTTACAGTGGTGCCAATGTGTCACAAGTCACAATGCATTGGTACTGAATTTAAAATAGTCCCAGTCATGTGACTTTAGTCCGTACCTCTGCTTAAAAACAATAATTGTAAAGCAAAATATGCCTGTAAAGGAAAGATAAATACCATGGTGACATTATTGCACATAGTGTGAACTTAACTATATAAATGTCATGTGATGCATAAAACACAGAGCGGACAAATGCTGTTAGCAGCAGAAGTAAAGAGATGCTTTAAACTTCCTTTTCTCGAGCAGCACTACATTAGATATTGTAGGCACAGCTCACGTCCAGCCATCTTATAAAACTAGATCTTATTTAACTGGATGACAGGGGCAGGTCGAGACACATCCTTTCTTCCTTATCTCAAGGTAGCGTCCCTTTTGGCAGGCAGCCTAAAGCCCAGTTCATGCAAAGCTAAATGTTTGAAGTCAGAACCAGGGCCAGCAATACTGACTATTTAAGAGCAGATATGTTAGAGTAGGAAATGATAATATTTTTTCTACTGCTTGACGGCTCTGTTTTCGTCCTATTCCCATTCTGGAAGAGCCACAAATCGCAGGTAGGCTGCACGGTCTGGGCCAGTGGTCTAGAAACATGTGAGGCATCTCCAGTCCAAACAATGGTTGCCTTTGTTTCTTACATCTGCTTTGCCGGACTGACATTCATTTATATCTCTTTCATTCCCTTTATCTGAAGCTTTCGTTTTGCCGTTTGTAGCCTTCCAACACCAATAATACATTTGTTTAATTCTCGTACGCTGTCTGTGGCAAAACATTGAGGCATCAAGTGATATTTTAACTGTAAGTGCCTCAGCAAACATTAACAGCTGTGACTTGATGTCATGTCTCTTCCTTGTTAGCCTCCCTGCTGCTCCTGAGGATACACTTGAGGAATCAGTCAGACATATAGTTGTTGGTCCTCTCCTTTTTTGAAGAAAGATTTATTGCAGCCGAGTCCAGACAGAGTTGCCAAGAGCAGAACTGGTTGGCAGAGACAGACTTGGCCTGTGTGAGGAAGTCGTCTGCTCAGCTCTGTCTAGAAGCAATGACAACAAACCTCTTTTCTGGGAAACACATTTTTTATACAGTATGGTAATGTGACTCAGCTGTGACAAACCAGAGTTGGGTAAAATAACACAGTAACTCAAAGACGCTACAGTAGCTGCCATTCACAATTTTCACATGACCAAAGTGGTGGAATTTGGTAAGCCGGGCAAAATATTACACTTGTTTGGCAGTACACACAATATTGACATCCACATGAACATATTTTATCCTTTGCATTACAATGTGCTACTAGTAAATGGGCATAACGAAATGAATAACAAGTCTAGTACAATTTTATGGCGCTTTTTGCTGTAGAGTCTATCACCACAAACTTTTCATGAGCATAATATGCCTCTTGTGTTTGTAATGGTGTTGTACCAGTTTTGTAGGGCTACACCAGCAATTTAATATTGCACTTACATAAATATGGGTGACCTATTTTTAAAAAAAAAACTTCCCATGATGCAACCTTTTTGTAGAGATTTGTGGCACCAATGCACACAGTCTAAGACTTGATAAAACTCCTATAGACAATATACAACTGACTTACAGACACAGCAAAATTACAAGAAGTAACAAGGATAATCTGTTCTACACAGGCCATAAATAAGCTCAAAAACAGTGGTCATGAGTCGATACAGATATCTAACTAGAATATTGCTCACAAACTATGACCTACAAATAACCCCAACAGGCATTTATTGACGATGGCAGAGTATATATTTTGTGTTAACCGTTTTAGATAGGTGATAAATGAACTCTTTTTTGCATTATGGCACTTAATAAACTGGCAACTGAGTGTAGTTCTGAGTGCACCTTCCTCACATCTGTCTGTTTCAGCAAAATTAACTATGATCAAGAATGCCTCGAGGCTCTTGCTTGAACACAGTCCAGCCTCTTCTCCAGGCCCGAGAGGTGAGTTTGTATGCTTATATTGTACTGTGAGGAACACTTTGGCCTGAGTTATCATTTCTGCCTGTCCTGACATGCTGCCGTTTGGCAAACAAGAGACATATCCAAGGCAACATTCAAACAATTGGCTCCACAGCTCCAGTGCCAATAAAGAGAAAGGCCAGAAAGGACAGGAAAAGCCCCAACAACACCTGTTGAGACACACCTTGGGGCTCAGCAAATTCCTCCCTAGACCCTAACATCACCACAGTACAAATTATTTTGTAGTGATGTAGTGACACACTGGCTAGACTGGATATCTAAACCCAGTATTTATTAGCATTTTTCAGGCAGTGACAATTTTCAATAATTCTGATGTTATCTCAATTAATGACAATGTGGACATCGTCCAGATAAATTACAACATAACATCTCCAAATTGCAGGAAGATGAAGGTGGAAGAAGACTTGTGTACTTGTGACTTGACAAAAATAGGATGAATCCGTCTACCAGCAGGTAGGTAACTCTGCCGGCCATTTAAAAAAGACCAGTGAGTTGTTAATCAAGTACAAGGTCAATACCAATGGGTCGCAAATTATGTCCAAAGTCAAGACTGACAGACCCTAAATCAAGTCCCACGCCTAGACTAATGACTTGCAGATCAAGTCCCAAGTCAAGATGAGCAAGTCCTAAACTAAGCCCAAGGTTAACAATAATAGGCCCAAAATCAAGTCCGAAGTCAAGACCAACAAGTGCCAAACCCGGTCCAAAGTCAACAAAAAAAAAACAAAAAGAAGGTTTGGAGGTATTCAGGGAGTTCTTGTCATTTTTTCCGTCCATCCAGCAGCGGGGAGGTGACTCTGCTGGTCTTAACAAAAACATATAGAAAAGCCACACATTAGATGGAAGTTAAATTGAACTGAATCCTCTCTGTGACTATCAGTCCCGGTGGTCTGGGTCTACCTGGGGCTGCCAGCCGTTGCCACTATTTAAAAAAAAAGTTAGAAAAAGTCAAAACCAGAGAGCTGTGGATGATTAACTTTTCATAAAGAAAGCATATGAAGTGATTGGCGGTAGACCAAGAACACGATCATGTTTCAGAACTGTGCATTTAATACTCCAGTGTCTGGCAGGAGTCTGAGGCCGACACAGGAACTCAAAATAGAACAGTGATGACTGCAAGTTTCATCAAAAATTCAGTCATTTTCCAGAATGTCCAAGCAGGCATTCTTGCCTTTTTTGGATTTCTTTGTTTTCTCATTTTCCAGCCTTCCAGTGACTAAGAAATGAAATTAGAATTAAACTGTTTTAGGTTCAAATGAAGCCACAGTCTTACTGCAATGAGCAAAATATATATGTAAAGTACAATGTAACGCCCAAGCCTTATTTAGAGTAAGAACACCACAAGGATGGCAGCCACAGCTTTCCCCTGCTATGGACCCAAACCCGTCTAATAAGTGAGCAAGTGATGTGGATGAATGTGCTAGAATAACACAATGGCTGGGTGAACTCCCCTCAGGGGGCACTCCATGGCTTGGTCAAAAGCCAAGGAGAACTGTGAGCTGTGGTGGAGGAATCCAACCTCAACACAGGAATTTGCATGACTTTGCAGAGTGACCTAGACACACATTACACATGCAGTGGACCAAGGTTCCCCTTTTAGAAGAGCAGAGCAATTAGTGATTCTGTTGATTACCCATGATGGTAATGAGTCTCGTAAAACACTGAGTATCAGATAGTTGTTCATTTTCTATTCCTTGTATTCACACTGTCAAGTGCTGACCTTGATCAAGGTCCAGGTAGCGGTCTGCTGTTTTTTTTTAATGCGTTTTTCAAAACGTCTAACCCCCTCATCTTAGACATGCATTGCTGTCTAGAAGTCTTTCCAGCGAGCAAACGCCCCATATGGGGCAGACATGCTACAGTGGGCCAGAGATGTGTAAACCTTGCGGTTCCAAAACATACACAATCCTGTTGCCAAGAACTGGATTATCTCAAGCAGTTTTTTTGCACAAAAGCAGTGCCGAATGCTTTCTTGATCACTGCAACCTTTCCCCGAGAAGGTGTTTGGGTTATGACCGATGACGAGAGACAGGTGCAGCCAATTAGTACAAAGCGAAGCGGCATGTAGGGTACGGCTGCTTGCTCGGGATAATTAGTGTCTGATGTCCCATTTACGTTGTCCACAAGGCTGAAATAATGCCTTCTTAAAGTTTTGTGCATGTTTGAGAGGTGGAAAGGCAAACCAGAAATAACAAGGTGAAGGCTAAATTCCATTTATCACTTAGTTCATGGAAGTAAAATTATACATGAATTGTTTGAATGAATTATCATGTTCTCCACTCTGGGATTGTTGTTCTTTTCCATGTTTTATATTATTATGAACTAATTTCCTATGGGTTTTAGAAACAAGACATCTGAAAAACATCTGCTCATATTCTGAAAAACTGCAACGGACAATTTTAAGTTTATAGACCAAATGATTAATTGGTTAATCAAAATTTGGCAGATTAATTGATAATGAAAATAATTGTTAGTTGCTGCTCTAATGACTGTATGTGTTATTTTTCACAGCCTACAAAGTTAAACACCAAATAATACAACTTATTTAATAAGTTATTTGCTGTTTTACTTTTAGTTTTATGATATCAAAATCATGAAACATAAATAACCTTCCTTATTAAGGGCTCCAGGAAGTTATGGTGGGTATTGTTCACTAGTATTTAACATTTTACACATCTTATGTCACATTACGTTGCATACATTTGCCTTATAGTGATATTACTGGAGGTGAAAAATATATTCTGATAATGTTTTTATCTGTAGAGCACCGTTCTTTTCTGTTACACACACATACAAACAAACCTTTGTGCACAGTTATCTTCTTATTTATTTAATACGTACAGGAACATCACGTGGGTGACGTGATAACACCTGGATTTCTACTCATGCTTTCATTACACTTTTCTTATTAAAGCCTGCTGCTACACACTGTATAAACCTTTTATAAATATGTGATAACAACTGATCTAAATAACAGGAAGTGCAGTTCTGTCATTATCTTCAGGGCGCAGTAACTGAAAAGTGATTACCAGAGACAGCACACAGAGCCAGGCCCTGCTGGCAGAAGCAGCGCTCACTGTGTCCCACAGCCATATGGAAGCGTTTTGAAAACAAGTCATGCCCCGTCGGGTTTAACAAAAGTGGAGAGTACCACATTCAGTGCTTTCGGGACTTCATTCACTAGTGTCTTTTATAAAGCGCCCCCCTCTATAGAGGCCTACTTCCAAAACATCAAAACCAGATTTGATCAATAGTGACAAAATAGTCATAAAGTTGGTGTTAGATCGTGAGCATAAAAGCTTCAGCAGAATCCAACATCACAGCAGTGGAGACGAACTCGGTGTAAATGGGATTTGCTCTAATGGACTGTGATTGATCTTGAAAATCTTCTTTTCCATTATTTGACAACTTACTCCAAGTGTTGACTATCATAATATACCACAGTGGAATATCATCTGGCTGCCGGACAGCAGCGTAAGATACTTTTGACCCGACATTGAAACTATTTTGGTTTAAGGAGAGACTCCTAATTTCAAGGTTGTCTGAGCAGCTTTGACTCTGAGAAGAAACAAACAGTAAGTTTTTCTCCTGTCTGAAACCTGCAGCCCCCAGAGGCCTGTCCTTCATACACATCACACACAGTTTATCTGAGTTTACAGGAATCAGTAAAATCAATCACACAGAGCTCTGTCTGCTTTTAACATCCTCTTTACTTTTTTCCCACGTGACTAGATACCAGTTGATGATCCTCCTTGCGCAGAGAGCAACCGAAAGCCTAAAGCAAAGCAACAGTGGGAGAGCACAGCTCACTCTGCAACAATGCCCCCTTTGTCCCGGACTTACATTGTACCTACCAGCCTTCTCTTTGATTCCCTGCCAAGACAAACCACTGTGTTGGGTTACAGTTCTTGTAGCAAAACAATCTGCGCTTGTGTTTAATATACTACAGTCTGCCTGCATTGAGCTGGCTGTCAGTCAGGGCACAGACACACACTGACTGGGGGCATGCTCCTTATCCCATTAGCACTTATGAGAGAAGGGTATGTTGATTATGCGTGTTGAGGGCTACCTGTTATGAGGATGTGAAGGAGAGGGAACTGGCCAGGCTGCAGCATCAAACAGAGATGAAAGATAAATCACTTGCTACATTCTCCTTGGGTCCTTTTCATCCTAATGTTGTCTCAGACACCATCACCTTCCACTCTCACCTTCATTTCACTCACACTTCTGGCTCAGACAGATGCACTGTTTGCTCCTACTTCAGCACAGTAAGTAATTTGCGTCGAGTGCCAACATTCCTGTTTCAAATAGCAGGTCCACTGATGTTGCTCCAGTGAGCTAAAACGGAGGTATGTGCGTGTATGTGGGAACGTGGGTGGATGTGCTTTGTTGGGGTAGGCGATGCACTTAAAAGTACAGTATTTCTGTATGAACGATATAAATGATGAAATGATGAAACGAATGCTTTTGGCTACAAATCACAGCAGTGATCCTCATAAAAAAGGTGGATACTAAACAGGTAAGCTTGGATTGACTTCATGTCTTTGGCTGTGGTGGTGAAACTAATTAGATTTAACTTTATTGATATGAGCTTGCACAGTGCAAGCTGCTTTTAATTATCGCTTTGGGATGTCCGTCCATCCCATTCTCAAGAACTCCTCGTGGAAATATGTTCACGTTTGGTAAATTAAAGATGAACTGATTATCTTTTGGTGGTTAAAGGTTGAGGTCGCTGTGACCTCGTGTCTGTCCATTCTTGGCAGCGATATATCTCAGAAATGCCTGAATGGGTGTCAGAATGAGTCTGGTTAGACATGTATGTAAACTGGAACTTCACTGGCTACTGGAGGCGTGCAACCACAGGTTGAATGAACTCCATCTAACAAAATTCATACGCAAACACATCAACATGCAAACATATAGTCACAATAATCCAAATTTATATAATCGTTGTGAGAAGGGTACCAGTATCTTACACAAGAAACAGTGTGGATAGTGCGTAAGTAGGATTTAATCTGATGTTTTTTTCCACAATTTCAATTATTTAAAAACGACGTAGAAAACTCTAAAAGTTTTTAAATGTGACAAAATGTCTTAGTGAAACAATGATGCCGTACAGAAAGCTGGTGACCTAAATGTTCACGGAAGCTTCTGTTCTACTGAAGACTGAAAACAGTAGCAGATGAAAACCTTAGAATTAATGCTACTGTACCATCTGTTTATGTCACTGCACCATCTCCTAATTTCACAGTGGAACCAAAACCTGGATGATTAATTGAAAAATAAATTATTTCTTTCACAAATAATAATAATAGCAACAATCTGTGGGACCATAGAAGGATCATAAACAATCACAAGAACTACTTGGTTTAAATGTTTTTCTATCCATATTATTTATATAAATATATTCTATTAAAAGTATTTCTCATTTTTAGATAAAGAATTACAGTATTTCCACCTAAAGCATTGATTCAGCAATTCAACCATGACCTCATCAGAGAAACCAGCAGACAAAACAGAAGTGTTTTCAGGGACTTACTGCACAGAGGCAGTAATTAAAACAATTAATGACTGTTTTCAGTGTATCCAGGCTCTCAGGATGTCAGAATATCGGATGAATCATCCTCATCTGTCCTGGATCTATTGTCCTGTCACTCCTGTTGTGTGTATTTGTGAGTCTATTTTATCATGGGGCACAAAAAAAAATGAACCTGCAAATATTTGGACATTTTACTTTTCAAGCAAATACACCAGCTTTTCAAACATGAGGATTTTCTCTGTCATAGGTGATAACAGAATAAAATATTAGAGGTTTGGGATGGAAGACATCTGAAGATGTCACCTGTACTTATTGTTTGTCCTAATCAACAGATTAATAAAAATAATTTGTAAATGTAGCTGCTCAGAACAATACTTTTATTTCATATAACATTTGATTTTGTATTTTGATTTTTTTGTATTTCTCCTGCTGTACTTCCACACTTGTAATTGTGTAATTAAGATTATTTTGTTTTTGTGTCTGAAGTATTTATTTTTGTACTACTGCCCTAAACAAGATGTGGAGGTGGACATTACTAAATGTGGAGGGGTAAAATGAGCAAGTGGTGTAGGTATCTATGTATTGTAGTGAACCTGATAAAAGCCACTATGTTAATTTTATTGTAAAAAAAAAAAAAAAACAATAAAACAAACAATAAAAAAAAAATTTAAATTAAAATTCGAGTTCAGGTTGTGTGTTCTCATTATGTAGATCAACAGCTCCCCCATCAGGTTGTCACGTTGTATTACAAGCTCCTATCGGTGCAGCTGTTACTGGACTGGTATATAAAAAATGTTAGTATCATTATTATTTTTTCTGTTTTCTTTAATTTAGCTGAACTCCGTTTTCAGTATTTATTTTCTACTTAATTTGGTTTTAATATCTACTAATACATTTATTTCTAACAGAAACATGCAGTCTTACCTGCGGCTGCTCTTTTTCCCGCGCTCTTCCTCAGTGGGCTCCAACGTTTTCTCTGCATCTTTTTCTTTCTTTAGCTTTTGACTGACGAGTTCTCTCATCTTCTCTTTCTTCTCTGAGTCGTACTCTTCATCTTCCTCCATGTCATCTTCAACATCGCCATCAGCCTCGTCGTCTGTCTGCTGGAACATCGTGAAATTTACAATTAGCAAAAAGCAACTTTGGATCTTTATTAATTTATTTCCACTTTATGTCCACCTTACCTCAGCTGAATTTCCTGATGGCCCTTTCTTTTTCTTCCTTTTAAAGAATAAGGAATACAATTTAATTTTTTAAATGGCAAATTGAGGATTATTTCATTTCATTTATAATTAATTAGATGTTGCACTTACTTATCTACTGCTGGAACAGAGCTCAGCCTGGGATCGTCTTTCAAAAGGTCATGGCTGCTTTTACTTTTTCCCTTAAGTGTCTGAAAAGAAATATTAACAACAATGAGCAATTAGGTTTGTTTTATTTTTTTTTTTAAAAACAATTTCTGGAGATTACTATTAATAACATTTACAGATTTTGTAGTTGAACAGATTTGTAACTGACATCATTTACCACCATTTGCAAATATGAGTCAAATATAGCATCTTAATTACTTAGAGGAAAATGTGAACTGACTAAGCTTTACAGTACAGTACAGTAGTCACCTTATCAGTATCTAGATATTCGGCCTGTTTGATTTGACTGCACTAACTTTTATTGCATGTGGTTTGCAATGAATAAAGAACACATTCATAACTGTAACTCTAAATAAAACAAGAAGCCGCCTTATGTTGCTGCAGGTCCAGGCTGCAAATTAATTTCATAATCTGCATCTAATAAAGAAAACTATACTTGATATTTACAAGATAGTGACTACAATATGGCTCATTTAGGCACAACACTACTCTGTTGTGTAATTCTGTACCTGGCTGACTTGATTGGCCATCACCTCTTCCTCTTCAGCTTCTTCTCCAAAGGATAACAAACTGAAGTTCCTACAAAAATCAAACTACTGTTAGAAAAGAACCATCAACAACACTCACATAAAATTACAATAATAAATTAAAACACTTAAAGATTTCTAGCAAAAGAAGAGAAGAAGGAGAAGAAGTAGAGACAGGAGCAACTTCGGGATTTCTACTTTTCTCTTTTCTTTCCTCTGGTCCAGACGGGAACAGAGGTTATAATACTGTTGGTTAATGAATGAAGCTTAATGAATTATAGCACTTTTCGATCTAAATGTAAGATCATGATCATTTATTATTGTTACAAATGCCTACATGAATCATATAAAGAAACTCGCTCTGTCTCATTGCGTGTGGCTGCCATATGAGACAGACAAAGCACAAAAAGCTGATGAAGAAGAAAAATAACACCTGCAGTACAGAGAAAGATAAAGTCTGACTCACTTTGTGGCTTTTGATTGCGATTTCTTTCCCTCCTCTTTGTCTTTGTCCTTTTTGGATTTCTTTTTCTCACGAGGTATAATGTCATCAAAAGGAGAATGAAGAACCTGGAAAACAAACAAAAGATAAAATAAAACCTAAATGATCTCCATGGGAGGAATTCACTTGTGACAACAGCACAGTGCCACAGACAAGAAAGGTAAAAACAATAAGGCACAGTCAAAAGGATAGGCACTAACAGGTGATGCCACCTCTCCAGCACACAACCACAAAGAACAAAGCTACAGACTAAACAGCTTCAGTAGCCTGCTGCACATGAAATGATCAAATCCTTGTGAAGAAGAATAGTTTGCTCTGTCCTTTCTTGTATAGGGCATCTGTGTCAGTCCAGTTTGTTGTTGATGTGGACTCTGAGATGTTTATGTATATATGATATATTTATATAATAGAGTCCACAATCTCTACTTCCTTTTCCAGGATGGTGAGTGGGACTGAAATCTTCCTGTTCTTCCTGGAGCCAACCCCCAGTTCTTTGGTTTTATTGACACTGAGCATTAAGCAGTTTTTTCTATAGCATTGTACATGTACAACTCTTTACTTCGGTGTTCTGAGAGAAAAATAAATAAATAAAAATAAAACAAGATGTCATTAAAAAAAATGAAGTATAAAATACCTCAGTGGTTTTTATCTTGTGGGGATTCAGAGGTCTCTCGTCATTGTCACAGTCAACTTCTGCTAATCTCAGTATATTATAAACTGTGTCTCCTGTGACCTGCATTTGGACAGAGACAAAAAAAGTTAATTTTAGTGCAGGAAAATTAGATTAGCAACAGACTTTACAGACATGTTTACTTCAGATTTACCTTGCCAAATATGGTGTGTTTGTTGTTGAGCTCATCTGCACGTCCCAAGGTGAAGAAAAACTGACTGCCATTATCATGTGGACCAGCATTTGCCATGGCAACCAGACCTCTTCGGTTGAATCTCAATCTGGAGTGAAATTCATCCTGAAAGAACAGACACAAACAGAGATGTGAATGCCAGCTATAGTTTGTTAATATATCCTAAGAATGATTCATACGACTCATCATATTTATTTATTAAGTTTAAAATACAAGTAGACAAAGCAGTCTGACCTTGAATGGCCGGCCATAGATGGATTCTCCGCCTGTCCCTGTTCCAGTGGGATCTCCACCTTGAACAATGAATTCCGGCACCACTCTGTGGAATATTGTGCCATCGTAGTAACCTGGAGGAAGAGCAGAGGTAGTGAAGGTAGTCTTAGGATGTTCACTTACAGAAATTACAAAGGTTGTGTCATGTTTAAGTTCTACAATTAAATACGATATTTAACTTGCAACCAGCTGTGCAACCACTTCCCAAAATGTTTGTCGTTGTTTCTTTAGATTATGTGTTGAGAAACTAAACTTGACCACTTTACATTAAATATGAATCACCACCGTTCTATCCATTTTATTGCTAATGATTTATATTTGATAGTCATACTGAATCGTACTATGAGGCACATCGAGGGACACAATGGAAACAAGTAGTAGACTTTCATCTTTGACATCTTGCAGACATTCGTTTGTTTTTAGTTTACCTTCCATGCACAGTTGCACAAAGTTTCTGCATGCTTTAGGAGCCTCTTTGGACCACAACTCAATGTCAATGTCTCCTGCTGATGTCTTCAACAGCACCTAAGAAAAAAGCATTAAATGAGACATTTAAATAAGAATTCATAACCAAATTTTCTTATTAACTTCTAGCTAAAACGTTCTATAACTCAGTATTACATCTAACACAAATGAGGTTAACTGCAGGACATAAGAGGGATCAATGCATCAATGACTTTAATATTAGGGCAACTTTTAGTAGGTTTATTTACACAGAAGAATAAACTAAGTAATTATACTGCTGCATTTTAGTCGTGTTCGCCGATAAGCAGCAACATAACTGAGCGTCATCAACGCTATAATTATTAAAACAAACATCTAAACTGAAAGTCTTTGTAGGAAATTCACAGAAAACGATCATGTGAAAATTAAAAAGGCAAAAAGAGGCGCTCACCTTTCCATTTGTTGGGGGCTCCTGAATGTAAATATTACTCATTCTGCTGTTGGCTTTGTCGTTTTTGTTAGAGCAGGAAAACCGATATTCTTAGACAGCGTGCCAATTAACCTTTCTGCTAATATAAAGAGAAGATAATTGACGTTTTGTTTTGTTAGTCTTCAATCACAGAATTCATTTTTCTCTGTCAACAGCCATATTGGCGATGCATGTGAGCCTATTGTTTACCTCCGAGTACGTGGGGGGTTCTAATAAAATGAATATTTAATTTTCAGTCATTGGAAAATGAAAACATAAAACCGTAGATTAGTGTCTATAATATATATGAAAGATAACTTATCCACATATAATATTAACAGACAAACCTCCTGATAACAGATAGATATCGATAGTTATCAGCGCACTCACCTAAAATTGAGTTTTGGTTTGACCCAAGTGTTCTATCCCACAGTCCCCCAGAAACAACTGAGTAATCTAGTTCCACAGTAGCAAAACGTGATATAGCTGAATTCACATCATTGTTTTATATCTCTAATATTACAAAGAAAAATAAAACATGTTTGAAACAACAATATAACAAACACTGTGTTTGTTTTAATAAATTATGGTAGATCACAGAGAAGGAAACGTAAAACCAGGAAATTGAGAAATGCCGCGTCTACCGGAAGTATCGCTATCGGAAAAGGACCGTACGGAAAATCAGTAGCGATGGCGGCGTCTGACAACAATGTGGAGCTGAAGCGAAAAGCAGATGATAATCAAGAGGGAGATGGGAACGGAGAAGATGATGAATGGGTTGGGCCAATGCCAAGCGAAGCCACTAAGACCAAGAAAAGGAAAGGTTGTTTGCAGTTAATTTAATAGCTGTATTTTGCCTGTGTGTGACTACTGCTAATGAATGCTAATCAATGCTAACCAAACTCCCGCTAACTTTTGGATGTTTTTGTTTTGTTTGTCTCAGTACTCGAATATGAGCGTGTTTATCTGGACAACCTTCCTTCAGCTGCGATGTATGAGCGCAGTTACATGCACAGAGACGTGATCACACACATAGTTTGTACCAAGTAAGTGTTTGATAGATGTAAAAATACTCAATCCCGAGTCATGCATCTAAAATAACTCATTGTGCAGGAACACAGAAATTAATATATAGTATTTCTACTAAAGTACAATACAAGTATACATGTGACATAAAATCACAAAGTTGTCTCTAAGGCCTTTACAATCTCTCTGTCTCTGATTAAAGTAAATCACTCCTGTTTTCCAGGACAGACTTCATCATCACAGCCAGCCAGGATGGCCATGTCAAGTTTTGGAAGAAGAAGGAGGAGGCGGGAATAGAGTTTGTCAAACACTTTCGAAGCCATCTTGGTACGTGTTTAATTTATCACCATCTCTTTTCAGCCATCAGGTGGAAGCAGATAAGATTGGACAAGCTGATAACCTTACATTTTATTTTTGTTTTGGTACATTGAACCTTGGACTCAAATAAAAGCCATACTCTATTGTGTGATGAGTGATATTGACATTGGTCTTGGTTTTTCTGCAGGTGTGGTAGAAAGCATTGCTGTCAGTGCTGAGGGGGCGCTCTTCTGTTCTGTTGGTGACGATCAGGCCATGAAAGTTTTTGATGTTGTCAACTTTGACATGATCAACATGCTGAAGTTGGGGTGAGTCGAAATGAGTAGTAATGTGTGCACGTTGCGCCTGCATTATCACCTCTTTCTGAGTGTAACGTGATTCTTTTTTTCTCTTCTGTGTAGCTTTCATCCAGGGCAGAGTGAGTGGATCTACAATCCTGGTGATGCCATTTCCACAGTGGCCTGCTCAGAAAAATCAACAGGAAAGATCTTTGTCTATGATGGGAGGGGAAGCAACGAGCCCCTGCATGTGTTTGATAAGATGCACTCCTCACCGCTCTCCCAAATCCGCCTGAATCCCAGATTTAGAGTCATCGTCTCTGCTGACAAAGCTGGAATGCTGGAGTACTGGACTGGCCTACCAAATGAATTTAAGTTCCCCAAACACGTGGATTGGGAATACAAAACAGACACAGACTTGTACGAATTTGCAAAACATAAAACCTATCCCACCAGCCTTGCCTTTTCTTCCGATGGGAAGAAAATGGCCACCATCGCTTCTGACAGGAAGGTCCGAATCTTCCGTTTCCTAACAGGAAAACTCATGAGAGTGTTTGATGAGTCCTTAACAGTACGTTCTTATGCATATTTTCATCCTGAATTTCTTTACTGATTTAGGTGTTTCACTTGCTTATAACTTATATATGTGCTATGTATGTTAGATGTTCACAGAGTTGCAGCAGATGAGGCAGCAGCTGCCGGACATGGAGTTTGGAAGGCGAATGGCTGTGGAGAGAGAACTGGAGAAGGTGGATGGTATCCGACTAACAAACATCATCTTTGATGAGACTGGCCACTTTGTGCTCTATGGCACTATGCTGGGCATCAAGGTCATCAATGTGGAAACCAACAGGTACATTAATATGAAAGAGGAGACGGTGTCTCACAGGAAATCGAAACACTTATAACAGACGTGCCAGTTTTAGTGTTGATGCCTTTTATAATCAGACATGAAGTGCCATGTGTCAGAGCAGCATCTTGCTCATGGATCTTGTTCTCCAGGTGTGTGCGGATCCTCGGGAAGCAGGAGAACATTCGCGTGGTCCAGCTGAGCCTGTTCCAGGGGGTCGCAAAAACAATGCACACGGCACCTACTGTGGAGATGAAGGCTTCTGACAACCCTGCGTTAGAGAACATAGAGCCTGACCCCACCATATTCTGCACTGCGTTTAAGAAGAACCGCTTCTACATGGTGTGATAACATGACGTTCTATGGCTCGAGATGATAGAGCTGCATTTTTCTGTTAGTACCTGTGTTAATGTTCTTTTTTTTGTACTTAAGTTCACAAAGAGAGAACCAGAGGATACCAAGAGTGCAGAGTCGGACAGAGACATTTTCAACGAGAAGCCTTCGAAGGAGGAGGTGATGGCTGCAACTCAGGCTGAGGGCCCTAAGCGAGTGTCTGACAGTGCCATCATCCACACCACCATGGGAGACATCCACATCAAGCTCTTCCCTGTGGAGTAGGTTTTAAACAACATTGTGACTTTGTTCAGAAGTTCAGTTTCCACTGTTCATGTCATAAACGCAACTTTCCTTTTCAGATGCCCCAAAACTGTGGAAAACTTTTGCGTTCACAGCAGGAATGGTTACTACAATGGTCATATATTCCACAGAGTAATAAAGGTATGTTGAGAAGCGTAATCACGACATCTAACTGGGCATTGCCAGCAGATCTTTCTAGATCTTTCTCTTGTGTGCAGGGTTTTATGATCCAGACAGGAGACCCCACAGGCACAGGCATGGGGGGAGAGAGTATCTGGGGAGGAGAGTTTGAGGACGAGTTTCACGCCACGCTGAGACACGACCGCCCGTACACGCTCAGTATGGCAAACGCAGGCGCCGGCACCAACGGCTCACAGTTTTTCATGACTGTTGTACCCACTGTAAGTTGCCTCTTCAGACATTTACGATATCAAACACACTAAAGCTCTTTGTAGCATGAGTGTGTGATTTACTGTAAATGTGCTGCAACGTCTGAATAATAAAAACATGAAATAAATGGGTGAATCACAGTTTCACGTTTAAATATCTATTAACTGTGATTGTAATTGTATCACGTGCCTTCTTTCCCACAGCCGTGGCTCGACAACAAGCACACTGTGTTCGGAAGGTGTACGAAAGGCATGGAGGCAGTGCAGAGGATCTCCAATGTCAAAGTTAACCCCAAGACTGACAAACCCTATGAAGACATCAGCATTATCAGCATCACCATAAAGTGATCACGTCTTGTTCGTGTCCTGTACAGTTTTTTAATCAGATGGAGTTATTAAAGAATGCTTTCAGTGTTTGTACGAATTATTTGTTGCAGCAAATAAATGTTTTCAGTCAATAACCAGCAGAATCCAGTGGTAAAGAAAGAAAGAGGATCTACCAGGCACCAAATAAGATCAGTTTGTTTATTTAACAGCGTCACATCATGAATAATTTACAAAAGCAATTATCAGGTCCACTGGTAACAAAGGTCTCAATGCGCATTGTGCTTCTACAATTCAAAAACAAATGTTTTCACTAACTATATGGAAAGGCTTTTCACACATGCATTTTTTTATTTATATTTTTATACATAGGTACAAGTATTAAACATTACATAGCAATGAATAAAGATTAAATCAAATGATGGTTCCTCGATAACAAGTGTCAGTGTTGGGTTTAATGTTTCACAGAGATTCACATTACGTTACTAAAAGCTCGAGATTAAAGGTGCACCATCCTGTGAGCACTTCCGAAAGATGTTTAAATAGGAATATTTCCACATGACGTTTAGTTTTGCAGTGAGGTTAATACTCAGCCTACTAAGAAACAGCAGATAGTTCATTTACTTCTAAATGAAGACTGGTAGTGAAGCAGCTGACGAGTGCATCTCACAAATTCCACGTGCAAGACACTCCACAAAATAACGGAGGCAGAGTCGGCGCATAAAAACTCTGAATTTCTCACCACAGCCTCGTATCAAAGTAACATCCATGTTCCTGCTCATAAATAAGTTCAGTAAACAAAGTTCTGTAACACAAAACATTACATTCAAACCAAACCTCCACTGGTGCCATTTCCAGACCAGCCGTGGTATTAAATAAGTTCACACTTAAAAAAAAACAAACAAACAGCATACATAACTTAAAGACATGAAACGTCAACTTCTATTGCTTAGATCAGATGACAAGGCAAAGTCGAGAGTCGAGAGCTCAGCCGTAATCTGAACATGTGACCATCAGTTCAAAAGTACTGAAGTCGTCTGAGTGAACATTTCTGTGCCGTCTTACCTGCAAATGCACTGGATTAAACTGAAAGGTTGTTGTTTCTCAGGAAGATCGTATTCTACAGAACAAAAGGCATCAATACAATACAGACTACTCTGCCTTTACTGTTGTATGATGTGATGAGCAACAGGAGATAGGAAATACAGATCATGCCCACACAAGCAGGACACAAGGAGCATTTCTAATGTTTGACTGGTGCCAAACTGGTTAAACCAAAGAAAACCTAAACTAAACGACGTGTTGGAGCGTGTAAGCTGCCTTAGAAATGAAGCAGGGTTGGAGTTTGTTGTCAAAATTCGGGCTTTAGAGTCACTAACTCAGAGTTTGAGAGGGTTTCATAACCAGTTGCACAGAAATTAAAACAGTTTGTAGTTTCTATTAAATTAAGCTACAGAGAGAATCTTTATTTTCTCTGCCACACGATGGTGAACAAAGAAGGAAAGATGTAGACATGAAGGCTTGAAGCCAAGTCTCGTCTTTAAGTGTGGAAGTTGCAGGAGAACTAATGAAGAGGGCTCAGTCTGGGGCCTGGTTTCAGTCAGTAAGGGGTGAGTCGGTGTAGTGAAGTGACATTTAGGCTACGTCCAGGACGCCGGCAGCCACCAGCTGCCTGGAGAGCCAATCCAGCCCCTCGTGGAGGCCCGTCCCGCTGCGGGCGTCGCAGCCCTGAATGTGCCAGCTCCTCCCACAGCACAGCTTGTGTAGGCTCAGCAGCTCAGTCATCTCCTCCACAGACACGGCACCCAGAACGTCCTGCAAAGCAGACAACACAACGATCAGCTCCGCTTCTTCTCCATGTTTCACAGAAAAGGTGCATCGTGCGAGTCCAGTACCTGTTTGTTTGCAAAGATCAGCAGCAAGGCGTCTCTCAGCTCCTTCTCTGTCAGCAGCTTGGCCAGCTCACTGTGAGCCTCCATGAGTCGGTCTCTGTGGCAGCTGTCAATCACAAACACCACCGCTGCACAAAGACAAGAGTTTGGGAACATTTTATATTTATTTAACCACCATCAAGAGTTTGAAAGAAAAATCTAATTACTTCACAAATCTGAAAAATAATTACATCAATTAAAAAATATAAAAGTTCATATAAATGATTTCCTTGTTGATGACTTCACTGTTGGTATTATTAACTAATTACTAAACTAGAATTTAGCTGATGGACTATATTCATTGTATTTTCAGTATATTGATGTATGACTCACATGCTTCAATAACTTCTGTTAACAGTCCTACTTACTACAGATTAAGATCAAAGTGTCAGTGTTTTGCAGCCTTCAGGGAAACTTCTGCTTCTGCTGCAACTTCTGCTTATTCAAATTAAAGATATATTAAATTTAGGAAATAGATTTTATTCACTGTGCTATAAAATAACAGCTCGCAAGGTCCAACAAATATGTTCGGACGCTAAATCCCTGTTCCTGATGCTATAAATGCTGCACTAATGTTTAAATGTGCTGATGTGACGGACAGACAATAAAAACAATATGTTTAATGCGTGTAACACAGATATTACCTTGGGTATTCAGATAATAGTGTTTCCAGAGGGGTCTGAGCTTATGTTTTCCTCCCACGTCCCAGATGGTGAATTTCAAGTTCTTGTATTCAACAGTCTCAACGTTAAAACCTTGAAAACAAATGTTGGAAACAAGCTTATATAGAAGAATATTCGAGAGATGTGTAAACGGCATCCACAGTCATGACTGAACGTACCAATGGTCGGGATGGGTTGCATGAACTCATCTTGCTTCAGCTTGAAGAGGATGGTGGTTTTTCCAGCTCCATCCAGCCCAAGAGTCACTACACGGATCTCCATCTTTGGACCAATGTGGACTCTGTTGTCCTGCAAATATTTTCCAACAGATTGTTACATACTTCTATAACGGTGAACAGTCCAGCTGATCAATGCATATCTCCAGGAATACAGATGAGCAGAGACTGTGTGTACCTTAGTGAAGGTGACGGGGATGCCAGCATCCAGCTGAATATGATCTGCCAGCTCAGTGAACTGGTGCTGCTGCTTCTGAAGTGTCTCCAGCAAGCAGCTGATCTCCTGCTTTGCCAGCACAACTCTGCAGTCGTCCTAAAACAGAAAAGACAGAACAAACATCAGAGCTAAAACTGTACTGTTTGTGCATCAGCCCGATACCTGCAGGCTTTATGTTTATGCAGGGAGTTATGCATTCGCCATGTCACCTACCTGTTGAAGTGTTTTCTCACAATGCAGGCAGGCTGTGGAGACCTGAGACAGCAGGATGGTCATGTCCTCTTGTTGCTGCCTCAGCCAGATCAGCCTCTCCCTAACGTGAGCATCCACCACGCTGAGCGCCATCTCCTCCTGCCGGCACAGAGTCTCGTGGAGGTCTGCGAAGTAAGCTCGGACACAGGAGCGTGCGCTCTCTGCTGTGCCAGGGACCTGATGAAGCCGTGGAGAAGAGGTTAATGCCAGGAAAAAAGTGCAATCACTCTTAGTTTAGAAAGAAATCCTCTGCCATGTCTTACATGTTCAGTGTGTGCCATGCCAACTCCATCCTCTACTATCTGCTCTCCGCCTTCTATTTGCTGCACGATGCCCACCAGCTTCCTCGAGTACTCGGACACCTCGTCTGTGAAGGTGCGGATGCAGTGGGCCATGTCCAAAATGGATGCACGGATTTGATTTGCTTCAGTTTCAAGAACTGCGTGCTGAAAGAAAAGTTGGAGTATAAATGTGGATCTCATCGAAAATGGATATCTTATGAGTTACTGTAATTAGTCTGTAACTACCTTATGTCCCTGGTGCTTGCCGTACTCCTTACACACACAGCACATGAGAGGCCCAGACTGACATGCCTCTTCTAAGCAGACAAACTCGATGGCATGGACCTGATGCTGCGGGCACAGAGTCTTCTCGTGAGGCTTATCAGCCAGCGGCACCCGACGGTGTTTGGCCAGCGTGCGAGTGGAGTGGGTGAGCTGGGAGCACTCAGCACACAGGTGGGTGGCACACACAGTGCAGTACATGGAGGCTGTGTGGCTCTCATCCTCATCACACCGGATTATACACTAGTTAAAAAAAAGAATTGTGAGCATCAGCTGCTTAGATACGAAGATCATATATTGGGAAACAGAGCAGGATGGCAGCTTCCTTACTTCTCCCATGCCTTTCAGAGCATCCTCTGCCATTCCCGACTGGTTGGTGGCGCCATTCTGGAGTCGCTCCAGGAGCTCAAGAAGAGCAAAGTTCTTCTTCAGACCCCAAACTCCAGAATCCCCTGAACAGAAAAAGAGTAAACACTAAAGACAAAGACATAGGGAAACGATGACTTCCACAACAGTGAGTAAAAAAAAATGCAATATTTGCTTCGAGATGTTTTTCTATAAGAACTGCAATAAAACCCTTCAGCATCTTGCAGTATAACGCAATCCAAGGCAACAGTAACACATTTATAATAGCTTTAAAGAAAAAAACCCATCCCTTCTGGATATAGTCTCATCGAACCAATTCCTTAAATTCAGACAGAACTGTTTGTGCTTCAGTGACAACAAATCATTCAGTTCCTGAAGCAGAAAAACGTCTTGAATTTTGTTGCTTACATGAGTCAACTATTAGATGTTGTCAAAAAAACAGGACGTGTGATTGGTTGGATTTTGTTTCAAAGCACTCTGTCGGTCCTGGGAATTTTGTCCCTTGCTGGTTTGACCCATTTTGGGTAGGATGCTGAATCATGAATAGATACAGCCAAAAATATTTCATGTCATTCCTCTTGACTGTCCAGGTGAGGTTATCTGGAGTCTTGGCAGTGGGCTTCTTGTTAGGTTGAAAGGTTTTGCAATTCATCTAAGTAGGTTCCAGAGGAGGGACAATGAACTGGTCTGAGACATGACTGGAGTGTGAAAAATGCTAAAGAGGGCATATTGGAAAACTAAACAGCCACTAAACAGGAGGATGACCCAGCAGAGGAGGAGCTGATCTATACTGAGCAAAGCTGGACATGATCAAACGACATTTCAACGACAGGCTCAAATGCAGATATTTCAGACTGGACATGAACGTGGTTTCTGTTAGTATAGTGATCCTCTCACTCACCCAGCTCAGTGACCTGTCTGTCAAAGGGGCAGCGAACTGCTCGGCCATGGAGGGGCAACCGAGTAAGACAGTCATGGCACACTGTGTGACCACAGAGCAGAAGGCGAGGGACTTTGTCGCCTTGAAGAGAGAAGACATCCTCACAAACTCCACACTCCAACACCTGGAGATGAAAACTACATTTGATTAACTGGCAGAAAACCCCTGTGTGTGTGTGTGTGTGTGTGTGTGTGTGTGTGTGTGTGTGTGTGTGTGTGTGTGTGTGTGTGTGTGTGTGTGTCAGTCCATGCTGCAGAGAGAATTCAGATGACAGAAATATTTAATAAGTGGAATTAATGTCACAGATCCTGTGATTTAACGCAGAAGAGGACTAATAGAGACTCAAGGACTGTTTCCAGTGACCTCAGCTTTATTACTGCAGATGATTGTCACTCCCTGGTTTATGCTCCTGTGTGTGATCTTTAAAAACACTACTTTGAGAGAAACAGGCTCTAACTTGCATGCACACTGTGCAGCGTATTTTAAACCAGATCACACTGCCAAGTTAAGCTAACAGAGGAGCTGCAATGAACCACAACCAGTGCAAGCACGATCAAGCGATGATAACCACACAGCCCCGTTAGCATGCTGCCAGCACCAATACTAGCCCCATGATGTTACATATATATATATATATATACAGCTCAGTTAATGTTGAAATCAGCAAATAATAACCTTCTAATACAGCATTTACAGACAGCATTTTGATGTAGAAGACTGTTTGGTCTCTGCCAACGCCAACGCAGCAACATTCAACCAAAATCAGAAGCCACGAAGGCAGCCGTGCTGTCACCCTGTCCTGCAAACCAACCGCACGATATAATGATCCCCCATATAATCTGATTGTATATGTTAGAGACAACATTATAACCTTGACCGTGCTTCCATTTGCGCCCCTCCCGTGTCGGATACAGGGCTCCATCGCCGCTACAGCGCCCTGCTTGTTTGTTATCCCGTCTGCAGCAGCGGCCATTCTCGGACGACTGAGCAGGTGCAAGAGGACAATCCCGCAAACACTTCCGGCTTCGCTCGTTAAGAACCACAATCATAAAGTGCCGTTCTTTTCGCTTTTGGGTTTTTCTAAGAAACAACCCCACAATTATTATGGTGTCACAGGTTTCTGGACCCGATACCGACAGTGGAACATACATTTTAGGCGTCGCCTTTAGAAGTTAGCGAGAAACTTACAGAAAAATCCACGAAATTTCAACTACTTCCTCTTTTACGGGGCATGCGCAATTCTACATTTTTGTTTTTTTGTTGAGTTTTTTATACATAAATAAAGAACACATCATGATAACACATCGTGTGCATAATGAAAATACAACAAAACGCAAACTGCATAGAATGCACATTACAAAATGAACGAAACAACAAAGAGATTCAAACGACAAAAAAATAAACACAAACACAAATGCACAAAAAGACAAACGTCGAGCAAAAAGGGAACACGACGAGTCAGAAAAAGAAAACAAACAAATAAATTAAATTAAATAATATAAATATAGATAAAATAAAATACAAATAAAATAAAATAAAATATTGAAAAGAGTCACATACAAAATAGTGTCTGTCGGTCTGGCGATGACGTCATCTCGGCGCGCCTCTGCTAGCTCAAACAAGAGGAAGTGTTGTAGTCATCGGTGGGTATTTTATACTTTACTTACTAATAAAGAGTCGTTTTGCGGGGTAATTTTGTTTGTATACTTGCTAATACTTGTAGAAGAGGTCGACATGAATAAGCTTTTTCATTCTGGGAGGGCAGTTTTGTGTTTCAACGCAGATTAATTGATTGTTTGATTTTGAATTTTCCTCATTTTCACTCATTTTGTTTCCTCATTCTTCAGATATCACTTTTCCATCTGTGATGTCTCAACAACCCCAACAGACTGTGCCCTCAGCCCCTGACTCCCCTGCGCTGGTGGTAACCTCCAACGTGCAGAAATATGCCATTAAGAAGAAGAAAGTCCTCAATGCTGAAGAAATGGAGCTGTTTGAACTCACGCAGGCAGCTGGTATTACTGTGGACCAAGAGGTTTTCAAGTAAGTATAATCAACTGTAGAGTTTCTAGATGATTCAGTCATTATGTGTAGGGACGTCTTCCTTTACATGCTATTATAGGACAGACTCTATGTCAGATTCTGTTCCCTCTAGCTGTTTTCAAATGTACAAATCATCAGCATTTGTTATGTTGATATTCATTGAATAAAACATTTCAAAAGCATCTGCCCAATGACTGAATGTAAATGTAAATGGTGAAAACCCTGAAACCCCTCATCTCACAGCTCAATGCTCATATTAGAGGAGATAGTATTACTGTTGTGTCTATTGGTGTCAGTGTCCAAACCCCATGCCTAATTTAAAGCCAGTTACAGGGGAATGATTCAGATCTTACTCCTATGCTAGATGATTTTGTGCACTATTTTTGTAATTTTTATTTTTTATGTATTATATCATTTTGATGTGATTTTAGTAGAAAGAGCAGCAAAAGCAATTTTTGAAAAGCCCAGGAGCATCTGCATTTCCTTAGGAAGTTAAAATGATGTTGATGTATGATAAATTGATGCCACTGTTTTATACCTCTTTGATCATATCTGTTTTAACCTTCTCCATAAGATAATCCCTTCTATTACTTTCATATTGATAATAAAGTTGAGAGTGATTTCTGCTCCTCACACTTCTTCTTCTTCCTGTCTTAGGATCATAGTGGATCTGTTGAAGATGAATGTGGCCCCTCAAGCAGTCTTCCAAACTCTGAAGGCGATGTGTGCAGGCCAGAGAGTGGCTGACAGCAACGGCGGGGAATCTTCAACCATCTCCCAGACGACTAGCATCCCCACAGCACCTGCAGAGGCCAGAGGTTAGTATTTAATGGTTAGGAGGCAGCACCAACAGTGCAAGACATTTTAGTTAATGCCCTGCAAACACTACCAGATCTTTGTCATTAAAATGGCACATAACACTGCTCAGGTTGATGTTGGTTGAACTTATGCTGCAAATTCTATACTCCTGATGTTACAGTCCCATTCCCGCCCCATTTCAGTTAAAGATCTGCATTACGGTATAGAACATCTTTCTCTTTATTACAAATCTTTATTATAAATTAGTCCACATTTTCTATGTACTCTGCTATTTTCTGACGTTTTATTTACTGTATATGAAACTTGAAATCTGTGCACCTCTTACTCATCATGCAATAAAACAATTAGCTGAGTCTGAAATCCACAACACACGCTAATGCTATGCAGATTTTGTTCACACTGACAAAATAAAGTTATTAATTGTGATTGTGCTGTTGATGGACTCTATTGTCCAACAATGCACTGACCACGTGTAATAGAAAAACTATGGAAGAAAAACACAGTATGCTGCAAAAACAGTATACTTTAACTGCGGTACATACTACAGTATATAGATGCTAATTTGAAAAACTACAGTTGTGCAAATCTGTCCCTTTCAGTGAATATGCAAAACTTTGATTGTAAGAAAATATAATTTAACACCTCACTATAGAGCAAACCACTGAATGGGTGTGAGCTGTATTGTTGTTCTGTTGTTCTTTATACTGAAAGTGCTGCAGGTTGTTTCCCCTTAGCCAAGCATCTTGGCAGTAGGCGAAGTTGTGCCAGAAATTCCTGCTCTGTTGGGGAACATGTCTCCAGGCCTTCTCAAACAGTCTTTTTCAATGAATTACACAGGTTTAATTAATAAAATGAATGATGGCTGCTTCTCCTGTAGCTGTTCGAATTGAAGGGGCCTGGTATTATTCCTGGCTGCTCCTAAATGGAACATAGCAAGGCAAAATGTTGATCAGGTAAAAGAGTTTTAGCTGGAGAGCCCCAGAGGCATGCTAACACCTCCTCATGTACAGTTGTTTACGAAAACAGTTTGTTGTCTCAAAGTTTTATAAATGCTTGCCAGTAGCTGGGAGTAGACAGTAGAAATAACACAAATCGATGGTTGAAGGCCCACGTTTGATGAGGTGCTAAGTTGACTACAGTACATCTGTGCAGGAGAGAGACAGTTTACAGTATGTGTGGGTCCTTTTCTGCAGAATGAAAGAGCTCAAGGTCTGTAAAGCACAGGCTCCAAGCTTTTCAGAACAAAGTGTAGAAAAAGAACCACAACTTCCAGCATGTTTAATGTTTTTTTTCTAACTTTACCTTTAAGTTTGCTTTTATTCTTCCTGTGCTCTTTGCTTCTCACTTGCCTTCTAAAGCATGTGAAATATTCACATTCCTTCACATAAGTACCGTACGTACTGTTGTAGAGGTCTGTGTCCTGCACTCTGCACCTCCTAATCCCCCTCACAAACTAAATTCCCTCTTCACTCCACCCCATAGTGAGCCTGTACATTTGAATGGAGGTGAACTGAAGACCAAGGATGTACAGTAGACAGACTTTAAAAAAAACCTGGTGACCTTCACTGTGTGCATGTCACAGCTCTTTTTTATTTCTTTTCTATCCTTCATGAATTCTGCTTTTTTCTGTGCCTCTTGTTTCCTGAAGAAGAGGACTCTTTGGTCTCTGGAAAGAGCCCTAAGCCTCCTGCAGCTCCCCCCTCAGCGTCTGGCCCCAGAGCCACAAGGGTCAACACTAAGATTGTGGTCTACGGCCCTCAAGACACTAGCTCTCCTCACGCTCAAGGTTCCCTCTGCTGCACTGTGTCCTACACCTCCATATGTCTGCTTGCTTTTCTTATAAGTGCTGTGTATGTTTACTGTAATACAGACCAGGTTCATGCCAAGATGTCATGCTGTGCTTTCTTCATTTCATAAGGAAACTTGTGAAATGAGCAGAGTGGAAACTCCTGTGTGTGTGTGTGTGATTGTGTACATGCATGCGTGTGTGGACTAGAAAGCTAGATCTTGCCTTTGAGAGCTGGTTTGGACATGTTCATTGCACTTTTTTTTTCTTGAGTGGTTTTAAAGTGGCTAGAAAGTTAGTAATCATAAAGATGATGTTTTGGACTCCAGATTTATATGAAGCATTATGCTTCATTAATAGGTGCAAAGAAATGGTTTACATACATTGGTTAACAAATTGCAAAACTCATCTATTGCAATTTAAAGTCAAGGCCCCTCTTTACCAAATAGGCAGCGCAAACAGAGCAGAAAACCTTATTTCTATACTGTGAACAAACAGTCCAGCATGATGGAGGAAAATGAGTGGAACAGTGAAGGCAGGACTTAAGATATTTGGAGATAACAGTAGTCCTTAAAAGCGGTTTAATGGTAACTGAAACCGAGGCTAAAACAAATCCAAGATCCTGTGTCGTGGTTCTGCACGGACCCCCTTCCTACTACTAGTCTGTGTTTGGTGGTGATGGAGTCTCCCACATATTACTACTGTAGTCAGACTGTAGCAGCAAGAAGTAAAACCCCGACATTTTGAATTGAGTAAGCTTGTGCTCCATTACTTATTATTTAAATGTTTATTTCTTCATTTCAGACACAAATAAGTAGCTGCTAAAACCCCTTTCTAGTCACTTTATGGTTCTTGTGTGCAGTGTTGAAATGCTGTTCTATTAGCTGTAATAGAGAAGGTAAGACATCCTCGTCTGTGTGTGAAGTGCAACTTTTCATTTCAATCTTCTCCTTGTCGTCATTTCCACTTCTGATAGTACCATCTTGCTTGGAACATGTGGAGCAACAATCACAGTAACTTAACATTCGTCTCCTTGGTCCTAACTTGTTTCCCTGCTTTTTGTCAGTGCGCAGTAAAGCTGGAGCGAGCCACAGTGAGAAGACCAGAGAGGCCTCAGGTCAGCGGGTGCAGCGGCAGCCCAGCGCCACCAGAGGCCAGAAGAGCAAGAGCTCCGGCAGCAGTAGTTCCTCCTCACAGATAAACTCGACGTAAAACTCAGGTCAATGTGACGCCCTGTGTAAATATGTAGTTTTCTTTACTTTTAATTTATAGAAGTTTGTGTTAATGTGTTAACAGTTGGTTCACTTAAGTCCCTTCACATTAAATCTTTTTACAGCATCAGCATTTTCCTTTGTTCTCTTTCCCAAGATGTAGGTAAACCAACCTTTAACAGTCATACGTTAAGTGTCGTCCCTGCCATGCTCTGTAAATGAATAAAGCCTTTTGTCTCGTTGCCATGTAAAATTAAACGACTTAGAACGACACAAACGCACAAAGTTTGATATAATTTTCCATCTTTAATAAATAACAGAATGCTTGCAGACTGGTCTGTTTTTAGTGTAACCTTTGTTAGAGATGACGTGATCCCACTTTTTCTCTTTACTTAAACATACTTACACACCGAATACTAGTTTGAGGCTGTTTTTTCCACCAAAGATAAAGGAAACGATGATGGTGTCAGTACATAAAGGGGTTCAAATCTGCTCCACTTTTACCAGCTGTAATTCTCTGTAGACCTGTGCCTTTATTTTTTTTAGCAGTACAATAAATTGCAGCTTACAGCACAAATATGAAATTAGTTTACAATAAACATTTTCTCCTTTCAAAAAGCTTTCACACAGCAGTGAATTAACTGTTTTTGAAGTGGTTCTCTCTTTGAATCTGCACACGAATTAAATATAATAGTGTTTAAATACTAACCCAGTTGGATTGTTGCCCAGAGAAATCCATTTCTTGTTGCCGTACTTTAAAGTAAATTTTGCACAGTGAAGGTCAAACATTCATAGGAAATAACATTAAGCGAAACATGTTAAATGGAAGGAAGTTGTAAAATCTGGATTCCACACTAAACTCAATGGGATCATTTAAATGAAAGGTCAGATGAGGTCAGGGGCTACTGTGGTGTTAAACTCTGGTAACAAAATTAATATAACTGATAACGAGCATTGATTTTATCATGATACAGTATTTAATGTAATTCGGTCATATGATGGCCAATCCCAGATCTGCTTATTAAGATCACTATCAGACCGCTTTACTACGTCTATTGTCGCACTTCTTTAAATAACTAAAACTGTTATTTTATGACACTTTTCTTTTTCTGTGCGCTGTTTGGCAGCAGTTACCTGCACAGATCTCAGTGTAGTGGTAGTCGGTCTGTTTCTCCTCTGGCACTGAGAACGTACAGCTGCACTGTCTGTCTCCTCGTGAATGGCTGATGATATAATGCTCCCTGCTGTTGATCTTACTCTGTCAGGGTCTCATTGTTTCCTCTTTTTCTCTTTTCTGCGGCTATAAGATATTTTTTAAAGTTTCAAATCTCACACTTGTGCCTCAGCTTTTATTGTTTGGCTTCTATCACATGGGGGCAGTAGAAGCTCACTGCAGTGAGGTTGTCACCCAGTGAGACCCACTGTTGTCTTTTCAGAGATCCCTATGAATGGATCTTGAATGCATTTTGTATTTTTTTGTTTTTTTACTGTTTGTTTGAAACAAAGCATCACTCATTCACAAACAAACCAAAACTAGAGCTCAGTTATGAAACAGAGACACAGAGCAACGATATACTGTGTGTGTGCGTGTTTGTGTGTGTGTGTGAGGCAGGCTGCAGGACTTTATGTAGCTCCAGGTCTTTTATGTGGCCGTTTGTCCTGTTTATGTGTTCTTGCCTCTCCTCTCCTCTGCGCTCTGCATTGATGGCAGCGTGCCTGTAATTGATGGCACCATATTGCTGTGGTGTAGCAGGTTTAATGGGGCTTGACAGAGCAAGGGAAAGCAGCATGCAACCAGGGAGGGAACTTAACCCTTTCGCACACACCCCACCCTCCATCCGTGTCCCTCCCGACTTCTCCACATGCCACCCTCGCCTGTTTTTCTGCTCTTTCCGCCCTCCCTCTGCACATCAGCGCATGCAAACACAAATGAGAATACAAACAGGCCCTCGGTGATTAGCTTGTTTACGATTCCTACTGTTATCAGCGGTCATGGTAATGGCAGTTTGGTTCATGATCAAGGAAGCTCAGACACCCCTCTGACTCCACTTCCGAATATAAATACTCACCAGCTGTTGGTGCTCTCTGCTGTTTTGCTTGGAGGAGCCTGAATGTGTTTGACAAAGGTAAACGGTTGGGAATTTATTTCTTCAAACTTGCAGCCAGACTGTGGTTCCTGATGTGAACCACAGGGGCCAGTGTGGATCCAAGCTACCGGCGTGGCCTTCCCACTGCCTTGGATTTCCACTGGCATCCACTCCAGCATTTCGGATGTGATTATTTTGTTATGAGGGAATTTCATAGCCAGTGCAGACTCTTCCATTAAATAGAGAGCGTTATCCTTCACTTAGATGCACCACACACACTCATTGCATGCGAATTTGTGCTCGTGCATGTGCACGCTATATGCACCATTAATCAATAGAGACAATGAAATGATGCTATTGTGTGCAAGGCAAGGCGAACGGCACATTGAAGAACGAGCTAGTCAAAGCTGTTGGCAAATCATTAATGTAAGGTGTTGGTCTAAACCAAGTTCTCACACTCTTTCTGTGCAAGCTGTTCCCAGGTGACAAAAAACTGGGGAGAGACACTATTTTAAGAGCTGATATCACACCTCTCTTTCTATTTTTTTTTGCCCCCATCACTTCTATTCCCTCCTGAATCTCTTTCTCTGTGAGAGCACTTGGGTGGGGTGTGGAGGAATATCATCCTGTTTTCCTTCTCTGCTCTCCATCTTTCCTCTTTCTCTCGGGTATTAACTCTTAGTCCGCGCTTCTCTCTGAATTTATAGGCCACTTTCGCCTCACTTGTTGTCTCTCTACATTCGCTCCCTCCTCTAACCCCTTCTCTCTCCATCATCACGCCGCCCTCCTCCCCTCCTATTCCCCGCCATCAACCTCCTTGCCAGGCTGGCTGCAGATTGGCTATTTCCTGCACGCGCCCAGTAGAGCCCTTATCAGAGGTAGAGTGCTGATTGTTGGTCTGTCTCTCAGGCTGACTGACAGTTTGGGCTGCGCTGCCGAAATGCCTGATTTGGTCAATGTTTGTCTGTGGGGCCTTATCTCCACACCTTATATTAACTGCCTTGACAGTATGTGCAGGCAGTCGCTCTCCATCTTGTTGCACCTCCTCCCCATCACCACCACCTCCTCCCTCCATCCTCTGTCTCTATCTTCACTCTCTATACTCTCTGTTACGCTCTACAGTCTTTCAACCTGCGTTTTCCTCCTGATCCTCCTCCCTCCATCATTCTTCCTCTTGTAGCTGGATCAGCATCTTGAACACTGTTCACACTTTATTTCTTATTTGTTATTTCTTCCAAAAGGAGAAATGGAGCTGACATCCTTAAAGGGTCAGTTCACCCAAATTACAAAACAACTGCTTACCAGGGGCGTGCAGACTTTAGAAGAAGAGTCTCTATTAAAAGTGTTCATAGTACAGTATTCTGTAGATTATCAGAGTAATAGAGATATTTATATGAAATGAGCTGTTGCTCAATGTACGTGTTTAATTCTGTGAGCGAGGTCAAAGCCAGCACATTTTAGAAAGTCTAAGACAATAATAATGTAAAAAATCCTCTCTAAGTAAGTCTCCTAAATATTATTTAATAACAGTAATTAGTAATTACCTGAATTTTTCATATTTGATTCAGTTGTAATTTCTTATTATTTATATGGCATTACAAGTTCCTCAGGAAATCATCAGCTGCTAATGACTAAACAAACTATAAACTAAAATGATGGATGCTTTTAAAATCCTTACAATTGGTATATTTGATTATATCTCAGCAGATTATTATTTATAAAAGGTGTGAAATGTTGAGAAAAGATCAAATACATCATGTAATCCAGTTAAAACCCCGATAAAGACAGTGAGAATTTAGATTTTGTCACATGTGTAACAGTATAATTTTATTTCCCAACAGGCTAATTGCTGTTTTAAAGTGAAAACACTGATCAAGTAGTAAAAATACTAATTAAATATGCTGTGTAGCAACTTCAGGAAAGGAACGAAAAAAGTTGCTAAGAGGTATAAACTAAAGATGAACTTTCTATATAACTACGTGACTTAATCCATAAAAATAACAATAAAAATAATAATAATAATCATTTCAAATATCATATAACTTGGCTTCTACATAGTGCGTCTAAAAATGACAGGAATCTCTACTTTTAAATGTAGAACATAAACTTTGGAGGTCACTAAATCTCCGAAAAATACCAGAGAAAATACCAAGGACATTACTTTATTGTCATGAGCTGCAGCTACAGCCCTGGATGTGAACACCACAAAGAAAATCACCTCCATGTTTTTTGGAATAGAGGCAGGAATGTTTGTGAATAAAATCTTAAATCAATTTAAAATGTGCTGATACTTGATGTGTTTGTTATGATTTGAGTCAGCTCACACTTCAGAGACTGGCACCGCTGCCTTTGGACCAGTGGTGGAAGTTTTCTTTCAAGTTTAAATGAGAAATTAAATAAGAGTTACAAATGTGATGACGCACAATGCATGTAGTTTAAAAACATTTAAAAACATCTTTATACTGGTTAGATACAGCGTTTGTTTGCAGCCTGTTGCTGTGCTGTGAGGTTTTTGCATTGTGTTGTTTTTAGGGTTTTTTCCACTCTGTGCACTTTACATCCTCTAAACTCGTGCTCTTAGTCAGAACCAGAGCAAAAACCCCTTCAGCTGTTCATTTCAATAAGTGATAAATGTTTATATGAATGTTTAAAGATGTTTAGCAGTCATTTTTTTAGCAGTTAGGCAAAGGACAGGGATTCAGTGGTTGCCTAGTATCAACAAAAAGGACGCGGCTGCAAGCTGCTCTTTTTAAAAAAAAGACACTGAAATACATCACACGGTCTGCAAAAGGCGGTCCAACTGATCAGACAGAGAAGTAGTTAGTAAAAGTTAATGTTGCCTCTGATAAGTTGTGATGTTTTGCTCAGTGTTTGAAAGTGTATCTCTGCAAGCTACCACTTACTTTGCAATGGAAGCATTTGAATTACAGCAAAGCCGTCCTAGACACAAATATCATTTGGGTGAAGCTACTTGGAAAAGATAAAAAAGGTTCAAAATACAGGAAAAATTACAGTTACATAGCTGAATTACTAGAAACTACTGCAAACTACTAATTACATGTGGTTCACTACTCCCCAGCACTCACTGGGATCCTGAACTCCTGTAGATCCAACCTGCAGGAGTCGCATGTGAGAATGTAAATGTTACTCTACCAGCGTCATAGTACAGAGGCTGGTCCAGTTGAACCATGTGTGAATACAGCAGGTAACTGTCTGGACAGTGAAAAGCAGGATGAAATACACAATGTAAGGTGTGCTCCTGCTCGCTCTGCTCAGTCACCACCCCCTGCCTCACCCAAACCATACAGAGTCTTTGCCCAAGTGAGAACACATCTGACACGGACAACCCCCTGTTATGGGTGTGAAAGAGATTCTAGATATTGTCCAGTTAGTTTGTGGAAGCAGCTTCAGACTACGTTTACATTAGATCTCTCTTTATTTTAGCTCTCCCTCCAAACATTTAAGGGTTTAAATCTGAAAACACCAGCTTGGCGCAGTCTGTTTACTGTACGGTTATATTGGTGACAAACAGATGGTGGCAGTAGCATGGCGTTTCTCTCTTGCAAACTGAAAAAGAAGCTGGTTTTACTTTTCACCCCGACGCTGTTCTCTGCTTGTTCTGTGATGAAGCCATAAATCACTATTTTCTGAAATTCTGACTGTCTACTCTGTATTTTAGACTCTACCTGAGTTAATGTGGACAAAGTCGCGACTGTGTGGATGAGTAAATCCACATATTTCAGTTCATAGAAAATCAGAAACAAAAAGCTTTTCTTTTTTTGTTGTTGTGAAGTAGCACAAATTGTCAGAGACTGAGGAGGTAAACACGGCCTCTTAAGCATTACGCACTGTATTTATTCACTTTATTAGCAAAAGGCTGTTCATTCCGTCTGTTAATGGCAGCTGTGGGAATGAATGGAGTTCACACTCACTTGGACCCCTATTGTGTGGCAGGCTGTCAGGTTACACACACACACACACACACACTTATACACAAAAGGAGAGACACTCTACACCGCTGCCTGTGAATTCTGTCTTAGATTAATTGTTTTCTAAAATCACTGCAGTCGCTGTGGTTCAGTGTTACTGTACAGAGGTGCCTCTAAGCTGAGTCAACAGTCTGCTCTTGATATTAAGACAATGCAACATGTGACATTGTGGGTTAACTGGGTCCAAAGTTTTTTTTCCTGTGATGATTACTTCACTGTGGAACATTTTTTTGCTGACTCTTTCCGCAGATTCACAACAGTTAACTGCTTTATTCTCTTACTCTAAGTGAAAATATTGTACTTTTTCTGCATCTACAATGATGTGATAACTTCAGTCATTTAGCTAATTTAGATTAACAGATACCGTTACAGATAGATTTACATGTTACATAAAAGTAGTTAGGATTTAGCTTAAGTTAATTTGCAGCCCCCGTCTCTGATTAGGCTTTTAAATCAAGCTTAATACATCCAAACTTAGATATTTTGCCTTGAACCTCACTTGTACGTCACTTTAAATTAAAGCATCTACCAAATGACTAAATGTAAACAGATTACTCAATAAACAAAATCAGCATTAAGCAAAAAGACAAATATGTTCATGCACTGTACATACAGAGTATCACACTGGACCCAGATGTGAGTTAGCACTTTAGCTCCATTCTAAAAGTAATTGGATTTTTCATAAAGCCTTTTCATGTTCTTCAGATTTGATTGCTAACAAGTGGGTAAAATCAACATCATACACCATCATATTTGTTTTTCAATCATATTTAAAAAGAGAAACTACTGACACCATGGACATGTCCAGATCAGAACAAACAAGAAAGGATTTTGTAAAAAAAGGTTAAGAACGTTCTAATGAAAGCTTAGTAGTGGTGAAGTTTATTATGTATTTTATTCTTAGCTATTAACTTTAACAATAATTACTAACATTCGACTTCAAGAGAAGCAGGTTGATGCTAAGTTCTGGGTTGGCCTACAAAAAACAGTCATCACTACATTGTTCTATAAAGAGCAGTGCTTGTATTAGGGTCAAGAGATTAAAATAAAAAATAAACATTTTTTATCATCACAAACTATTTAACAGTATGGTGTTTGTATGTTTACTTATTAATTTGTTGGAAGACTCACATTATTCATAACCTTGATAAAGGAATGTGCATTCTACAATTAAAACTGAGGGTTTCACCATTATAGAAAGCGTAAATGAGAAACTAACTAACTAACTAAATAAATAAAATAAATATGAGGGTGTGCTGGTGGGCTCATGACCCCTGTTTTTCCAAAGTCCTGGCTACGGCCCTGAAGCGGTGCTGCAGCGTACGTGAGAAAGTCAATATAAAGTGTGTTGTTACTCTAGGAGAAATCTAAGAGCTGCTAAAAGAAGAAGTAGCAGTGACAGTGTTGTGGATTATGAGCTGCTAATTGTTGACTAAAGAATAAACATGGAAGAAAAGAGGAGTTTAATCATTTGCAAATTAAGACACTTCCAAAGGTGTTTTATGTGCATGTGTGTGTTACAGTTCTCCAAATTCCTTTTAATTAAGGCAGACACAGAGGTTACTAGTCTATCTTTGTCTCACTTGTATTTCCTGAATTTTCTACTCTGTTTCAGCTGCTAAGATTTTAATTGCCTTTAATTATGCGTATTTAATTAGTACACCTTCAATTTACAGCTTATGAACTTTTAAACCTGATGAGTTCAAATCATTTCTTTCTTTTCTTGAAATACATTTGTTTGCTTGTGTGATGCAAATTAACCGGAGTGAGAGAACAAACAGCAATTAGGAGCTATGTATAAGTTTACTTTTTTAGATTTTAGTCCCCTATTATCTTCATTTTTAATTGTTTGTTGACTGAGAACGATCGCTGAACGATTACTCACTGTTTTATTGTTTTATTATTTATTTAGGTACTGTGATTTAACCTTCTGAGTGTGTATCCGTGTAACGCGTGTAAGCTCACGGTGCCGTGTGAATGCATGTATGCATGCACATGCTTCTCCAGGTGTGTGTGTGTGGCTGCAGATAAAGAAGCCAGTGGTCCTGCAGGACAGTATCCCCGGGAGGAATCTGTTATGTGTCAGTGGTGTCATGTCACTGGCCTGACTCGCTGACACATTACCAGCAGGGGTATTTTGCATGTGTAAAGACAGATTATGTACATTTCTGCAACATGCATGTGTGTGTGTGCACAAGAACAGTGTTATACAGTACGGTGTGCTGTGCATGTGTTGGCCGTGCACCCCAACAGACTGCTGTCTGCTTGGCTATTGTGTTGGCTCCTCATGCACTGACTCACTGGAAATGTGCCAACAACTGCCCCTATTGTACCCACTCGGGCTGAATGAAAGGGCTCACTCTCACTCTCTCACACACACACACACACACACACACACACACACACCTGTCTATCAAACCACATGGCAAAAGTCATATAATTACCCTATAACATGATGAATATTTACATACACTGCTGATCCTGTTGAGGTTAATGCCATTTTCATTCAGCTCCTTTTGTGCCTCGGTGCCTCAGCGTGTCCATACCACTGCACCTGCATCTGAATGTTTGCAATTAATTTGAGACTTGACAGTTTATTAATACATGTTGTGGCATCCTGGTGTCTCAGTGTTGTAATGTTGAATCAGGCCTTGAACACTCAATGCAAATAATCCTCTGAGGACCTTCTACTAATTCTTTAAAAATGTAAAAAAAGGTCGTCGCACAGAGGCAAAGCTGAATTCCTGAGCAAACTCTTCTTGGTGTATGGAGTTTGGTTGAAAGTCCATACTTTGAATCACTAGAAGGAAGTCCATGCTTACTTCTAATGATATTTAGTCAAGCTGATTTCTGTCTCCGGTACAGATGAGGTGAATGGGATTTCATCTGTGTCGGTCAACACAGCAAAAATAAATATAACATAAATGTCAAAGAAATTCAGTTTTTATTACTTTCTAGCTAAAGTTAGCTCCTAACAGTGGATTATAAAGTGGGACACGTTTTCTGAAATGCACAGAGAATTTAGTTTTCCATTGCTGAAAACACCACAAACATAAAAACCATTCAAATATATTTCATGTGAGATCTCTGCATGTCTGGACGCCACCATAGATAGGTGTAGGTTTATTTTTAACATATGACCTGATGTGTGCATGTACTGCTGTGACAGTACGGCAGATCGGTCCCAGAGTGTATCCTGGATTTAGAAAATGGTTTAAAGTGACAGAAATAACGTGTTACGTTGAGACTTTTCTCTTTTTCTGTTTTTAATTTCTTAAAACCAAATCTTTCGTAGTTATTAAAAACCAGATTCTTCTTTTTGTCTCCTCTCCTCACTCTCTTCTCTCTATCTTTACATTTCACTTACTCTTTCTGTCTTTTGACTTTCCATTAAAAAAAAAAACCTTCCATCCTGTCTCTTGCAGCCCGCTAGCACCCTCATATTCTGTCGCACTCCCTCTATCTCTGCCCCCCCCTTCCTCTATACACTAACCCCTCTCCTCTCCTCACCCTCCCACTCCCTCTCTCCCTCTTGCATTTCCCCTGGCAGGCTAGTGATTGACACTTACAAATTACCCGGCGGCAGTGGCATTGTGTGTGACCCCTCTCTCTCATCTCCAGCCCGCCGCCGTTTTGTCATCTAATTACTGTGAATCCCCGGCCTGCTCCCCACTGCTGCATTTTTAATATGCCTGCCTACCCCCCTTCCTCACTTTCTCTCTCTCTCTCTCTCTCCCTCGCACTCTCATACAACACAATCCCCCTCCTCCATTCACCTGCAGCCTACTTTACCTGCTTCTCTGTCCAATACTTGGAGTGCAACCATCGTGTCTATATCCTCCCGTGCACCCTCCGAGTGTTTTCTCTCCACCGCCTCCATTATCACACCATCACCTCTCCTGCCTCCTCTCTCTGCTCTCCTCCTCTGTGTGGAGTGTCACTCCATCCCACACACAGACCAATCCATGTCAATGTCTCTGTTTGCTTTTCAGTTTTCAGTAGTATCATTAAAGTGTTTGGTAAACATGTTGTGCAGTTCTTATGATCAATAATGAATGCATGGTGGTTTCTGAGCTGCTCCTTCATGTCTGATAGATTTTCAACTCATAATTATTATAGTTTCATTTCATTTCTGCAAACTATTCAGTGGAGTGTAGTTATGCATTATGTGCAGTGCAACACATCTCAAACATTTTCTTCTCCACTGTTTGGTATTATTTCTCTGTAATTACAACTATAGTCATAATTCAATAACATACTGTATTTCATTCAAAGTCATTTCAGCACAATGTGCACTTTCTAATTGAGTATGATTAATGCTAATTTTTGTATTTGCTTTTCATAAAAAAAGACGTAAACTCTACTCTGCTATGTGACAAAGTGCAGAACATAAATGCAAGTCTTTCTTTTGCATCAAGGTGATGAACATATGAACGGATGAAATCTTTATTGGGAAGAAAAAAATACATACATACCATTGTCGGAAATGGCAATGTAGAAAGAATTACATAAAAGACTGCAAATAAATATATAACAGTCAGTGCCCTGATTTACTGTCCTCCCACATGCTTGCAGTGTCTACGCAGATAAAGGCTTTTTTATGCTAAAAGAAGGAAAAACTATGCTGGAAGTTGTAATGACAAGATGCAAATGTCCACAGACACCTAACACCCACAGTTCTCCTCCTTCTTGGGCCTTTCATAGAGTTTCTATCTGTTTCTCTGTGTGTGTGTGTTTGTGTTGTCCATGGCTCAGCTGTCCACAGCCAGACTGAGCTCCCCCGCCGATCCCCATCTTCCAGCTAGAAATCAGCAGAGCATGGCAGACTGCTGCTACAGCTCGAGAGGAAGGAGGGAAGAGAGACAGAGCGAGAGAAAGGAAATAAAAACAAATAGAAAAGAGAGGAGAGGGATGATTGAAGCTAGAATTCATTTTGAGTGTTATTTTGTCTTGAGCAGCACAGTTCTTCACATCAGAAAGTTTTATTTAGAGTACAGGCAATGACAGATGCCTCACTGTCAGGCTGAAACAGACGTGGAGGCAGCCAGGCCAGGCCGGGGCCGACCTGCCCCTCCACCTTTTCATGTAGCCCCAGGGCGTGGTAGGATTTAGCATGGCCTCATTACCTTGTCATGAGTTTGGAGAAATATGGGCCTCCTGAGAGAAGCTCAGGGACGTGGACTGATGAAAAGAGAAAAGGAAGGGGAGCTGACAGCAGCCGCATGGAGAACGCAAAAGAAATGGGAGGGAGGAGGTGGGATGAATGAGGGAAAAAAAGAGAGGTAAGAGAAGAAGGGTAATTGAGACAGAAAGGGAGAGATGTTGGCAGAGCTGGAGAAATAGAGAGAAAGTGGGGAGGGATGGAGCGCTGCATCGCCGAGTGGCGAAACTAATGGTCCTGCCTGGAGTGATAGCAGTCAATCAATCACCTTTAAACAAAAGCAGCAGGCCCAGGAGAATATTTAAGAAGTGCTTATTTAATTAAAAGTCCCTTTGCTCATATTTATGGACCATCCTTCCTTCAAATATTAACCTTCCGGGTCCTGGGAGGCTTCGGATGACTCAGCCCTGCACTGTGGGCTGACTGGCTTGGACGGGGCAACAGAGCTCACAGATGAAATTCAGTTTGTTAACTCGATGCATTTATTCTGGAATGGAGGGAGTTTTACTCAAACATTTCCAATTTATGAAACTTATACTTATATACTACATCTACTCTATTTCAGAGAGATATATTGTCCTTTTATACTCTACTACATTTGTGACAGCTGTAATTAGTTAGTTTGCAGATTTAATAATAATAAATATAATCAATAAATAAGTGACATATTATAGGTTAAGAGAAAGGGAATAGAAATTATTATAAATCAGCTCCATTCATCAGCCACAGCATTAAAGTAATGTACACTTGCATGAATAATTGTAATGTAACAACATCATATACTTTATTCTGAATAAGTCAATCTGCATAACAAATAACTTAATTGTGGGTATAAAAACACTTAACTATAATATTGTCTTACTTATTTATACCAAAGGAACATTTTTAAACATTTTACAATGTGGTATTTCTTCTTTTATTTACATCTCAGTACTGTTGTAACTGTCAGATATAATTATATTTAAATTGTGTCATTAATTTCTCACTTTTTGTTGTCACATTGTTCCAAAACACTCAAAGCAAACTGCATGTCTATATTTACATTCTTACCCAGTGACTCCTGCTTTATATAGAATCACATGATGTTCTGCTCAGACAATATAAAAATAAAACTATTCAGCCAATGGAACAGATGTAATAATGCATCTAATGTCAGCACGTCTTCATAAACAAGAACGTAAAACTCTGGTCCTGGACAAACGTGTCTCTGTGTTCTCACTCGAGGCCACATGCTTCACTTATCTAACATAAACCAGCGGTCCTCTGTTCCTGCATCCTTCATCTCCTGTCTGCTTCACTGCTGCTGGTGTTTAGAGTTGACGAGTTTCTTCTCTGTGACATCCAGCGACTTCTCACACATTCACACGCATCTTCAGACTGTGGGGACTATCAACACTTCAGAACGTTCTCAGTTTCTAATGAGAACGAGATCACAGGTAATGTTCATTTAAGATCTTCAAAAACACTCCACTTTAACATAACTGTTTTATGAGCCGGTGCTCACTTTGTGGAAGCACCTCACTATGTTCAAGCACCCACCCGGGGAGTGCTTGTTCACTGCATTTGGTGATACTTACACACAATGCCTGCATTACTTCTGCTCATGTTTGGCATTTTTCTCCATTGCAGTTAATTACCAAATTCATAATTTAATTTATTTTTAAAAATTAAAAAAATGAGAGTGAAAGCACTGACATTAGTGAATGATCATTTTCTCTGTATCTGCTGGAATAGTAAAGAGTCGTCTGCATACATGTTCATGTTATTTGATAAAAAATATTATTTGACAACCAATTTATCCCAACAACAAAGAAACTAAATAAAAAACAATAAAAACAATGACAACATATAAGTTAAAAACAATATAAAACATACACAAATTGACATGAAGTAATTCCAAAGTCTTATTTAACGACCTGCAGCATTTGTGGAATCACAGATTTTAGCTTGTGATCAGTAAAATAATCCTCCAAGGCCAAAATATCTCTGGTTCAAAAAGCTTCTGACAGTAAATAAATATCACAGCATTAATGTTAGCCATCGATTTAACTTCTTCTCTGAAACCAAACTCTTTCTCTGAAACATTATTTTAGACAAAATGTGAGTGAATAAGCTTCAGAATCTCTCACTGCTCTGTAGAGCAAAGAGACACAAGCGCATGTGGTTAGAGGAAATAAACTTTCTTACAAACCTCGAAACAGGCAAAAATAACGCCTGTAACCATAGTAACTGCACAATGAGAAGACTGTGTATAAAAATGTATTTATCTGTAGCCTTTTACTTTGATGCTTTTCGTGAAGCTTTTTATGCAGAAACCCAATAAAATAAACTTGAAGCGTAAAAATACATGTCATATTTACATGTAAACACTGAATTACTATTTGCTAGACCTGAAACACACCTCAGAGTGGATGATAATATTGATCTTTGCTGTATATTGATGCATGACGGACATGGGTTTGAATCCACAGATCAGCCGGTTGTCTTTGCGCAGTGTGCATCTTCTCCCTGTGTCTGTGTGGGTTTTCTCCAGCTTCCTCCCGCTGTCCAAAAACATGCATGTTAGGTTGCAGTTAATTGGTGGCAAGAAGCACCTCTCTGAAGATCACGTCACTGGTGAAGAGCCAGAGAAAATCTGACATAGGGAAGTGTTCTTAAGGACAGAACAATGGACTAACAATGCACAGCTGGAGCTGTCTGGAGTTGTGGTGATGCTGTATCCTGAGTGTCTTATTGGATTTGAGCAGACACTGTGAGGGACCTGCTTAGACCTGAAAGCTGCAAGTCTGGGCAGGACTTCAGCTCCAAGTCAATTTTATTTATATAGCCCAATATCACGCATCACAAATTTGCCTCATGGGGCTTTACAGTCTGTACAGCATTTACACCACCCTCTATCCTTAGACTTTTAATTTTTACAACACGCCCAAAGCCCCTTTAACAATGCACAATCCTGTTTTAAAGAAAGCCTGTGAGGAGAGATGTGTGAAGTGTATGTTAACTGGAGTGAACTTTGTTTCTGAAACACTCTTGCTGTAATAAGCTTACAGCAAAAAGTTTCTACCACAACTTATGCAAGATTGCAATTACAATAAGATCTCCATCATGTGGGAGATAAAATCACAATTTACTGGTTTTCATGAAAACTCATAATGAGTTTTGGACACATACACAACTTTATAATGGCATCTCGAACAAGTGGAGAAACACTGAGGACTAAAAATTGGACACAAATACTAAAGTAGATACAATTTCTATTTAAATAACTACAAACCATCCACCGACGATAACAACACCACCTTCAGGGGACACAGCTGCTAAAGCTCGCCACCAGCTCCCACCAAATTTGGTTTGCATAACTATTATACTTATATAACTATTTCTGTTGTGTCTTATTTTAATCCACTGGCCTCATGCTCTTATGAGTAATCAAATCACATCCAAAGATCTCTGACTGCATATACAGCACAGCACATACCATGGATATTTTTAAATTGACCATGTATTATATCAGGAAAAAGGTCTTGTGATGCACCATCTGGTTTTGTAAACATATACAGACAAACCAAATCACAGATATATTCTTATTTCTTTTATATTTTCAGATTTTCTTTACTCATACTGGTGATAAATTGTGTCTATTTGAACTTGCTGCTTCCAAAATAAAATGCATTCAATATTGCTGAAATCTTCAGTTTTCATTTCTATACTGTGTTATTTCGGATTAAATATGAATTATGGCGCAAATAAGCAATTTTTAATGAAAACCTACATATTGGAAATGCAAAGGTAATGTATTTTACATGGCTACATGCTCTATGCATGAAGCTTTGTTTGTGTTTTGCATTATGTGTGTGGGAGAGTGGGGGAATTCAAGTGGCTGGCACTGGAAAAATATCGAAATGATAAAGTGCAAGGCAATAGAGAGGAAAGGGAGACGGTGTACGATCAGGCCAGGAAAAGAGAAAAGCCTGAGTGTGTGTGTGTTTGTGAGGAAGGGACAGACAAACAGACCTGAGACAGACAGAGGGGGAGAGACAGAGAGAGAGAGAGGTTATTGCTGGAAAGCGTGAAGACAATAATGCAAACTGACACTTCAGAAATGAGATGCCGGTTGCCTTGGCAACAAGCCCTGGGCTAGGGGCTACCAGGAGGGGTGATGATGGGTGAGGGTGAGTGAGTGCTGGGTGAGAAGGGCTGCAGAGAGGACCGAGATAGTGAGTAAATTATGTTTGATTAGAAGCGCAATCATTTGAAAAGAGCAGAGAAAAGCCTGTGGTGACGCATCCAGCCATCAGTGAAAGGACAGGAACGGGCTGGATGTGGAGACAGGGAGGAATGCTCCACAGGAAGCTGCTCCACATGGACCGATGTGGGTTTTCTGTGGTCATGTTTACCTTAAGAACCACTGGAGCCTAATTCAGGCAACAGAAAATAAATAGGTTGTGTTTTAATTCTGCTGTGCTGCTAAAACTTAATCGATGTTAGCTCAGGTGACACAGAATGTTTCGTTTAGACACACAGGATGTGACATGAAGCTTGTAACATGTTAAACACATCAACACATGGTTTCTCCACCATAAAAGGATTTACAAACACAAATAAATTAATACACAGATTTAGCTGCTTGCAAATTTTCACATAGTCCCAAAAAACTAAAGTAGTCCCGACAATGTTCTATGTTCATCTGCGCTCAGGTCCAAGTAACACAGGAACTTAATAAGTGGACTGTTTAGTTTTTAGCAAATGTTTCTGAAATAGGTAGAAATTAAATAGAAATTGTGCATTTGTTGGGGACTATTTTCAGCAGTGGATTAATCCACATTTGGTGCTCCAGTTGAGTATCCGTCCTCTGAGCTTTATTGCACAGAGGAATATAGATGGACTGCATGTGTTCATGTACACACCAGAATCATATGACACCTGTAACATGCACACAGGAGTCAGACAATTCTTGGGAGTCTATAAACATGTAACAATAAAACTATCGGAGGAGATATCTACTTTATTAGGCTTTTATTCACACACAATACTTAAGATGTTTTTGTTTTTGGAGGGTATATCAGTATTAAAGTAGCTGCTCTCTGGTCCTTCCACAGTTCCAGCTGTGCCACAGTGGTTTGATGTAATGTCGAGGAAAGTGACAGTTTAGTTGCACACCGCAAGCGACGGACCCCAGTGATTTGTTGTGCGTTCTGAGGTTGTCGTACGTCCACAGGCTCATTTTTGCATGTCAGCAGCCAGTAATGGAATTACACAATATTATATATGTTCCTTTTAAACAAGCACACAATGCTGCACATTTGATATGTGGCACAAGTGTTGGACATTTTTAATTTAGACAGTTCGAAGTGATACACTGAGGCTGGTGTCAACGTTTTTCAGCTTCATGCAACACAAGTCAACTAAAATGAGCAGCCCGTCGATTTAGTTCTGTAATCTTTCATAAATGATGATTGTTCTTTACCAGTCTGTGGTGTTAGCTGTTGTTCGTGTAAAATGAAGATTTACAATTGGACATTTGTCTTGACTGTATACTGTTTGTGACAGTACACGTATTATAAAATGACAATTAAAAATCCTGGCTATAAAAGAGAGTTAATTCTTCTGGCGTCACTTGAGTGTGTGATACATTAAACAGCTTCCGGATAAGTAAAGATTATCTATGAAAACATAACTAGCTTCTGAATAAATATTAAGTCAGAGTGTGACTATGGGCTCCGAGGGAGCACGGGAGATGAAGCCTGTCTCTGAATGGACTACCAAAAAACATGGCAAGAGATTATTCATCTGCGCTGAAAAGTTGGAGCAGAAATGTATTTGCAGCAAAACGTCTGTGTCGTTGAACCCTCTGACGTGACCAGAACCACCGGTGAGGCTGTTTTAAAAAAACACACGTGGGCCATGTTTGCATGAGTCAAACCCACTCATCTTCTATTTTAAAATTCAATCACAGCCTCGCAGCTTTGTCAATAATAAGTTTGTGAAGCTGCATTTCTTAAAATTTGATTTCCATTTTGAAAATGTATCCTATGTTAGTTGATTTAATCAAGATATTCATTTACTATTCATATTCATAGGTACAAAATCTAGTTCTGTGATCTGTCTTGCTGCATGTGTTCAGTCCTCAGACTATTATCCTCGACACTTTGCAGTTTCCTTCAGCTTTATCAAACTTTTTAGCGACTATCAGCTCATTATTTTGATTGTACGAATCACAGTTTTACTGTTTAGTTTCACTAATGATTCAGGTATTTCTTCAGGGGTTGGTACAGAAGAAACAACAGCTAAAAATAGGGAATATTAGACTTGGACACAGACGCTACTCCAAATTAATGCTAATGTTGCTACATGTCTGCTGAATGTGTAAATAAGCTGCTGTTTGCTAACAAGTTAATCAGTGCTGTGTTTACAGCAAGTGGCCAAAAATCAGTTAGTATAGTGTCAGTTTGGGGGATATCCTGGGCTGGAGAAGTTAAATATGGATCCATATCCTGGATCCACATAAATGATCGATAGATAAACAACTGTAATTGTACTCAAACTGACCTTCATGCTAACACAGTTAAATCAGTCTCTTCAATGTTTGGAGCACATCCTGAATCATTAACTACATACTCATGTTATACTGATACTGTTGCCTCTTTTATTTTAAATTCTTACTGACACTCGCTGTCAGGACAAACATTATCTCAACATGTGATGCTCACACTACTTTGTCAAAGTGGGAGGCGATGTGTGAACATTTTGCAGGTTTGCTCTGTAATACAGGTAATTATGCACGAGTCCAGGAGGCCGGCATCATTACACACCTGATCCATTTAAAATGCTGATATTATGTTAGCATTGTGTTGTTTACTCCACAATCAATCTACGGGGGAACAAACGAGGGACAAACAAAAGGTTTGAATAAATATAACGAGCTGTGGAACATGTTAGTGAATGCAGCTCTGCCTGGTTTAGAACGGATCATTTCAGAGTTCAGAGGCAGTGACGAGGCTCTCACGACACAGTGAGACCATCTAACCTTTGATCACTAAATGAAAACCCTTTCAAATCACCTCAACCTAAGCGCAGTAGAATTAAAATGTGCAAATACAAATACACATCTGACGAAATAAAGCAAACTTAGAAAATACCAGAATTCAGATTTAACATTTTTACACAGATTTTGCATAAACTTGAAAGTAAATATTTCACTGTGTACAAAGTTTATGGTGAAATGGGCATGGGCTCCACTCACACAGCATGGGTGCACACACATGCATGCCACATTGCAGTACACGTATGTACACACACACACACACACACACAAGCATACGTGCTCAGAGGCAGCAGAATTGAATGCGATAGGGAAGTGAAAAATGATTAACCCGGGGTCAGCTCTCAGCCTCAATCTCGGCAGCGCTCAAAGAACATCCTCGCCTGATTTACACTCGTCATGTTCCACAGCACACATTTGCATATATTTATTAAATTCACCACGCGTTGGAGAATAAAATATAACACGGTGGAGGGGGTGGGAGCGTGAGGAAAAGAGTGGCGGAGGAGGGGGGAGAGGGAGGGGGTTATTTAAAGGAGGCGTGTTTCTGATAGATTTGCCTTTCATTCATATTCATTTGCTCCCTGTTTCTCTCCATCCACCTCTCTCTCTCTGTGTTTTGTTCATTAGCATGGAGGTCAGCGCAGGCATCAGATGTGACTGCTCAACGCTTTAGGGAAAACATTGCTGTTGGTCAGCCTATTGAATTGACCTTGTTATCATTGTGACAGACTGTGTTATTTATCAGTTAGTTAGATAAGCCAGCGTGGAGGATGGTGATAGTCTAACACATGAAAATGGGCCTCGATACTGAATCTTCAGTGACAAACAGCCCCTGGGCTGTTTTCACATGTGCACAACAAACTGCTAAAAAGTGAAGCGACAGGAAATACAGGAGTAATGTGAATATGTTTCAGTTCATCCAAACTTTATTACCATGGCTTATTTCTAGCAGCGTGACTCAATAGAAGGTAAAGTTGGTTGTTTAGTCCATCACTATGGTCCAGACTGAAATATCTCAACAAATTTAATATGCTTCCTAATGACTATTGACTTTTCTTCCACCATCATCAGCAACTCAGGATGTGTGGTATTGAATAAAAACAAGACTATTTTATCTTCTTCTTTTTATTTGTGTTCTTGTAACTTTTTATTATACAGTTCAATCTGAATTTATTTATATGAACAAACTGAAACAAAAACAAATTTAATCTACCTTGAAGTAAATGCAAATCAAGCACAGGTGCACTTTAAAAAACAGTTAAATAAAAACAAACAATAGTGGAAAAAGAAAGACGCATACACTGGGAATTGAAGCTCTTTTCAAACTTGCTCTAAAACAATTTAAAGAAAGTGATATGTGACATCACCGCAGCAAACATTTACAAATAACTTATGTTATACTAAAAAAGCTGGTATGACCTGCTGGCTTACCGAGAGATGCTTAAAGGGGCTTGAACCTCCAGAGCCCACCCTCCTGCGTGTACCTGCTCCTCCAGATGAACTGTTATAACCTTAACATGAAGAAGTCAACATATACACTATGTCACCAAACATCAGCATGTTAGCATTTTCGCATGCTAATATTTGCATTCAGCTCAAAGCGCCTCATTGCCTGAGTGCAGCCTCAGAGCTGCTATCCTGGCTGTGGACTCTCAATCTTTATTTTGGGTTTTTATTCAGGGACAGGTTGACTTTTCATTAAAATTAAACACAGATAATCACACTGATAAACAGTTTAATTAAGTTGTAATGTATTCCTCTTAAGTTTGTTTGAAACACTAGCAAACAAGATGTTTTTCAATTAGTGTAGAAATAGGTTGACTCATTTAATTAGTAAAATACAACAAATCAGTTCCTTTGTAAAGCTTTAATTTTTTAAATTTCCTTCTCAGTTGTTCGTTGTTCTGAAGGTGCTAAGTTGAACTGTTAGCGGTGACGAAACATTATAATTATGTTTCTTGTGTTTGTTTAAAACGATGAGATTGCCCATGTGCTCATTGTGCTCTCTCTCTTCCATCGTACCCCCCCCGCCCTTTCCTCCTCCTCACACCAGCTGATGTGAGCAGCCGTGGCAGGTGAGATCAATAGGGCTAAAACCTGTCCAGAGCTTTAATCCATCAGCGGTGAGCTGGGAGAAGAGACAGGGCAAGGAAGCCATCACTCACACACAGACCTGAGCCCCTTTCTACTTCAGCCTGCTAAATGGGCATCTGGAGAATACTGTCAATCAGCAAAGTTTCTTTTTATTCAGTCAAATGTGCCTGTTTGCTGACTCTGTGCAGGTCTATGATGCTTTGTGACAATTTCTATTTGATGAAATGGAATTCCCGAGACTGTACATGATGTTGTAGCTGCAGCCACCAAAGAATGTTTGTAAGTGTGAATGATGTGTATGTATTTATATATGTAAATAAACATGCAAAACTAAAACTATGAAACTAGATCTACAGTGTATTCATATGTAATTACTGTAAATACTTTGTCTTAGTACATTTATCCAAAAAACACATGCATATGCACTGTAAATACATACTGTATGAATTCATATGTATATGGAATTATGTAGTATATATAATATATATAAGTATATGAATGTTTTAGCATTTACTTTTATTTATTTTGGGTGTATATACAATGATACTCTATATACAATACATACTGTATTTACGAAATCACATGCATGTGCATTTATATAGTGCATCTATGTGTATATATTAAAGCATTTGTATAAATAATAACATTTGTACATGTACTGTAGAGTATATGTATATAACTGTACTGTGTATGTACTTGTGATATATTCACAGGACATGTATGTTATTACCTTAGCATTTCTTTCTGTTTAGCATTATGAAATATGCAGCATTTAATAGGCAGCTATATTGTCTATACAAACTGTAGATGCAGAAGCATATGCATGCAAAGGTGCATATGTGTATGTGTATATGTAAATATAGTTTACATAGCCACAAACAAAAAACAAAACAAAACATTGGACAAACTCCACTGCTCTGCTGGGCTGACTGCCAGGCAGCCTGCCTCCCTGGAAGGCCCCTGTCTGATACGTAGTAAAACAATTGGCAAGAGGGATGTGAATCTCTTTCTCTCTCTCGTCCTCCCTCTGTCCCTCTCTCTCTTCCTCTCTCTCTCCCACACACACACACAGGCAGAGGCAGTGATGGCGGAGGACCAGCAGTCGATGCCAGTAGGCGTAGTGAGACTACTGAGCATGCTGGGACCAGCCTCAGGAGTTAAGACTCGCTGAACTACAGCTGCAACCAACCCAGCCGTCGTAAGAGCGAGAGAGAGAGCGTCCATGGGACACATGCTCCGACACACGCTACATATACACAGAAACACTCTCCACCGTCACACACACACACAAACACACACAAAGGCGTCTGTCTGGTCCCGTGCCATGTGTCTCAGCTGTGCCAGCATCGCCGCCTCTCCCCCCCCACCCCACCCCAGACCTGGACCTCCCGCATATGCCACCCCTCTCCACCCTCTTCTCCCTCCTCCTCCTCTGCTCCTCCCTGCCGGTAGCCTTTGTGGGATAATTAGCGGTGAAATTGGTGAATTGCAGGCTCGGGCACACACACACCCCCCAAACACACACACACACACACAAACACACACACAGTCGGTGAATTGCAGGCTCAGGCACAGCAGTGCAGACACTTCAACATAGCCAAGCGCCACTTCAGCCCCTGAAAAGCCTCTGAAATGGGGCACACAACACAAAGACAGGAGAGGAGAGGAGAAGAAAGGAAAATGGTAAAGAGAGGGAGAGAAGGAGTGTAAGTGGGGACGGAGGAATACATTTGCTTCAGTTTCCTTCTTATACTTGAACAAGTCCCTACTGTATATAACATTTAAATCCGTGTCTTTGTGTTCTCATATTCGTACAGTTCAGGCTTTATATTTGTTTGAGGGGTACCTGACACTCACCTGTGTGTCATGAGCTCAGAGTCAGTGAGTGTCTTTGATGGAGTGAGAGCGAAAGAGAGCTTCCAGTCTCTAATGATTTCTGTGATGGACGACGCTCTTTCCATCATTCCTTCATCCCACCCACACCCCATAAATTACCTCTCATATTAACAGGCTGTATTAAAACTATGCAACGTGTTAGGGCTCTCATTTAAAATTAATAAGTGGTAATTATGGAGGGAGGCAATCTGATGAGGAAATAGAGAAGGCTTTAAAAGGAGCCTAAGCTAGGAAAATAAAGTGAAAAGAGGAAAGGCGTGAGAGGACTGGGATCACTGTCCCACTTTTCATGTATCCAAACGATACAAAACAATCAACAAAACACGGAGAGAGGTAATCTGAAGTAGAGCGGTTTCATCCCACAGTTGTTTTGATTGAATGCCTGATATTACAACATGGCTTCCCAGCTGAGCATGAAATAAAAAAAAGCAGGAAGACGACAGGACGACAGAAACATGGTTGTATTTCTCTGACGCTCACCACGGGTGCAGATTGAAAATCAGGAAAAGACAACAAACAAATTACCATTAAATAACTCCACATCTTTTACCGTGCAAATTCACATCACTGAATAGTTGCACACAACCACCTGCACTGTCACCATAAATAACTAACTAACATCCTGAATTACTTTTTAACTTCTTTCATCTTGTCAAAGTCCGGCCCTGTGTTTATCTTCTGCCTGTTTTTCCTCCTGCGTGGTCACATATTCCCATCTGCAGTCCCTTTGTCTGCTTTCCCTCCATTTCTACCTGGCCTGCTCCGCCCACTCACTCACCTGCATTGCTTCACCTCATTAAGGAACCTTTATGAGGGTCCTCCTGGATGCACTCCATGTGAGCCAGTTTATTTGACTGCCTTGTTGCCTCACCTGGTGGCAAACTCCTGCATCAGGTCAGATTCAGATTTACCTGTTGTTTTGCTAATGCTAAGCTAACTAGGCCTCAAGCCTATAACAATATTCAGTATCTGTATAATATTGAACTGTGTAACCAGATCTCAGCATTTACTTCAATGAATAGTTTCTTTAAGTGTTAAATGTTAGATTAAAGTCAATTTAGAGTTTAATATTTAAATTAAAATATAAAACTTTTATATTATAAGGAAAATAATCACTGTTGTCATAGAATAACGTGGAACACAGAAATGTGGATATAAAAATGTACAAGCCTTTAAGCATCATCACTTAGAAAAGAAACCGTGTGCTGAACTGTCCTGCTCATCCTTCTTTGCCCCCTAAAACCCCGGGGACACATTAGTCTCTTAATGCTTTGTCATCAGCACAGGTTAATGGACCTCACAGCAGTCTGTTAAAAACAACCCTAATCAATACACAGTGTGTGCAGGAAGGGATGAGCTCCAAAAATAGAGCGACTTGACTTTTTTTTATTGTTGTTGTTGTTTTTTTACAGTGACGAGTTGTCAATAGTCGTGACCGCTGGGTAGAAATAATGACAAAAGGTGATGACTGCAAACACTGAGACACATCTGCCTTTTAATAGGAGCTGATTCTGCACTGCACCATCGTTTGTTATGTAGTGTGACAGCAAAAAGACTCAAGATACTCAAACTATTATCTGTATACACTCAGGTGCAACTATATCGCACACACACGTGAATATTGTAAACTTCATTTTGAAAGATGTTTTTCTCATGTGAATATGAGAGAACTGCAGGTAAAACCAGTGTTAGAAATGTCACTGGAAAGTCAGGATGATGATATAACACAAATGAAATTATATAATGATCCAACCTGCAATCCAGAAATTAAAATTCAGACCACAAACACTTGAGCTTTTTTTTTTTTTTTTTTTTTTTTTTGAGGTGCAAATGAGTGTTTTTATTTTAATCTGCATTACATGTTTTGACAAAGCGGTTCAGGGTCTCTGTGATTAGCTCATCACTAGCAAGAGACAAAGTAGTGTATATTGGGGGACATGTGATCTATACAGCAAAGCATCTGGGTGCTAGTTAGCACCTTTGTGAAGTCAAACCAATCAAGCAAAGCAAGGTTAGAGGGGGACAATCAACATGGTCCAAACAATAAGTAAACAAGCTAACACTTGTACGAGCAAGACACATGGACGACCACTCCTGCATGCAGACTCGCACTCATCCAGCCCTCCTGACATCATTATTTCTTTCTTCCTCTCCAGCTCCATCTCCAGCAGAGTGAGTCCCTGGTCTGGCTCTGGGTGTCTGGCACCTTCTGCCCAAATCTAGCTCCAAGTGGGGGCTGAGCTGAGGGGGTATCGTGAGCGAAATAAAGGGAGGAAGGAAGGAGCGAGGAGGCAGGAAGACAAGGTGTTAACACCCTTTTCAACACCAGAGCCCCCTCGCACAAACCAAGCAGAGGGAACCATCTAATTGTAAGGTGTGTGTGTGCTCGTGTGTGTGCATAGATGCATAATAGTGTGTGTCTGCAGAAAGGCTTTCTCCGGAGCTGTGAATATTTCTTTCACTGCAACCAAAGCAGCTTCAGTGCAGGCGTGTCTTTATGGTTTTAGATATCTTTTATTCTCTGTGTATTTCATCTGTTTAGACTTTAAATGTTATTCAGCAGTAAATCTACCTGCTTAGTGTTATGATCTCATGTTGCTAGAATAAGTTTTCCTTCACGTTCTCCTCTTTGTCAGCCTCCTCCCTTCTTCTTGTCCCTTTTGTCTTTGTTTCATTGCCTTCTTTTGTGTCTGCTGGTATGCTGCTCTTTCACCTCCATCCAATATACTCAGACAATCTCTTTATTTCTCATTAGTGCATTTTGACAGTTAATGAGTGAACTGTGTGTACGTGAGCTCTGAGTCTGAGTCTACAGAGCGAGAGAGATAGAGAAGGGGAGGGAAGGGGGAGGCTGGTGGATGGGGGTGAAATTCATGTTGATAAATCATGTGGTCAGTAGTATAGGCCTATGTTTATCTCCTGCTGTCAGTGGAGTATGGGGTCTGAGATACTGCTCACACGTTCAAACACACACGCATCAACAAGGACGACAGAGGACTGTTGTTACCTGAGATTTCTTGCCTTCCTCCTTCGTGCACCCCCTCCTCCTCCATCAAGGGGGTGTGGAGGCCAGAGATAGAGCACGCCTCCCTTTCTGTCTTTTTTTATTTTTAATTTTTTGCTTTGTCTCCCCCCCCCCCCCCCCCCCCTCCCGAATCCCATCAGTCAGCTGTTTGTGCTGATTAGTGCGGTTAACTAATAGACTTTAAACCATTCTCTCCCCCTTTCTATGTTTATCTCTCTCAATACTTAAAGAGATTTCTAATTAAAAATTATTCCTTCCATGCACAAACAAGCAGAATTATCATGTTTTTCTGTATGGGATTTATGTTTGCCTGGTGATTTGCATGGTTTTTACAAAAATGTATAAGCTTGTAATTTGAAAACATAATAGCTGCTGGCTTTTACAGGTGTTGAGGATTTAGTTTTTGTGGTTCTGTATCAAACAAAGGTACGTATGTACTGATAGATATGTCTATAGTGATGGAGATTAGATGTCTCCTATGTTGTTTTAGATGGAATATGCATTTATCATTAAACAGATGGTGTGCAGTTTTATTCCAATGTTGTTTTTTCAAAGTTTTTTTCTTCTGTTCTAACATGAAAAAGGTCCCAGCAGGAGAGCTTGTAAATTCTAGTCGACTGTGAATCTGTCATCTTACAGACAGAGTTTATTTTTATATAGTACGCGCTGCTGCAGTCAGCAGAAATGTACCTGAATTTATGAGATTATTTGTGCACAGTGCTGCTGTTTGGTAGAAATGTCAATAAGACCACACGTGAAACTTTATCACAAGTGTATGAACCACAATTAAAACAATACATGTCAATGTAAAAGCATGCATGAGTTTGAACACCTACCTGATGTACCTGCAGAGCACTCACCTTTACAGAGCGTTTGCATGTGATTTAAATTTGGGTTTTTCCTGCCCACAACTTTTCTGCAACAGTTCCCATAAAACCACCGTACAGTTAGCAACCATTAGCTCCAGCAGGAAGAAGTTCATAATGTTTATGAGCTCAGTTTAAAGAGTCAAATCTTCAAACCGATAATATTTAACAGAGATATGAAACACTCACGTTCTCACAACAGATCGTTCCAGTGAAGTTGACGTAGATTTGACGTATTTCAGATAAGTTCAAACAACCAGCTATGACCACAGTGTACAAATAAAAAAAAAATGTAAATAGACCAGTTCAACTTTAGTATTAAAGGTGAGAATATGTTGATGTTTACAGCTTGTTGCACTGCCCCCAAGTGGCCAAGGAATCATTTCCTTTCTCTCCCAACATGTCTTGTGTCCTCTCTGTATCCATGATGCTTAAAACTAGAGTGTTTACATACACACATATGGTGAGTTCATTAAACCCAGTGCACTGATGCAGATTGAAATATCCAGGACTATGTACAAAACTAAAAAATGGCTCCACCTCAATTAGCTAGTTAGTTAAAATGTGACTTAAATATGAATGCATTAACTGATAATATGTAAAAACACTTCACATTTTAAATGCTGTATTTTCACTGAATTAAAATCTGTATTTTTTCCATCATCACTGCACAATAGGACGACTTCCTCTGCACATTTTCTTCTATTGTTAAGTTAGTTCAAACACATAGCTGAGTTTCTCCATTTGCATATTGGTCATGGTGCTACTGCGAATTATGGGGAGTGTGTGCATTTACATATGTGTGTGTGATGACACATGCCTGTGAGGGTGTGCTCTCCCACTTGTGTTTGACAGTTGGGAGTGTCGCCTTGACATTGTGGCCTCTGTGAAAAGACGTCAGACACAACCTATGTAAAAGTGTGTGTGTGTGTGTGTGTGTGTGTGTGTGTGTGTGTGTGTTCTGCAACAGGCCGGTGGGAAGAGAGACAGATTGCGTTTTAACAGCCATCGCTGTCATCTCCAACAGCTGTCCTCTTCCCATTCTCTATTCAGAGGGCCTGTGTTTGCATTGTCTCCCCCATGACCTCCCTTCAAAGACCTACCAAAGAGAGGGAGAGAGAGCAGGAGCCAGGCAGAGGGAGAGTGGGAGAGAGGGAGGGGGGAGAAGTGAGATAGACCACTGGACAGTGAAGAAGAAAATGGAGAAAAATGCAAATAAGGACAAAAAAAAGAAAAAGTGCAACATAAGGAAGCGGACTGAATGACGAGAGGCTGATGCCACGACAAAGGGACATTAGATGCCCCAGCACTGTCCCCATCTCTTCTGCCATCCCTCTTAATTTCTTGTTTCCCTCCCCACCGCTCTAAATGTGCTCTCTTTCCTCTCCCTCCCCTCTTATTATAACTCCACCACCTCCCACCACCCTTTTCCTCTTCCTCCCATCTTGTATCTCTCCCCCTGCTCTGCTTCTCGCTCTGCCTCTCCATCACTCCCCCCCCCTCCACCTCCACCTCTACCCTTCTGCCGCTGCTGCCCTGTCTCTCTCCCATGTTGTCTCTTATCAGGTAGAGGGGAGATAAGGCTGCTATCTCGTCGTGCCAGGGCTTTGACATGACGCTTTAATGCATAATAAGTTCAGTCATCTTTTAATCAATGCAGCCAAATGATGAGTTTCTGAAGGGTTAACAGTCAGTCATCTGCAGGTTTCGAGCTGAAACCACAGAGATAAGGTCTGCCTCCAAATCAGACAGGAGAGTGCAAAAATGCAAATCAGATGTTTCCACAATCACTGTCAAATTCTCAACATTTTCTGAGCACATCCACTGAAATGTTCTATTAGCTGATTTGCCTTAAATCTCTTATGAAGTAGTTGCGGCACCGTTGTTGACAGATCTGAATATTTGATTGAATCTGCTTAGGACAACGTATTGAGATGAAGATAAAAATGGCAGCTCTTAAACACATACACAGCCGGTTCACCTACAGCTTTATTTACAGTTTGTGTGTTACTTCAAATTAATTTGGCAACTCAAAGGTATTTGCATGACTTCTTAACAGATGATGTGTTTTGAAAGTGGGTTCTAGTAGAACCTGGCATTTTAAATACCTCACAACCATCATGTTTGGCTGGATGGTGTTTTTGTGAATCAGTCCAAAATGTAATTACCACTAAAAAAATATAAGTGTTATTTATTCTCCCTCTATATCAATGTTCTCTAAGGGGATTATTGTTTCCAGCTGATGATGTAGGGACTGGTTATTTGTTTTATGCTGTATCTGTATGGAAGGGCACTCGTAATTGCACTATCGCTCTTGTTCTGATGGCCATGCAACCAGTTTTAGCCAGAGGTCTAATTTTATTAGTGAGTGCTTCGTCCCATTTGTGTTGGAGCAGTCTGTGCATTTCTGTGTGTCATCGTTTGAGTTTGAGAGCTGAGGTTGCACAGTTATCTGTTGCTGTGGGTTTTGACTGCACCGCACCTGTGAATGGAAGGCAGGAGAATCCCGTGAGAAGAACTGTATGATGGGAGTCAGTCTGAACATCAACAAGCTAGAACTCAACTTTCTGAGAAGAAAACAAACTTAAAGATACGCTAACTATCACCAGATGCCACTTCAGCTGTCTGTCTTCACTAATGCTCCTTTTCAACCAGCACAAACTTGGTGTTAGTGTACGTCTGCATATGATTTTCCACACAAAGCACAAAAACAAGCTCTATGTCTGTGTAAATTTAGTCTTTAGCCGTCTACCTAGTGTCAAATATGATGGTATCAGTCACACTGCACTTACACAAATCGAATAAACGATCATCACTCTGGAACCAGTTTTCCCGGCCAAGCTCAGTTTTTTGGATGTGAAAACTCAAAGAACTGGTTTGACATTAACTGGCTGCAAACAGAGGGTATTAGTGTTAGGATTGTTGCAGGAAGCTGTTCTGAGAAAAGCTCAAAGAACACACTTGACCTGCACCAAACAGAGAGTAGTTGGTGATCATAGTGGAGTTGGTAGAAAAAATTAAACTCTTTGTAAATGATGCCATCTGAAACTCCAAATGGCTGAACATGAACATTTGTAATGGTCTGGAATATAAACATAAAAGTGGATAAGTTGATGACAACTATTGGAGTTATTGGAGCTTTTACATAAGCGAAACCACGAGAACCTGTTGTTTGTAGCGTAGACAGTTCATTCACGATGTCAGCTGTCTCTGGAAACACCCATCTACAGCTTCCAGCCTCCAAGTTATTTCCATGAATGTGTCCAAGGAATGCTTTTGAAAAAATATGTTTGGCTGCAGAATTATTCCAGGTTTTGTTTTGGAGGATTCAGGTGGACTGATCCCACCCCGTCAGGAGAAGCTGCCTTCTCTGTAACACCACCCACTCTGCCTTTCACTCTTCAAATCATTCTCCTCCTCTACTTTTTAGCCTCCCCAGCCTTCCTCCCTTGTCAGCTTCTCCAGTCACCCATTCAACCTCCCTGAACTGCTCTTTCCCTCCTCCTCTCTCCCCTTTTCCCCTCTTGATGGTTAGTTCATGGGTCAGCCGGGTGACAGGGCCTGAGTTGGGAGATAAGAAGAAACCAGAATGGCATTACTACACCCGACACACTGAGGGGTGATGCTGGGCCGGCGGCTGGATGGAGAGATGGGATGAAACAGCAAGGGATTGAGCAGTGACGGTGGGGGTTAATCTGCCATCGTTTGAAGTAATAACACATTAGTGATAATCATCGCTACATGCAAAAAGAGAAGAAGGACACACACATGCACATTTGGGTGCTGCACACAAAGACACAGACAGACAGGAACAACAAACAGGAATGCAGAAAGACCCTGATTCTTATTCTCTCTGTGTCTCTCACTGTAAATCACAGCTCTCTGTACTTCCACCCAGCTGCTGCCCCTCCCTCAATCCTGTGTGGATATCAGGCTGGTGCAGAAGGGCTCAGCCCAGCTGATAGCAGGTCCTCTGGGGGTTGGGGGTGGAGTGTGGAGGGGTGAGACATGGGTGGGTGGAGGTAGTGGCAATGAGTGTGTGTGTGTGTGTGTGGAGGGGCTTGGGAGCAGCAGCTCAGGGACTAGAAGGCTTACCCTCCTCCCTCAGATATGGAGGTCAGGGGTTAGGTGGTGCAGCACGGCCAGTGTGCTGCACAGGAGCACGACCGGCGTGTGTGTGTGTGTGTGTGTTTGTCTCGCTGTATCCAGCTTCCATGCACTGGCTCTTTGTTCAAAGTGTGTAATCATAACTTCTGCAAATCTTAATGTGTGTTCTGATTGACACTCTGCAGGTTGTGTGTGGTTACAGATGAGCTCACAGCAGTGAGCTCAGCAGACGAGAGTGTGCACAGGTGTAACAACTCATAAGAAAAATTTTCCCCTTTTCTTCTTTTTCCTGGAGTGATTGTTGAAATATAATCAATTCAGAGGACACTTCATCTTGTAGCAAAATGGCAATTTGACCCCTGCAGAGAGCAGGTCTGATGTGACAGTGAGCGGTGTATTGTCACAGGTGCAGAAATGCTACGGAACCACATGCCAGCATTAAAAAGAAAGAAAGCAATTTCCTTTGTTTGGTGTCCACTCGCTTCTTCTCTCGCTAGGATTTGACGACACTGAGCAGAAGTTTGCCAAAAATTAATGACAGTGTAGATCTTATCTTGTCTGGGTGATAACAGGGTCTAAAACAAACAAAAAATAAACATTTTTAATACCTCATTTGTTGTCATTATTTCTGTTTTATTTCATCCAAATGAAATGACAAAACTGTTTTCAACTGTCCTACACAAACACCAACAGTGACACTGTTCTGTTTCCACTGTGCTGACTTAGGGTAAGTTTAGGCTTAGAAACAACTTGGGTGGTGAAAAGATAATTTGGTAATTATGCGTCAGCTCTTTCTGCTGCTTTTTGTCACTTAAACATAAACATACACTGTTTTTTATAATATGAAGATTGGTGATATTCACGTATTTCTTTTCGGCAAGTTGTAAAAACAATCAATGAATTGATCAACTCACCCTATTGATTGTTTGTTCCTACACATAGAATCCACAGAAGCGTCTCTTGAAATGATGCAACTGGAGCTTTTTTGTCTTACAATGGTTAAAATCAATCTATCAGGTTTTGGACCTAAAAATAAAACTTAATGGTAGATGTTATTAATAACTTACCAATTGTGTCATACTTACTATAGCTAATAAAGGTCATTAAAACACCTCAGAGAGCCACAGTGTTGAACCAGGTGAATTCTTATTTTCTACATTACCAAAATCCAAAGCAGTCTGATCTCCTGCATGAGACGCTGCAAACAGTCCACACACTTTTTTTGCCTATTTTACCTACATTTACATGTATCTTTGTGACTGACTGTATATTGAAAGTCTAATATAAATGTAAATCCCATACTAAAATACACTGAAATAGATTTATTGCCATGAGACCACATGTTTTTGAGGGACAGACTACATTGTTGATTTAGGTTTTTGCAGGATTTTGTGAATAATAAGAAGAAAAAAAAGGAATATATAATAACGGCGTCGTCCTGTAATAATTTAACATTTCTCTGCTGCTTTTTCCTCTATTGCTTTTCTTTCTTTCTCTCTCCATATATCGTCATCTGACTTCTCCCTTCCACCCTTATTCTCTCAAGTCTCATAGTCCCTCTCTAATATACCTTTACTGTGCTCCTTCTTGCTTCTATAGTTTTTCTAACCTGTCCCCTTCTCTCTCCCTCTCCCTTTCTCTCTCCCTCTCTCTCGCCATTTCAGCTTCTGCATTCTTATCTCTATGTTGCCGTCCTCAGTAATTATTATTATGTGCTGCAGAGATAATTCGAAAGCTGTGAGGAGAGAGGAGGGAAAAAAGGGATGAAAGAAACAGTGGCTGTGGCTTCCTGGGCTGTGCTTCTCTTATCTGACCTTGGGCAGAGCCACTTATTGTTAGGCAAATCTCATGTGCAGAAAAATGGAGTGAACGGCTGTGAGAGCGAGTGAGGTGGTTGTGGTGGTGGTTGGGGAGGGGTGTCGGGATGGGATAGGGAGGGAGAGAGTGAGGAGGAGATGGATGGAGGTGGAAGGAGAGACGTCAGAAAGCAGCGGGTAGAAGGAGTGTTTTATGGAGCGATAGGGGAAAGAACTGAATGGCAAAGGAGAAGGATAGAGGTGTAAAAATGCACAGAGAGGTAGAAACAGGCAGGCATATACACAGGCCAGGAGATAGGGGCGAGAAATGGAGGAGGGGAAATGAGGAGGGAGGATGTGTATTGAGACCGAATGTGATGACGAAGAACATGAAAGAAAAGTGGAAAATGAGGAGAAGGAAGAGCAGATGAAATAGAAATCATTTTTATGGAGAGAGTGCGTGAGAGAGGGGTAGTTTAATATGGGTGGTAGTGGTGGGGAGGTATCCGGTTTTCATTGCCTAGTGAAGTAGACACTTTTGGCTTGTTCACATAAATCCCTCTGCTGAAGAGGAGTCATATAAAATCAATTCCCTTTTTGTTTGGGAAGAGAGCATGCTCAAATGTGTCTATTCTAAATTGTACTTCTTGTTGTATGTGCGCTTTGATTTGTGTCATGCCATTGAAGGCATCCCATTGACTGGAGCTGCTTATGATCTCTCAGTAACCTCTCCTAAATACTACTCTGACGTGACACGAGTAGCTAACATTTGGTAACATTTTTCACAAAGTGTGCTTATTGAACCCTTGAATTTCTTTGCATCCATATACAGTTAACTCTGTGGTTAAAATGTCTGGCTTAAAGCTGCACAGTGAGCACGCACACTTGCAAGGGTGAACCATAAATTCCCATCATTGGCGTCCAGGCCCGTGAGGGGCTGATGTGTGGCCTTTTCCTCGGCTGCAGCTCAGCTTTCTTTAATTACAGCCCATTCTGCAGGAACAACAGGCTGTCCTTCCACCAGATTTAAAACGCCCTGCTCCTAGTAATTAATTGGCCTGTGTGTCCTTCACAAGGTGCAAAGTGTGCATATATGTGTGCCTGTGTAGGCGGGAGTGAATGTGTCATTCGCTATTCAAAATCCCAAGAATAGGAAGAAATCAGTCACAGAAATGATGAGGTACACATTAGTTAGATTCTTATACCACATTATGCGGGTTTTAAAACAGTAAACAGTCTAAATAACATAAACATAATTACACAAAAATAAAAGTAGAAATACACTAATGTAATGATTACTCCTTAGAATTAGACATCCTGTGTTCAAAAGTACATAAATATCGTCAGCATATATGATAAATATGCAACAAAACAAGCATTTTAAGAATGGTACATGGACACAGGTGTTTTTAATTACCTTTTTAATATCTGACAGACTGAATGCATTCAGTCTTCTGCTTAATTAAATGAAATCACTGTTTGTAGCAGCCCCAAAATGAGCCAGAGATGACCTAGAAAACTCATCAAAGAAGTATTTTTCACATGCTTATTTTGTGGATGTGTGAGGAGACCTTAATGAGCTTTCAGAGACCTATTTTGTGAAGTTCTCGCAAAAAAATTGTGTCAACGTGTCATTTTTATCCCTCTATTGATTAAAAAAAAGATACTGCTTGTTTGCGCTGGTTCCGTATCTTTCTGTTAAACCGAGCAAACCAGCTCCTCGCCGTAGAATCATATGTGACCAACAGATCAATCTTATCATCCAAGTCTGAGCAAGTGCAATCCCAAAATGTTGGAATATTGTTGTATGAAGTTGATTCAAACAGGACTCAATAACAGTAATATCATCACACCATGCAACCAAATAGAAATGATATGTCCTCAAATAGACGTGCAGTTACATTACATTTGCAGGGTGCCTGTGGAGAGAAAGCGCTCTCTTCTGCAGTCTAAATGGTGTTCAGGAAGCACTGCAGAGAGAGGCTCTGACTGATCAGACCATTTACCTGTGGAAACAAAGCACTTGATGTGATGTTCCAACACAGTTCCTCTCATTTAAACCTGATGCACCTCACCGAGTCTGTCTGCAAAAATAGTGATCGTGATGGTTTTTTAATGGAAACTGAACACACAACAACAGAAACCATCATCATAGCCACTGTTATGTTCAAAGCCATCTTCATTACAATTATTCTTGCTATCATCGCTGATCAATCTGCAGCAGCGATGACCTCCTGCCCCAACATCGCTGAGCCATCTTCTCCAGAGCCACGGGGGCTCCTGTGTCCCCTGCTCCTTTTCCTCCCCCTAAAGCCACATCTCCTCTCCCTCCTCTCCCCTGCCGGCTGCTCAATTCAGCTTCTTTAACGGAGGAACAAACAAACAAAACACCCTGGGGTAATGAGGCCACCTCTGGGAATAGACACAGTGAAAGGGGCCTTGTGTATTGATGTGGGATTGACCATTATTGAAGGAAAGGGAAAGAAAAGGAGGGGAAAATGGAGATATGAAGAGAGGAGCTCTGATCTGATGGAGTGGATTGAGCTGTCTACTGCTGTTGGGGTGCAAAAAGGTGACAAGACAAAACCCTGATCAGTGACTCAGGCAATAAGACAACCACCTTTTGGGTCATTGTGCTCCGGGTGGTGGTCTGGATTTAACTTGGGCTTTCCCACACTATGAACAGGGACGAACGGTGAGTGTGAAATGAAGGGTGATGTGACCACAGTGACCCGTGAATGCAGAGCAGTGGTTCCCTTCATCAGCTCACATGATCGCAGCAGGCTGATGGTTCATTCTGTCACACAGCGGGGGGGACAGGGAAGCATGGCTGTCATATAGTTTGAGAATTCATTAAAATATTTAAACGGGCAGGAAAAGCGAGGAAGAGACGAGAAATAGGTAACAGGAATAATACATTTGATTTCATTTTAATGAAGTAATTCTTGACACTTATTCTCTCGCTGTTAATGAGAACGACGTGTGTCCTTTATGATGAGCAGGCTGCAAAGAAGTCAAACGCAGAGCCACCTACAACGACACCGACTCTGTGAAGATGAGCTGAAAAGCCTCTAAATATAATCCACACTACTAATTAGCTGCCACACACTTGGGGGAAAAATCTGTGCAAATCATGTTCGTTTAATCAAACAGAATTGATCAAGTAATTGTTTATTTGAAAAGATACTAGCTCAAGTATTGGCATCCCTCGTTGCAAAGCTAATTAACCTCCTCCTACGACGGCTGTTTTTGTTTTTTTCTTTAATTCCTTGCGAGTACTTCAGATTCGACCCTCTCGGATTACAGGAGTCATGGTGTTCTTTATTAGCATGGAGCCACTTACACCAAGTACTATTCTGCTGCGGTGTGATTTCATTCTTTTCATACACTGGAAAGGTGTGGATGGTACAGTTGGCTAACAAAATGTGAGAATTTAATGTTAAATGTTGAAACACGAGTGTCACCCGACGCTAGGGTGCAAGTGGGTGGAGCGTTTGTTTATACACCATCTTCAGAAGCACTTTATTGTGTTTTAGATTTAAATTTAAATTGATAATATTAATCAATCTAAAATCAAGTATTTAAAGAGAAAAGAAAACTCCTTTACCAATCTTTCAGTATTAATTCACACTTATTTGATTTTTTCTGTATCGATGTATTTAAAATGTACCATTTCTATTCATAGTGAACATACGTTATCCTCATATTTAGAGAAAATATAATCTGGTTGCATGTATGTTCCCCATAAAAATGATTTGTGATCATAGTTCAGTTGAACAGAAACACATTTTTATGAGACGGTTGCCGTTTAGCAGCTATTACAGCTTCTTTCAGTCCCTACAAGCTTCTCCCGCCTGGTTTCGGACACTTTATCTCGTTCTTCCTGACAGATCCTCTCAAGCGTCGTCAGATTGGATGGGAAGTGGTCTCTCCACAGATGTTTAATGGAGTTCAAGTCTGCCCTCTGACAGTCAGAGACCAATCCTGAAGCAACTCCAGCGCTGTCTTGGCTGTTTGCTTCAGGTCACCATCGTGTCCGTTCACTCATTCTGGCCGAGTGGCCGACTCCACCAAGTGTGGCTCCAAACTTTTTCCATTTCACAATAATCGAGGCCACTGTGCTCCTGGGAACACTCAGATCTTTAGAAATTGTTTTATGCCCTTGTCCTGATCTTTGCCTCTCCAGAAAATGTTATGGTGGAGGTCTACAGTGAGTCGTCTGGACTTCACGACCTTGTCCTCATATACACTGTGAACTGTGGGACGATACTATGTCAGTTCAATTATCCTCAGGTGGACTTGGTCGAGTTTGAGACTCATCTCTAATTAGTAAACAGCATGCGCCTGACCACAATTTGGACTGCAGGGTCATTATGGATTATTGAGTTTATACCAATCCCATTTTATCAGCGCCATTTTAGTCGAGCAATGAATTATCTGTTTATTTCAGGCAATCCACACGAGGTTCCAACTACAGTCTTATGAAATGAAATTTACCTAAAACAAGATTTAAACAGCTTTTATGAACTTTGCAGCCAATGATGCTGATAATTGCCACAACCATAGTTTGTAGAATGAAAACTCATTATGGGACTTTTGTATTTTTTACTCATTATCTTTACTCATCAGTAATCCCAAAAGTGTTGGTGTGTGCACAGTCGATCCCCTGGTGCCTGCAGACGAAATGTACAATCATCAGTTTATTAAACTGCAACGTTTGTGGGGAAGAATCACTGATTCCTTACCAGTTTCTATACTGATATCATGTCCCCTAAAGACAGCACTAACTAGACTGTGGCTGATGAGTTTTTGTAGTGCATCATCTCATTTCTCATCTGTCCTGCCTCTTTTAAAAACATGGTGCCTGATAGAAAACACTCCTGAATATCACCTTAAACGTGTCAATAAAAAGATGCTACTGTAATTTTTATTACATTTAAACGCATCCAATAATCAAAACAAAGCAATGACCTTGTGTTTTCCATCACTCTACTCAGTCCCCAAGCGTCGGAGTGGGCGATGGCGGCGGCGGTGTGCAGCATGGTGGGCATTTGTGACAGAGAAGACCAGGGCCAGAGTGAAGGGCAGCTGCCAATGCTGGAACCTGTGTGACAGTTGTAAATGACTGGCCCGATCGGCTCCTTGTAGTAATTATCTAAATGGGCTCATTCAAAACCTCTTCATTGTGGAATCAGTTAATTAATTAGCTGTTTCACTGACAGGATAATGGTGAGAGCATGCTAAATAGATTAGTCTGGAACTTGATTTATCGTTGCAAGGCACCCCCACCCAACTCTGTTTATCACCACCTCTCACCCCCTTCCTCTCTCTCTGTCTCTGTTTTTCTCTTGTCTTTGTAGCATCTATAACAGCCACCCACCTACTCGCTGAAAATCCCCCAACTAGATACAAAGCTGCTGAGCTGATAAGGCCAAGAAATTTGGAGCCAACAATGCTGAGTTGAGAAGAAAGTGATATCTTGCAGAACAGGCGTTCGGTTTGTACGTTTATAGGAGACTGAGCGCACAGACGCACAGGTACGATCCTGCATGTCTCTTTGAAGGCAGCTGGGATACCTGTGAGTGGCTGACAGCTACATGTTGTTTATCTGTCTAAATGGGACGATCAGTGTATTACTAGTGTTTAACTTCTACCTTTCTGATCTCATTTTCATCTAATCGCGTTTGTTTTCAAACTGAGCTTTGCACAAGACGGTGTGCAACAGCAATAAATCAGATATTAAATGAAAATATTTGCATCCAGATGAATAAAAACACCAATTTAATGTGAAGAAAGCCCAGTTTTGGGGCTAAAGTTGCACGTACAAGTTACTAATCTTCAGGTTTTGGATAATGGTTTTACATTAACCATTATTTACCCACACTGAGCCTAAAAATAGCAATGTGGGCACAGTTTGCTTGAATTACTGTGCTATCATCAAGTGCTACATATTTCTTTTTTCCTGCACATGCTTCCAATGTTTGTCACATCTCACCTATAGGAGGAAACTGTGTGCTAACATAAAACTTTTTATTAAATTACACAGATCTAAACAATCTGAACCCAAGTCTGGGGTTGAGCTTCCTGTCTACAGTTATAACTCTACTGTCTCTATTATCAGCGTTGTGTCTATATCTTTATTTATGTTCAGTACGAGGTGATCGCTAACGTAGCAGCTCCTGTCGGCTGCACACACGTCATTTGTTCTGACTTTTCCCCAGATTATTCCTCCTGCATCATCATTGTCTCATGTTGGCCGTGCTGGTTTTGTCCAGCACCTCCTGCCTCGTGGGTTTGTTGATCTGGCTCAGTTGTTGTCAGCAGATCACACTGAAAAATATATCAAAGGTAACATGCAAAGAAGCTGCTGTTCCTCCCACACTCTGGAACTCAGGTAGCTTTTCTATAGTTGAATGCTGTTGTTTGGAAAATAATGTGATTTTTATTTCAATAAAACTTCAATTTTATTCTCCTTTTCTAAACCCACTTTACACCCCCATCCTTTTTCTTTCCTTTATGCCATTGAAGTCCCATGTAAAGGTTAAGGTTAGGAAAGGTCGTGGTTATGGAAGGTTAAGTATGTTTGTGTGATATTTGCTTGTCTTTGCACTTGTTTTGTGTCTCTTTGTTGTTATTCTGCATGTTTATGTTTTATGTTTAGCATCTTATTTTGGTTTTGTGTTGTCTTGTTGCTGCTATATCTGACCTCTGTGCCCTGTACGCCCATTGGATGACTAAAACACTTTTTAAGGTTTGGAAAAGTGATGAAGAAATTATGTGCAACATGATTCAAACTCTTGTCTCCTGTGTAAAAATTAGATTCTTTCACCACCTTGATCTCCACACACACTGATTCAACCACACTATAAAAAGCACAAACACCTCATATATTGGCATTGAACATTGGTCCTGCATGTGAAGTGTGTTGTATTTCCTCTGATACTGTGGAGATTTCCAAACTTTAGCTAGTCTGTAATGCAGCTTTGCAGATTATTTGAATGCAAAGTGACAGTGATATAAAAATCCTGTGTCCTTGTGTCAATTGTATATTTTTATGTCTTGAGGTCTTTACACACTATATGAGAATCTCCTAAGAATTTTTTTTAGCATGTCAGATTTTGCCATGAGAAAAGGTGACATTGATTTATTTACCAGCCTTCAAACCAATAAAAACCTCTGACCAATTGTAATACGGCTTACCAGAAGCTGTTCTAGACCTTTGTTAAGTAAAATAATAAATAAAATAATAAATAATACATAAAATATAATTTATATTGAATATTTTCTTGTAATTTAAGTAGTTCCACTGGGAATAGTGTCCTCCACACCCCACCCATTATGTGTTAAACTAGCCTTTTAGCTTGATGCTAATAGATAAAAAATAAAATAAAAAAATCCCCATTAACAGGCTAACAGAGGTTAACATCTGCAGTGATGTTATACAGTAGTAAGGGCTAAGTCCCCCTAAGGATGAAATCCTAGAACCGCCCATGCAGCTTGCAGATCAGGTTACCACTGTCTTTGGAAGACAGGTCTGATGGACCAACTCTGGGCGCTGATGAGTAGAGAGGAAGTTAGACTGTACTGGGACTCCTGGTAATCACAACTTGTGGGTTGCTGTAGTTAAAGTGCAGTATCATGAGATGAGATGACGTGTTTGGATGACCAGTGGTCGGTGTTCCCATTATTTAGAAATTTGCAGAGCATCGTTTCTTTATTGAGAACAATTTTAAGTTTTAAGTTAAAGTGCAATAGTGATCACATATTGTTGATTTTAAATGTGCTGCTGTAACAGAGTTTAAGTCTATTTCCTTCAACTGTTGCATGGAGCAGGAAGTAAACTTGGAGACATTTATATTTGAAATGTTATATATAACAATATATCAGTTAATCTTGTGCAAATGGTCTGAAATGCAACTTTCCTCCTTTGAAAATGTGATCAGAATAATTCCATATCCTACGTGAATATATTCTCTATAATATATATTCTCTGCACTACTGGAGCTGTAGCAAGCAGATCAAGTACAATGACCAGTCAGCCACTTAATAATAATAAAAATGATTTGCAGCTTCGAGTGCTCAGCCCTCCCTGTTTTATTCTTTACGCTGTTCACACCAGCAAATGATTGGTGACAGCGTGCGTGAGCCTCAGAATTGAATTGAACTGAAATAAAAATGAATTTAATTGAATTGAACTAGATGTGCTTGATAGTCTAAAGCAGCGTCAGAAATAATAAAAGAATCATCTTTGAAGTGTGACTACGTTTCAACTTGTATACATACTATACAAGATCAGAATAATGTATGAGTGGAGCAGACTTGTATTTAAAACACACTAATAACAATTTCAGACTCTGGATTCCTGTTTACAGAAGTAAAAACACGCTACTTATACTGTAATCTAAAAGCAAACAGTTAAAAGCACTTGTATTTTGAATGACACACTGGGTCAACTCTTGTTAAAGAAAAAAGTCTAAATTAGTCCAACTAATGTTTTCATATGTCAGTGGTGATAAGCACATAGAAATAAAAACACCCACACATCAGATTAGCACAAAGTCACATGGGGCACATGAAAAAAATCTGATGACAAAATGTTCTTCAGTCCGGGGAGAAAAGAACGACGTGGTTTGTCGGGGTGGGGTGTTTGGGGGGGACGACAGGATTGTTGAGACACAGAAAGAGTGTGTTTAAAAAAAAAAGAAGGTGTTACTGAGAGGACTGGAATCACTTGATTAATCAAGAAAGAGAGGCAGAGCTCTCTCCTGCCGATGTCCAATCAAAGCTGGAGCAGCTCTGGGTGCTGCACGGCGGGCCAAATCCTCTTGTTGCTCCACCAGGAGCATGAAAGCCAGGAGGGGAGTCTCCCTTTGTCCACACAAAGGCAACCCTAACGCGCTTTCACTGCGACAAGGAATGGGAGGGCTGTTTTGGGGGGGCTGAAAAACAGCCAACAAGAGGTGCGAATAAGATGCCCATTCATCTCCCGAGCTTTACACTAATTCCCCGACCGTCTTCTTTTCTTTCCTTCGTCTGCTCTGCCACAAAACAACAAACAGCGAGAGGGAGTGAAAACACTAGGATCTAGGGGGCTTAGAGCAGACGTGTAATCCCTGCCACTTCTGACCCTCCATCGGTGTGTAAGTCCCTGACCTCCCCATTGAGATGCTGGGATGTGTGACTAAAGGACGAGTGACCCTCCCGCACACACATCTGCACTCATGCACACACCCTATTGCGCCCGACGCAGCCCCTCACTCACACACCCCACACTCCAAGTCTTTTTAAAGAGCTGAGCTAAGGAATTCAGGCTTTGGAACACCTCTACGCAGCTCAAAAGAGTGAGTCTGTGAGGAGTCTATAAGTAGGGCCAGGCCTGATCGTGTTTCTTTTCTCCCACAATTTAATTCGTCTTTAGAGGCCATCTCGTTAACACGATCTTCCCTCGCTTTTTTCTTACCTCTGTCCCCTCATAAAAAGGCCCCCTCCCCTCTCCATCTTGCCCAACTTCAAAGGTCCCTGCCAGCCGAGGAAAGAAAGTCACCTCTTTCTTCCATTCAGCCTCTCTGGTCTCTTCTCGTTCCTCTTTTCTTGCTGTGGCTTTCTTTCTCTTCTCTCTCCTCGCTTCTTCCCTAAAGCGGCTGCCGAGAAATCATCTCACTTTCTACCGCTGCTTTGCATTTGAAAAAAGGAGTAATTAGCCAGAGGCTGCGAGGAGGGGGAGACGGAGCTGAGCGAAGGATGTGTAGAAAGCAAAAGGGGAGAAGAAGAAGATGTCCTCTCTTTGCTCTCTGCTCCCTCCCCCCTCCTTGTCCGCCATCAAACTCAGGTCTCCTCTGGTTCTCTACCTACATGTCCTCTGCATGTGGCACTAGTGGCTGAGTTTGTAATAGATGAAAGACTCTGTTGCACCTGATGTGAGCTGCATTTAGGGCGTCTGAATGACTGAGGGGGCCAAGTGCAGGATGAGGGCTCTGAAACATGCCAGGGATTATAGATATTTACAGTTTCAGATGCCCAAGTGAGCTGTTAAGTGGGACGCAGTTTTTGTTTTTTGGCATGAGTTCACATCTACATTTACAAAATCACAATTATACGAGCAATGACGTTTGCTTTTCTTTTTTCTAAATAACATAAAGCAGCAAGGACACACATTTGCACTTTTTTTTTTTTGTGAAATGAAGTTTTATAAGGCACTATTCAGCCTGAACAATGTGAAAAACCAAAATTCTATCACAGTTATCTCACTTCAGTGCATTTCATTTCAGGACCCAGTGCAGTCCCTGTGGTGATGCTTCAATTCATCCACTGTCTGACAGTCTATTTCAATAATCTACATGCGTATAGCCATAAGGCAGAGATAGGCTCAGCCCAAGCATATCTAAAGGTGCAGTGTAATCCTGTAATATGCAGAGTAGTGAGGAAAATTCATTCTCCCCTCACGCCCATTGGGGTCTTAAGCCTCCTGATGCAGCTGATAGTGATCCTGTGTTATCTCCACAACACAGAACAATTTAACACACTCACCCCGTCACTCCCACACACACACACACACACACACACCAACCCACGCATGTAAAACCAAAAATCAACCCCATGGCCACCTTCAGCGCATGCAAACACACACACATTTGCACACAGCTGCTTCACAGGAATATTCAAATGCACATACACCGACTCGATCACGGTTTCATTCTCTAGATCAGAGTAGATGGAAAGCACAAGCACATGCACACACAAATGAGATGCTTCCTCTGATCCCCTCCTCATTTATGCTCTTACCTTTGATTTGCCAAAGTAAAGTGCCACAATGAAAAACATAAGCATGATTTTCTTGCTGATATGATGATTATAATGTAATTTCAAGTGAAAGTGTTTTTCTATTGAGTTTCATGTTAAAAATAAAAACACCACAAAGTGGAAATTGGGTTAAATAATGAAATGGGGGGTGTGAAATGTAAATTGCATTTGAGCGAATGAGGAGGAGAGAAGTGGAAACAAGGAGATGGCACAAGAGGAAACAAGAGGTTATGATTTAAGAGGAGAGAATACGAGAGGAGAGGATGCAAGAGACAGGAAATAAGCAGAGCAGGAAATGAGAAGGAAGAAAGCAACACGAGATGAGAGGAGGGAAAAAGAAGACAGGTGACGAGAAGAGGAAATACAAAAAGAGGAGAGGAGAGGAGGCCCTAGAGAGCATGAGGGCTTATCCAGAGGAGAAGATCAGGGGACCTGGATGTTGGTTTAGTCTGCCTCTCACTGTTTGTCTTGTCTGGTGTGGTTGCAGTTGTTTACTGAAGCTTATATCTCTATTTTATCTGCAGGAAAGTTTGCTGCTCTGAATCTATCTGAATTGTTTTGGCTGTCTTAAGCATTTCGAGGATGCAGCACTGTGCAGAAATCCAGCTTATAAGCTAGTGTCCAGATTTAGGTTCAGTCCAGCAGCTTTAAGTTTCAGTGATAATTCTGCCTCCCTCCCTCCTCGTCGCGCCTGAATCAATATTCCTTCTGTGGCTTGTTTTCTGGAAGCTGACATAACTTGGCACGTGATTGAGGATGAGTGTTGATCTTTGGTATGGCGCATATGGGCTGCACTGTTAATTCTTAGCACTGTAGATCTCGCACTGTTGATTGTGTCCAGTGTTGACTCTGAGGAAGCACTGCTTGTTGATTCGGTTGTGTACATCTGCTGTCAGGGCCCCCAGTGGTGGCCTGCTAAACGGGAAGAGCCTGCCTGGCAGAGCAGGGTTGTTTGTCTGCTTCCAAACATATTGATCTCCTGCAGAAGGGAAAACATTAGCGATAGCGTCTGCACAGGCTGGGCTGGAGGTGGGTAAATAGCTTTGTCAGGTCTGGTGAGCCTTCTCTGCCTTGTAGGAAATGAATAGCAGGTGTATTTGCTGAGCGCTTGCAGGAGGGAATCTCCTGCCAGGCCGACAAGGCCTGCAGAACGGTGGGATGTCACAGCAGACCCCCTCCCATCTTCTGGCCATTAATGTATGTGTGTAAATGTGTTTTTAAGAGGGGGGCGTTGCCTCAATATTCCTGCAAAGAGCTCCATGAAGCATGAGTGCTCCTGATTTTTTCCCCTTTCTGTTGGTTACAAATATGAAATTCTTAGTTTAAATGATAATAGAAACTGTTTTATATATTTTTTGTATAACAGTATTCCATGTGTGGGCTTGATTCCTCATATTAAACGACTAAATCCTTCATCTCATGACTTAATGTATTGCTTTTTTACATCACTTCCATTTAAACATTAGCACAGAAACATACACACAAGAGACCAGCAGACAGAAAACGAGAAGGAGTCCAGGATATGAATATTTAACAGTAGCCTCTTGCAGCGCAGACTCTGCCAGTCATTGTCAAATAGGACTTAATCTTTTCAATTTCTGGGTGCAAATATACACACTGGCCACTGTTTGTTGCCCAGATTAATGAGGCTCTCTGCCCATAATCCTCTGCTGCTAATTCAAGTGGCCGCCAGTGCGGTTAGCCAGGGGAGGACGGGATGCTGAGAACACATACACAACCGAGATTATTTCCACCTCTCTCCATCCCTTCTGCCTCCTCTTGTTTTCCAGCCCAGCCTTCAGTCTGCTGTGCTGAGGCCAGTCCAGTTCACAGGCCGACCCTCTTCGTCTGCGCACAGCTGACTGTAAATTAATTAATGTATAATTCATTATCGCTGACGTTTGACTGATTAAATGAAAGATGACTGTAGTGAGAGTGACTGGGAAAAATACAAGTGCATGTGATAATTTGATTAGGATCATAAAATAATTTCTATCATGTTTGTTTACATCTTGTGGTAGGAATTACGTAATCATCCTTTTGTCCATGTAACCAACAGTAATCCAGCTGGTGTTTAGCCCACTTAGCCCTGGACGAGTATATAGCAAACTGGTTTCTAAATAATTTTGACCATAATCATGGAAAATGATGGAAAATTATTTCTCAAATATAGTATTTTTATTGAAACAGCACAACATTGAACACTTTTAGCATTCAGTTGAAGGAAACAACCTCGGAATAACTGATTAAAGAGCGGTTCTTTTATAGCAATTTGTTTTTAGAGAGTCTTTATTTGTAGTTTTTTTCAGCTTTCTTGCACATTTTAACCATTTTGTATAAACTTTACTTTGATTTCTTTAAAGGATGAGGTTGTGGTTTATTATATTTTTGTTGTTTATATCTCATAAAGAGTTTGTAACAATTATTAATCCACAACAGGGTTGAGTTGATTTCTCTTTGTTGTAGAGCTCCGTTGCAATGAACAATCATCACTTTACACCATCTTTGAACAGAGAGTCTACTATATGTGCATGTGCACTGAAAAACATGCATCTGACACAGAGTCTGATGCACAAGAACAGATTGTCGGATATCACGTATCAGTCATATCACAGGAGGGAGAGACCCAGACGATCATCACACTCACGCTCACAGAGCATGCACACTTGTGACCACCTTCGGTTGTGCCTCACAGTGTCAGACACACACGAATGAGATAATGACAAATAACCCCACCGCTCCTCTAGACTTTCCAGGAGACATTAGGTCAAATGGATCAAATTATGACTATATAGGGTCCATTTGCAGGTTTATGGTGATTGGAAAAGTCACCATCTCACAGACACTCTTTTTCTAATCATTTTAAATGGGAAAGTAGCTTTTTGCAAACTATGTGCATCACATGATCAATGTGGAAGTTGCAATACAACTACTGTCCACTACTGCAAATCTTCACTGCCAAGCTGAGCTCATTAATTGTTTTGCACAGCTGATATTGTGTTGACATGACTCTAGTGGTTTAGCTGTAGTTGAATGTCTGCACACATTATCAGGGGAGTTTTATTTTCGAGGTTACTTCCTGCCTTGAGATATTAAACACAATGCTACTGTCCTTCTTTGTGGTTGACACAGTAAAAGTCTGTCAGCTGCTGATCCTGCCATGGGCAGTCCAGATAGCCGGCCGACCCTCCTGATGCTTCCTCAAGGTGGCCGAGATGAGGCTAAAGGTCAACGTCACACACACACTCCCAACTCCTACTACCTCGGAGGTGTAAAGAATTCTCGCAGTCAGCTGATTTTTCTTTTTATACCATTCTCCTCTCCTCTCCTCTCCTCTCCTCTCCTCTCCTCTCCTCTCCTCTCCTCTCCTCTCCTGGTTACTAACCCGAGCTCTTTAACTAAAAGCACCTTCAATCCATCGTTTGGTCCATTAGTGCTGCCACATGGGGGAGGCTGGGCTCTGGCGGCTGTGTGTGACCCTACTCTGATTAATAGAGTAGGTGAGGGCAAAGGTGCAATGCACACCCCCATTCATTACCTCATTAGGATGGCCCACAGTGAAAGGTGATCTCCCTCATTATATCTCAATGACAGGGGCTGAACTCAACACAGTGTGAGCCATCCAGTCACACTTTTACTCTCCACAACTACCCCGAACCCATGCACCTGTCTTTTTTCCACTGTTCCACATAAAGTCACACCACTTTACCCAGCAGTTGATTGCAGGAAGGAAATTCACCCTGATGAACACTTGTGTGCAGAGACTTGTGACTCCTGCTCACCTGGAGCTGAATAATGCTCCAATTATCTATTCACAAGTGCGACGTAGGACAGCACCAAGCAAGACTGTGTGTGTTTGTCTGTGTGCATTTGTTTGTCTGTGGAATCATGTGTGGTTTAGCGCTCACAGGGTGAAAGGTGGATCTGGTTGTTTGAATTCGTCCTGGACTCTGACGAAGGTTATATTTGTGAGTTGAGATTCCTTCCATGTTTGTATTCCTTGATGAGTCTCGTTGTGTCCTGTCCTTCTCGTCAGAAGACAGTTATTCAAACAAGTGCAGATTCCTTTTGACTGGAAGAGCTTCACAAAAGTGTCTTTTAATAAGACAAGAATGCTCAGTGCACAACAAATTAAACCCACAGTACGCAGCTTTTTCAGAGTATTTATAAAAGATATACGCTCCAAAACGTACCTTAATGTGCAGAGGTGCTGTTGACGCCTCCTGCTGAGTCAGACTCATGTAACAGAGCAGTTTTTTACATGAGGCTTCCCCTTCGAACCAGTCAGAGATTGTTATAACCTCTGTTTGATTAGTACGTTTTGCAGTTGAAGAGCTGTGCAGATTGTTTTGGAGCACTGAAGAGGTCAGTGGACTGATTTTTGAGCCCTTGTTTCTTATTGGAGCTCGTTGTAGGAAAATATGCCAAATATAAAAAAATATATGTCTTTCTGTACAACATCCATAGACTCCTACAAAACGTAAATAATTAATTAATTAACTTAATGAAGAAAAGGGTGAACACATGTTTCATATAGTCACATATTTGTTTGTTAAACTACGATCTTTCTCTAACCTTAACTAAAGCGCATTTATTGCCTAAACCTAACCACACATGATGTGGTATTTGGAGCATTTGCCTATTTGACTGTGTTTTCACTATGTGAAGAGTCATTTTTTAAATTCTATAATTCTTTCTGCGTTGTTCAGTTGAAGCTCTTTACCTAATGTGCTTGTTTATGGTCGTAAGTTGCAGTTTGTTGGTTTCGAGGCATCTGTACAGATGCATGAATTCTAAACAACATTTGTTTTGTGTTATTTGGGGATCTTCAATTTGTCTTTCTCTAAAAAAATACCACAAATACAGTAGATCGAAAATCAATCAAAAACAGATCTGTCTAACAACTACTGTGTGTGTATCAAAGCCCGCTGCTGCATTTCTTAATCCTCAAGCTCCATTTGTCAAAAACTATTATAAACACATCAGTGAGCCACACTGCTGCTCTGGGTGACGTGTTCCTTCATTCAGATGAACATGGGGACACTTTGTTTTGAGTCAATCCCACAAACACACACACACACACACACACACACACACACACACACACACACACACACACACACATGTCCCGCTGCTACAGAAACTCACTAGAGAATCAAATGTGTATTAAGCTGCAGCTGTTTTGCAAAATTACAGAACCTTTTGCAGATAAAGAGTTACTAAGAGCGCAGGAACGAACCGGCTTTTTAAAATGTCGTTTTCACTCTTTGACTTCCAGAGTCCAGAACGATGTATTATTATCCAACCATTAAAACTTGAAATCTTACAGCTATAGAGGAGACGGCAACGACTACAGTTGAGGATAAAGTATTTTAATGTGAACATAGTCTTAGACAACTTTCAGTGAAATGTATTAGAATAAGAAAATGACTGAACAATACCACTGTTATCATTTAAAGATGGTCTCTGTAACCTTTGCTAAACAGTGGCCACAAGTCCAACTGTAGGAAATTAAAGGAACATGTAAAAGTAGTAGTGGAGAAAAGTCCTAGTGTCATAAAACTGACTTATTAAAGTTAAACAAAGTGTTGCTAACAGCAGCTACTGTTCAAACTAGACCAAGCAAAGCTGCAGCAGCACATACTAGTGTGTTTAGCTGCTGATGAATTCAGGTTTTCCTTTCTAACAGGACGACTGTGTTATTTCTTTTCTATGATTAGATGTTTAGGTTTCATTTATTTGTGCACTGGACTAAAAAATATCCAATACATGTGTGCGTGCACTGGTGCATGCTTATGTGCATATAGGTGCATACATGCTTGAATGTAACCGAGGTCTTGAATATTTATATATTTGTTAGTGTAGGGTTGGCTGCCTCCAGTGGGATAGAGGTGTTGGTGGTGCTGAGCAGGTGGAGACGGGAGCAGGGCAAGATAGAGGGGAAAGAGAGAGTCCCTCAGGCGTGTCCGGGCACTGATGGCTCCCCTGACAACCTCCTCTGTAATGGTCTCCCTCTCTCTCTGAGTGCTGTGAAATTGCAGGCCGGCGCTCTACAGCTGAGGACTCAGAGGAGACAAACGGCCTTTTAATTCAGAGCGCAGAGAGGTGACGGAGAGGGAGGCCCTAAGGGAGGGCTACCAATCAGACATCCATCATACTAACCTCTCCCTTGGGACTGGCCCTGCCAAAGAGGGGCCCTGGAGGTGGTCTTGAGCATACATGTGTGAGAGCGCGTATGTGTGTGCATGCGTCTTTGGGGTTGGGGTGACGCCGCATGCATGGAATAGCGGCTGCAGGGGAGGGAAGGGGAGAGGGGAGGGACCGGTCTGCTCAGGTGTCCAGTCTGTTACGGTGCAGAGTGGATCAGTGAGGGTGGGGGTGAATTTGGGATGCAGGGGAAGACTTTTATTCCTCCATGTCTCACATTTATCTGTGTATTTTTTTTAGGTTTATACTTCTATCCATCCATCTTTTCTCCTTTATGGCTTCATTTCAGCTCACACTGCACATCAACCACCACAATTTACCAAGCTGCACTTCACCAGGATGTCGTTTTTTCCTCTCCTTTTCTGAAATTCAGTTGCGAGCATTAACCTCTGTTTCTTTCATCCTGAGTGTGCACATTCTGTAGGAACTGAAACTGAAGGGACGCGCTGGGTTCAGGGTTTGTGGACATGGCTTGCACTGTTTAAATTACTCTTTTTTACGTTTGTGCATTGCAAACTCAAAAGACTGAGAGAAAGAAAGAGACGGATGTGCAGCTGCAGCGATATTTCATGAAGGCCCCTTAGCAAAGAAAGGGGACTGATGCTCAAACCACTTCAAATGTTGGTCCTTGGGACTATGTGTTGTTTGCATGTATGTAAATGTTGGTGTTCTAACAAAACTTCTCCACTGAAATAAATAATTCAAAAGTGTTTTAAGCTATTTTTAAAGTGGTTCATCAAAATGTTTCTCGTGTGATTTGGAAGGTTTTCTGAATCCTCCTTACTTGGCTCGAAGGCTTTCTGATCTTTATTCCGTTTGGTGAATGACAAGAATCCACCCTCTTGCGTTCCGGTCTCTATGAAGGCCCCTCCAATATGTTTTGTGAACAGGCACAAAAGACAGGATTTCACCATTCAGTTATAAATATGTGAAGATGCAACATAAATTCCATGATATAGGTAATTTAAGCTTTACTTTTTTTGTCTTTGTTTTTCACTGAATTGACATTTTTACCATAGTTTTGTCAGAATGACTCTTTAAAAAAAGACAAACCTGTATTTCACCACTAGTTAAGTGATATGACTGTGTTCTTTGTGTAAAACAATGAAAAAGAATGAATAAAAAATCTAATTAACAAACACATACATCTTAATTTTATGATCTAAGCACTGCTCTTCAATAGAAGTGTTTCTTTATATCTTCATTTGAATTTATTTTCCAATGAATGTGTTCATCTTGTAGCACGATGTGCCCTGTTGTGCCACATGTTGAGATTTAGCCTTATGAAGACTAAACCAGACCCAGATAATCCACCTGCAAGTCTTCAGGAGTGCGGTTTACAAGCCTCTGGAGACTCACATAAATCTTTAGGACCTGAAAACATCGCAGGACGTAACAAAGGGAAGTCAATGTATAAAACGGCTAAAAATGTTCAGTAAACGCCAGAAATTGATTTAGTTTCTATAGCTGGATGAAATACGATGTGATTTTATTATGATCACTGGCTGCAGGTCATAGTCTTCAGTCTGCCGGTGTCAGAATCCATTTAGTATGTACATAGTGTCTGTGGAACAGGGTTTAAGCTGCTGTATATGTGATCATGCAACACAGGATTCCCACTGAAAAGAGAAAAGCCTGTTGCTGTCCTTGGTGCTCCCTGCCTTCGGTACCATGGACAGCTCCTTCATCTTTCTCCACAGGTGAGCATCTCGCTCTTTGGGTGGTGTTCAGTGTGCACAGAGCGCGCTGCAAAGCAAGGGCAAGCAAACAGCTTTTTATTCTTCGCACAATGCAATGTGTTTATATTCAAACAAGAGGCGAGGGGAAGCATTTGCCTCATATGTTCTTTTTCCCACCGTGGTCTTTTTGTCTGCCTCGTCTGAATTTCCCCCTTGTTTTGTTTTGTTTTTTTTTGTCTCTCTTGTTTTACAGGGTAAGATCTGCTGCGATAGGAGCTTGGATAAGTGAGGAAACTCATCCAGCCTTGTCTCGGTGTCTGTGGTGTAGTTTGATAAGAAAAACTCTCATTTAAATTTTTGCCACAGTTGAGAAACGACAAAAGAAAAACAAGAAGCAGGTGAAAGAACAAGAGAAAGGAACACGTGAGGTTCTGCTGTTAGTGTTAATGACCATTCAATGTAAAGTGTGTGGTTTAAAACCGACTCCTCCTGAACAAGATGAGGACACTTGGACTTTGCTGCTTTTGGATTATGCAGGTGAAATTCCTCCTAATTTGAACACAAATGTGATTAGAACTTTACTATTTGGAGTAAATTACAGTATATTCACCTTTTCTTTCTTTTGCATCTGAAGTTATTTCCTTGTTTTATTACCTTAATCAAAAGGTTTGAAACGGACGGCAAGTAAATGAACACAAAGATCTGTAGTGCATCAAAAACTACACTGTAAAACACCACAAAGAAATTCATCCTTTCTTATTACCTTAAATATTTGTTCATTTCAAGTGAATTCAACTTAGAATCTATGAACATTAAATATTCTGAGTTGAATGAATGAACTCTCAGTTCATTCTTTTAAAAATCTCCACTGCTCTTTCATTTTATTTTTACATATATGTTAAATAAAGTCATGGTTGTTTGGTTTTCATAATTAAAATGATGCAACAAAAAGATCAAAGTTAGTGTTGAATTCAGTCTCTGTCTGCACGTCTGCAGCAGCTCCAGATGTTGTCTCCAGATGACCATTTGAAGCTGAAACCATCAAGGTGGCTTCACATCAGCATGAAAGCAAAATGATCAATATTATTAAAATCATACAAAAACAAAATATAAAGATATCATGATGTCAAAGGGGAACTTCTGGAGGGTTCCCACAAAGAGACAGGACATAGTCTGAGGGGCAGCACCAAGACTTCACCTGCTGTATAAACTGATAAATGCACTTTTCTTTATAGCATTTTGAGATAATGTGTGTCTTTGTGATATTATCTTAAATGAGAGGAAAGCACACTGAACTGAACTGACCTGAAGTGATATATCTGTATAAACGTGCAGTAAATCAGCCCAGTAATTCTGTATCCTGCAAACTCATTAAGTGAAATTTAATTATCATTAATACAAAGTATAATTAGATAGAGGGCTAAAAATAAACAGCACCGACACTTAATGATGTGTCAGTTTAGCTGTGTTTGTTGTCCTATGTGTTAAAACAGTCGTGTTGTTTCTCTAAATGTTTCTTCAGCGGTGCAAAATGAGTCAAAAATCGCACCTAATGTCATTCAAATGGATCTGAAAAGAAAAAGCTTCAGCAGTTCTCATCCATCCACCAACATGAATTAGCGTATTGTATGTTTGCTTAACTGCAACTAACAAAACGAGGCTGTTGGTAAATATTGAAATTCCCTTCGATTGGTGGCCACTCTGTTAAAGCACCGGGTGACCAGGCTCTCCCTATTGATGAGCTCCAGCTAATCCATCGCATTTCCCTGTAAATAGCTTTCTGCATGAGAAAAGGCCCGCGGCCCCTCCTCTTCACCCGGCACAGCCACAGTGTGATGCAGGAGCGTTTTGTCACAAGGCCATTATAAGGCTGTGTAGCATTAGCCCTTGTTCGGCTACTCCCACTCCTGTTGCATCTATTCAGATTCATTTCAGTGGCAGCGCCGCGCCATGTAAAGACGCAGCCCTCATCTGTTGTGCACGGATCACCTTCAGCGTTTATTTGTGGACTTTCAGGTTTAAGGTCTGATAAAAATGGTCTTCTTCGGTTCCACAGTCTAACCTGCATCTGATGCGCTTCCCTGAAAAGTCAGTCATGTCTCCACGACCCTCCGTGAAACCTTCCACACGCACCCCGGCCTCTAAAAGCGCCACTAGAAGCACCGAGCAATTCACGGCCCCGGTATTTCTGCACGGCGTGTGATTCAAGTCCGCTCCGAGGCTACAGCTATGGACGTGTAACCATAACAACTGCGCTCTGATTGGCTCTGCTGGCACGGGAATTAACGAGAGCGTCATCCAATGTGAGCGCAGGACGCGCGTCGCGCTGGCAAAACCTCGTGATAACCCAGGCACAGTGATGCGAAAGTGGCGGCGTGAGGTGAGCCCGGAGGAAATGAGTGGACCCAAAACAAAGCGTGAGCCAGGGATGAAATATTAGAAAGAAACACGTTTGAATAGTGGTGTTTTTAAAAGTGTGTCCGTGAGAAAACATGCCTGGTTTGTCCATTACGCAGTCCATCAGCTGGCGCGGATGAAATCTCTCCTCCTCTCCGCTGGATTTTGGATTGTGATAAGTGCCAGGACAGGAACCAAACGGGACCAGGACTACTACAGTTCCAGAGGATTGTCATTCCGCTGCGTTTGAACAGGAGGTTCCTCCAGTTTTCGCCTGACAGCACATATCCCGGAGCCAAGACGTTGTTCCGCGTAGACCCGGGTCGCCCCAGTCCGAGCAGCGCAGTCCGTGTGGGAAGGTCGGCACTCGGCGTCCTGCAGGCCGGAGACATGATGGTCCACTGTGCCGGGTGCGAACGGCCCATCCTGGACCGGTTCCTCCTCAACGTGCTGGACAGAGCCTGGCACGCTAAGTGCGTCCAGTGCTGTGACTGCAACTGCAACCTCACCGAGAAGTGCTTCTCCAGAGACGGGAAGCTCTATTGTAAAATGGACTTTTTCAGGTAACACAATCAGGAAAACAGAAAAAACTAAAGAAACTAAAAAAAAAAAAAAACTGCGCTTTGATTAAATTTTTACAGCAAAATGAAAAAATTATAATTTTTATTGATGCAATAATGAAACAAAATAGAAACAGAAATAAAGTGGAGTAGGTCTGAACTTAGGTTCTGTGGGTGCACAGGGGTCGAAACATGAATCTATAGGTTGGATTAGTTCAGGTCAGATTAAATAAACAGGTTTAATTTAAAATACATGTAAAAATATAATTGATGAGATATTTATTTAAAATGCAGGATCCTAACTCGTCTTCACAGTGAAATGTTTGTTACGCACAGACCATGTGGCCTTTCAATGGGCTCTTTATAATAAAACAGTGGGCTTCTAAAATTTAATTTCATTGTGGAGCCTCGTGTGTCCTGTACTTGGCATTTTTATCTATTTTCCACATCCAGACTTCACTGTTTCAAACACCCATTAGGCTATTAAGCGCTTCACAATACCTAAAAAGTGTTTCAGGTAATTGAGTGATAAGTGAAGCCCTTGTTTGTTCCGTCGCACTCTCTTAGCATCATTTTCATTTGTATGTGTCACTTATTTTCTCCCAAATTGTCTAATGACATGTAAGACACATGCGCCTTTGTTGGGACGGGCTGTTATTGGCCTCGCACGGCCTTGGCCATCATATTACCGCAGGTCCCATCAAGCGGTGGGTTTTAAATGGCCAGCCATTAGCCAGGCGAAACAGTAATCACCCTAATGTGTCCATTTGTTGTGTAAGTAGAGTTGTGCCCTTTCGCTGGGGGGGGGCTTTGCCGTGCATGTGAAAAGGAGGACGGTGAAGCGATACCATTGCAAATGGACAGACAAGCCTACATTAGTGTTAAAACAATGCTCCACAAAAAGAGTGCTTGCTTTCACCCAAAGGCTTAAGCACCCCTCCCCACCCCACACCCCCACACGCCACCCCACCGGACAGGCCGACTGGAAATCCAGGTAGAGAAGGCCCAACGTGAGCCTCAAACATCTGCTGCAACTCTGTATTAAAACGATAAATGAATAATATCTATAAATATCAGTCCAGTCCACCTCTGATCCGCCCTGTCAAACCAGGAGGGGGGGGGCTGTTGAATTTATTTCCACTATTTGTGTATCAAATTGATGAGTCCTCCCACCCAGTATTTAAGCGGGTGAATATGGATTAAGAGAAGATTTTCACGCTAAAATGTTCCTACTTTGCTTAATCCCGTAATATAGACGGAGCCACAATGTGTTGATTGTCACTAATACGTTTTGCGGGGGGGTTATTGTCAGAGCCCCTCCATCAAAATTAGGAACAAGCGTTTTTTTTTCTATCTTTATTTTTTTAAAACCAAAAAACTCACTTCGTTTTTTTATCCCCGCCGCCGCCGATAGTTTAGTTAATTATAAAGAGAAATAAATGGTTTAAATAAATAAGTTTATTCCAGTTTATTTACTGTAGGCTGATTCTTCGTTAACTAAAAGAAATGCACGTAACCATAATATTAATAATAATGTTTATTATTAATATTATTGTTGTTGTTGTTTATTTCTTTATTTGATTAATTCCAATCCACTGTGATAATAATTCTAACTTTTATTATCACTAACATGCACATGCGTCGTTTTCACATTTAAACATTAGAAACTATTTCCCCGTGCGGCCGAACCAGAGGCTGGAGCGTTTCTAACAGTCGCCTTTTGTTCCCCACATGGTGCAACAACTCTTTTCTTTTAAAAACATATATTTGATGTTCATTTTCTGCTTTTTCACAGGCGGTTTGGCACAAAATGTGCGGGCTGTCTGCAGGGAATCTCGCCCAGCGACCTGGTCCGCAAAGCCCGCAGCAAGGTGTTTCACCTGAACTGCTTCACCTGCATGGTGTGTAACAAGCAGCTGTCCACGGGAGAGGAACTCTATGTGATAGACGAAAACAAGTTTGTGTGCAAAGAAGATTATTTGAGCTCGGGAGCCATTAAGGAAGTCAACTTGAACTCAGGTAAAACGCGCTTTAATAACACACATTGGGTTTGACGTTAAAAAAGCAAATATGAATAATAATGATGGATGATAATTCATATTTGTGGGAATCCTGCACGGCTGCAAACGCATATGTGATAAATAAAAGGACAACCGGCCTTTCAGGAGGTTTTAGCTTTAAATGAACTGGAAGATTTCGTTTTTGCAGAACATTTCCACGTTTCGGTCCGTGGAGAGCGTTTCACAACAACCTTGTCAGATGAATGGTTTCAATATTTACCTCCACAGGACAATGGCTCCGTGTTATTGTAGTACAGGGTCCACTGGGGATGAGGACGTTAGTCTGGCTGCGTGTCTGTTCATCCTCATAGAAACTCACACAGCAAATCCACTTCACACCCGTGTGCGCTCCCGGTGTCACGCTCTCCACTTTTGTTCTGATGTCCAACACAAATGTGTTAATTTATTTGGTCATTTTTAGATTTTTTGGTGCAAAACGAGGATTTTTTTTATTTTTTTTGCTTTTAATGAAAAGTTGCGTTTGATTTGTGCAAATAACAAATTAAAAACACACAATAAATAAAAATAAAGACAGAGACGGAGAGAAAAAATAATTAGCACGTGCAAAAACGTGCAAAAATCCCTTTTCGTTCGCATGTACAGGTCTAATTAACCCCCCCACCCCCCCAACGTTTCAGATCATGACCTTCCTCTTGTTTGTTTTCACTTCCCGGTCCCAGTGTCGTCGTGCACAGACAGGAGTTTATCGCCGGATCTGCAGGACCCAATACAGGACGACGTAAAGGAGACGGACAATTCAACGTCCTCAGATAAGGAAACGAACAATATTGAGAATGAGGAGCAGAACTCGGGAACCAAGCGGCGGGGGCCCCGGACCACCATCAAGGCAAAGCAGCTGGAAACGTTAAAGGCCGCGTTTGTCGCCACGCCGAAACCGACGCGGCACATCCGAGAGCAGCTGGCGCAAGAAACGGGACTGAACATGCGGGTGATCCAGGTAAGATCAGCTGTTGTTCATGCGGGGTTTGCGGTGCTGAATCACGCTGCTTGTGATGAGGGAGGATCTGCAGAGACAAAGACACATTCAAGATAAAAGACGTCAGTGAAGTGACACATTTAATTGTGAAAACATGATTCAAGTTAAAATGATCTGACTTCCATAAATGTGTTGGCACAGAAAACAACAACAGAAATGTCCTAAGGTGCATTTAATATATTTCTGTAGTTTTAATTGGAAAAAACCTGCAGGAAGCAACATGAAATGAGTTTTATATTTCCACATAATGTAAAGTTACTGCAGAAAAAAACAAATGTTTCATTTCCTAATTGTTGAAAATCAATTCTTGCACAGTTTGACGCATTTTTAAATACAAATTGAATTAATTGCTCATGTTCAGTTTACTAAAATGACAAATTTGCATTCATATTTGCCTCCAATTTCCATGTTGAAATATCCATATCTGCAGGCGATAATTTATTCTTTGAAATGAAGATCTAGTAATCCAGTTTACTGATGCATAATGAATACAAGGTTTTTTTTTTTTCTTTCTAGAAATCATTACAATGTGCAGGTAGAAGCTTATTGAAGTAATCATGAGTGTTCCACAGCCGTGAAATTAGTAAAAGGTTAGTTTGGTTTTTGTACCGTAGGCAGAAGGAACTCCAGATACAAACCTATTCTGCAGTATAGCACGAGCAGCCTCTGTTTTGGACCTCTCCCTGTCTGCCTTTTCATCCTCAAACACATGTGTACACACACACACATGCTCTGTGTCTGGATGTAGACTGTGTCAGGATGATTAGCACCATCTCTGCCAACTGTGATGTGGCTTTTTGTGCACTCACTGTAATTATCGCTGATTTCACAGATTTACATACCACCCTCCCCTTTCCCACCTCTCTGCTCTTACTCACTTACAGCCAGTTTCCTCTGCTTATTAGAGCAGACCGGGGCCTCTAAAAATGCCTCATCTATATCATCTAGTGCAGGCTGCTGCTGAATGTGTGTGTGCATCAACAAAGCTCAATCAATCAGTCAGTCAGCCGGTCGGTCAGTCCATCCCTCCATCCATGATCTCCACCCCTGAGTGTTGCTGTGTTGCTCGGAGCCAAAATGGAGGCTCTGTTTCGTCATCTTCCTGCTCGTTCACTGTGTGTTAAATACCAGTGCTCTCAATGCGGGGAGCCCCGTGAGCCACGCTGCTTCTCCAGCATGTGCATGTAATCCCTAAGCAACACTCTCTCGAGGGGAGCGAGAGCATTTCCATAAAAATGTACCCTACAGTTAGACGATTGTTCTCAATAAGCAGGTGTCGCCTTTTGCTGCTGGAGCACATAGAGCAGAGCCTAAGTGGTTTTAGGTGTTTTTGTGCGTGCGTCTGTGTGTTTTTGTTAATCTGGAGCACAGTGGGATTCTGCCTCTGGTGTAGCCTAGCTGGTGTGAACATACATCATTATGCAGCTATGATGCAAAGGCGAAACAAGATGTGTTATGTGCTTATAATGCAAATACATTCCTCCATATGGTGTGTAGTTCTGTAATTTAGAAGTCCCGTTTGTTCCTCTTCAAAGACAGTTTATTTAACATTAGCGATACGCTTTTTATACTCTGATTTATGGCTTTGACTGTTTATTTGAACTAGTATTGAGGTTTACTAGCGTGTGCATGGGGGTATATATGTGTGACTTTGTTATTCATCTTAATTTTACAGGAAAACATTTTGCAAAGTGCAGCAAAATATGTGTATTGTTACTAAATCACCTGCTTTCAGCTTTCAAGTGTCGTTTTTAGGTTGGGTCACCTATAAAATACCTAATTTAACATCATGCATTTTAATGTATCCTCTCATTTCTGTCCAGCTTATTGTAGGTTGGAGCACAGCATGATGATAAAATCACTGATGACAGATTTCACTTGTGTAATTCTGATGGGGAGTTGAAATAAAATCTCATTTTACATTTGGTTAGTTTAAACTTTTTCTTGTAAACATTGAGTTCTAAAAATTTAAATGAAGACAAGTCGTGACATATTGATATACAGTAAATTTAGATAAAAAAAAGTGTTTGAGAGTTTGTGTCATAATAGGCCATGGGAGAAATAGTTTATCTTTTGAATAGAAGACATTTAAAGGAATTTTCCAGCTTTAAATCTATTGCTTTAAAAAACTTTCTTGAAGGTCTGGTAGAAATTACACGACACACAGACTCAGTGAGCTTAAAAGTAAATATGAGTGAAAGTCCGTAAAATGATCAGGACTCAAACCAATCAAACCGTCCTGCTTCACGTATTGTTTTGTACAAGATTCCACACAGACTGAGACGTGTGGTGATTGTTATTAGTCTGAATTGTACAATTAGACAGTGTATGGTGACACACAGCGCTTGTTGGAGCAGAATAGAGACAACTGGACACAGATCTGTGCCGGCTGCAGCTCAGTTCATTTTCAAAATTGATGGGATCTGCTGATAACTGTGACCTGGACTCTCTGGTTCGCTGCAGGTTTGGTTCCAGAACAGAAGATCCAAAGAGCGACGAATGAAGCAGCTGAGTGCTCTGGGGGCCCGGCGGCACGCCTTTTTCAGGGGCCCGAGAAGAATGAGACCGCTAGGAGGCAGGCTGGAGGATCCTGACATTTTGGGACCTGGAGCCTATGGTTACTATGGAGGTAAGAAATGAATAATGCAAAAATACAAGAAGAGACAGGAAGTGCAAATTGACCACACGGTACAGCGTGGCTCCTACCTTTAAATCTAACATCTCACCATGACTCTACTTCTTGCAATATGGAGCGCGGTGTTGTTCAGCAAACATAACAGCAAAAATAATCTGTATCCTGGTTTCACCTTCGCTCTAAAAATGTGATATTGTGCAGCTACTCCAACCTGCAGCAGGACCAACACCACTGATAGTTATAGTGTGGTATCAGGCTTTAAGGTCGTATGATTGTTAACACATCTGCACATAATCTTCTCTAAACTAGTACCTGCACTGGTTCATATGTTTATAGGCTTAAAGGAACTTAGTTGATTTCCTTCAGTGTTCACAGAAAAGTGTAAGTAAAAATTTGAAAGGCTCAATATGAGCATAAAACCTGCTTAACTGTCACATACTGTCAGCTGCGTAACTGCTGAGAGGATAAATGTTAGACGGGAACAAATGTATTCCAATCAGGCACCTTGTAAATAAAGCTAGCAGTGAAAGTGCTGCAGCCTGGGTGGCAGTCGTGTCATCGTAGCTCAACGCTGAATTTATAGTGATTTATCTAAACCATGATAGAACAGACAACTCCTCCTTAAAAAAAAAAAAGTCTTCAACAAATGATTAGGAAACAAGACTTTGTAAAGCAAAGTGTCACATTAGCGTGGCTCCAACAAAAGTAGTCTGGATCAGTTTTGACTCTTATAGAATCAAGGTTTTGCACTAATGAACAGCAAATATCTTACATTTACTGCAGAACAATGTAGGAACTATAAATAGCCGTATAGCCGTAATGCTAGTCATGAATTTATATTTTCATTTGGCTGAAACAGATGTGGTGAAAACATGTAGGTGTGTGTGGTGTTGCACTCATTTGCTGGTAAAGAAGTTGCAAATTAAAAGACAATTTGCAGCCTTGACCTGGCACACAGGCGGAACGCTTTAAAAAACTGATAGCATGTTAATTTCACAGAAAATTTCAGGTTTGATTTGAGGAATATTTGTAGCCGGTAAACAGCGGCGGCGTCTCTCCACGGAGCGTTTTCGACAAATTTGTTTACTTTGCACGTGAAAATGAATTGCTGATGAAATGATGAGCTATTTTGGCTACAGCTGTTGCAAAAACACCTTAAAATCAATACTCCTGTAAAGACTACTAGAGAATAAAATCGAAACAATGGCACGTGAGCAGCAGATAACACAACAACATAAACCAGATGCACGTGTCATGTATATCAGCAGAGGGTTTTTGATGGACAGTCACAGAGCCATGGTTTCTATACATCTACCTGAAGGGCCCTGGCATTGAGGATACAATAAACTGGGGCCGTCAAGGCTGCATCGCAGGGAGTGGGAGGGGAAACAGAGGACAAAACCTTCATCCCTCGCTCTCATCTCCTTTGCTTTCTTCGCACGCTGCTTTTCACACCCTTTTGTGCCGCAGCAGCACAGGCCGGTCTGCTCGCCTTTATCTGAACTCTCTGCTTCCTTATGTTCCTCTGCTGCTGCTTAGAGGGAGGAATGCCCGTGTGTGGTGCGGTGTGGTGCGTCTGCATGTGTGAGTGTAATTATAGTTTGCAGAGCCAACGCTGCCCTTCCTTCAACCCGAGCCCCCCACCCACCCATCTCACAGTCCACAACACGAGCTTCTTGCTTCTTCTCAAGGTCGGCCAAACTAGCAGGGGCTAGAGATCAAATAATGAGCTTGTTTGTTAAAGTCATGTCTGCTCTTATTGTCTCTCTTGATAATTCCCAGAAGCCACGTGCAGCAGCTATTAAGAGCAGTTGTTGTAATTAGTCGACATATTTCTTGATACCTAACCTGTTAGTTCCTGATTCTTCCTGTTTTGACTGAAATAGGAGTGAGAAGAACATATGGTAGGGGGTGGAGAAATGCTAGTGCAACATCTGGGGCACCGGGATAAAGTCTGCCATCGATCTCGGTTCACGGTGCTGTTGAAACAGAATGGATTTAATGTAACTGTGGGAATGTGGAGCAGAGTGGGAGGAAGGAGGCAGGTGGATGTTTGGTAATGGATGCAAACAGTGTGTGAAGTAATTGCCTATGCGTGGAGTAGATGAGTCCTTTATGAACTGGATTGGAAATATTTTTCTTTTAAGCACTATATCATAAATCCGAATGCAATTTGAGTCATTGTCATAGTCATCGCTTGCTTTGGGACTGTGTCTGTGTTAAAAGAAAAGAATCAAAGGGGATAGTTTTCATGCTTTCTTGCTGTGAGTTCAATGAGAAGCTAAATGTCTGTCTGGTACAATTAAGGCTACAGTTAGCAGCTGGTTAGCTTAGCTTAGCATAAAGACTGGAAACGGGGGCAAACTGCTAGCCTGGCTCATTCCAAAAGGTAATAAAATGCACCTAACATCACCTTTTACAGCTAATTTGTTTAATTCATACAAAAGTATATGTAGTATGAGAGATCATGTGTTGGACTGTGGATGTCGTGGATTGAGTCTCTGGAGTCTGGACTGGTTGCTTAGCAACGTCAGGTGAAGGAAAAGGTTAGTGCAGATTAAACAAACGAGATATAAAATGTTAATTAGTGAGCTGCAGAGGTGCTGTAGGTGGATTTTGTTATCTCTGGACAAAGCTTCAGTTTCCCTTTGTTTCCAGTCTTTATGCTAAGCTAAGCTAACACAGCTGTAACCTTAACCCACGTCTCCTCATTGCAGTGCAACTCTTACAGCAAATCCACAGCGTGTACTGTACATATGCTGCTCCAAGAGCTTGTTGGTTGGATGGTTGTGTCCAAATTTGCACTGGATAGATCTCAAAGTGGGTTGGCACTGGATTCATGTGTACACTGATGGAAACAGTGAAGAGATGGTTCCAACTCACAAAAAAGAAAAAGCAAAGGTATCCGAACGGTTTTGGCATCTATAGATAGTTTAGACTTTGTTTCTTCAGGTTTTGATATTTGTTTCTCAGATTTCTGTCGGTGTCAGCGATATTGGTTGTGTGAATAAATGTTGCAGTTATTATTTTATAAACTCAGTAAGAAACACAATTGCACTCACCTACACTGTGTTGCAGTGGTGAAATACAAAAGTGTGTGTATGGCTTGTGGTAAAATATGTTTCTAACCATTTGCATAAGCCCACTGTTTAACCATGGATTTCTGTCATGGGTGCTGGTTGTACTGAACAACCCTGAAAATGCATTGTTCAAAATGACAAATTCATAAACAATGTATGATAATGTCACAGTGTTAGAGGTATCACTGGCAACGTGCGCTACATAGAGGTGTCACACAGTCGTGCATCCAAATTGCGTCAAAACCTCTCAGAGGCATAAACCCGTCAGTCAGTATCAGAGGTTAGACGGAGAATATTTGTAAAGCCGAGTGTGTGCTGGAGATTTTCTGTGAAAGGGAGGAATTTGTGACTGTTTTCTGTCATTATTGTGTCACTTTTCTCTGCAGCACTTTGAAGTGAGTGTCGTGATGAAGTTGAGCAATTTTAAACGAGGCAGACTGCGGTTGTGAAATAATCTTTGCTCAAATATTTCGGAGGAAGAGCATAAACGTGAAGGAATATCGGCAGATGTGTTTCTAGCCACCAGATATTATTATTATTTTATTATTATTATTATTATTATTATTATTATTATTAGTGAAGTATTTATTATGTGTGTATGAACGGACATGCATGACCAACGCGACTGATCTGACTTATTGTGGAAATCTAACGATGAAGCAATGATGTAACTGTGGATGTAAACGCGGTAGCAACACAACCTCCAGCTGATAGCATGAACTGCTGCATGTTGCTGTTGCTGTGATGCTGGAAACGGTGTGAAATGGATGTAACTGTGAACAGAGGTGTAATTGAAAAGGGGAAAATAATTGAGGAAAAAAAGCAAAAATAATAAACATCGTCTTGTTCCAGCGTTTTAAAAGTGATTCTTTTCTGCTTATCTTTGTGTTTTGGACAAAATAAAGATTCAAAATCATCAGAAATAATCAATAATTATAAGAATCATTGCTGATTGCTTGCTGGAAATTGCAGAGCAATTTGTGTAGCTGAGGAAGTAGCCACAGCTCAGCGAAGTAGAGGCGAGGAAAGCTTGCTGGAAGCTGCACCAGACATGACGGAGCGATCCAGCCGACAGGACCTGCCTGGCAGGGCTGCGGGGAGGCTGGAATCTCATTTTGGAGTTCCTCATCCAAATCTAGAAGTTTCAGCAGGGGAATCCATCGAGGTGCACGCATGGCTGCGGGCTGAATGAGTGGGAGAGATGAATGCAGTGTGTAAAAAGCGAGAGAACTGAGGTGGAGAGGTATGGAGTTGTTTATACACTTAAATGAGGCTGTTGGAAACCGGTTGGTTGGAAATTGGACATGATCAATTTCACCACTTGCAGATGTGTGTTAAACTGCTCACTGCTCTGAGGAGCTGTGAATGTTTTTGTGTATATTTAGAGTCTTTGATAAAAAGTCCAACCTCATGTTTTGATCTGTCCCTCCACAGAATACCAAGGTGACTATTATGGACCAGGGAGCAACTACGACTTCTTCCCCCACGGCCCTCCATCCTCACAAGCTCAGTCTCCAGCTGAATCCCCCTACATCATCAGCTCTGGACCCGGAGCCATGGAGGGATCAGGCCACCATCCTTCAGACGACCAAAGGTTCACGGACATGATCTCCCATGCGGAAACCCCCAGTCCGGAGCCGGGCTTACCAAGCTCCCTGCATCCTGTCCCAGGGGAGACGTACGGCGGCGGACCCAGTCCTCCCTTCTCCTTGGCCAATAACTCCAGCTACAGCGCTCCTATGTCCCACCAAGGACAGGAGATGGGAGAAACCGCAGCCTGGTAAAAGGACAAACCACAGAGACCATTCCTGGGCTGAGTATCAGCCTAGTTAATTCAGGAGATGAATTGAAAAACAAAACCCACACTGTGGAGTGAAAACATACAGCAGAAATTTCTATGGAGGACTTTTTCAAATCGCAGACTGATTTTCATTGACGAACTGGAAATGAAATCACGAACGGGATAGTTTGCTGGAAAAAGTCATATTTGCTGCCCAAAGCATATCCCTTCCTGGATTACTGGACTTGAATAATTAAAGCAAATGTTGTGATTCCACCCAGCAAAAATGCTTCTCGCCTTCCCCTCAATGTTAACAAAGGTATCTTCTAATGCTCTAGGAACACATTAGAGAGAAATGCCAAAGGGCACTTCTTTAGTTTTCTTAATTTCTCAACACATTTTATAAAAATGTTGCTTCAAAGCAATATTAGTTTTTCATTCATTTGCTGTAATCCTGTCTTTATTGCTGAGTTGCCGCTCTAGCCTCAATATTCAGAAGACAAAGGACCAGGTTTAATAAATGCTTTAATGTTCACATACAACCACATATGTGGCAGTCGAGACAGGATGTGTTACGTCAAAAACAGTTCTCATTGTTAATATTATTTTCTGTGAGACAATATGTCCAATCAAAGGCTTCACACACACCTCTGGCGCTGACTTTCTCCAGCACAAATCTCAGCTATAAGTCCCCTAATGCACAAAAACGTTCTTGATCATAGCTTAAAAGAAGGATGTCTATACTATTATTCAAAACACGGACACAATTATACAGACACTTGCACCCACACACACACACACACACACAAATCTCACACCCATCCAGGCAGCCCTGATAGTTCTGCTTTGCACGCTGCTTCACCTGACCTTCCTTTTGTTACTGTCCCTTTTAAAAAACATGTTTTAATGGAAATGATTTTCAAAAGAACATTGAACCCATAATGGAGAATCTCCTTCAGCAGCTGAGGTCTCCTTCCTCTAAAGAGAGAAAACAAAAGAGGGGGCAGACAACATCTGTGACATTACCACTGTCTGCTCCGAAGCACTTGTTGCCATCTAGTGGCGGCGTTTTTTAACACACACAATTCAAGACCAGTTCAGAGCAGCAGCAGAGTCCGGCTGTGTGCATATGACCATCTTCGCATGGCAGAGGACAAATTCTTTTTGCATTTTCAAAATAATAATAATGCCAAAAATAATTCTGCAGTTTCACGGCCAAGTGTCATGAGGGCTCCTACTTGACAAATCAGCCTTTGTGACACTTGAATTAAAGGAAAGGATTTCATTTCCTCTATTATTACCCCAAGTTAGCTTATATCATACAACAGAAAACCTCCCACAAGACTTCATTTCAACTGAACGTACCCTTCCAGCTTCATCTCATCGTCCTCAACACACATCTAACACTTGTAACGCTGTTTGTCTACACTGAGTTAGCGCGACTCGGCTATTGTTTTGAGATCATTTGTGTTTCCTTTGGACATTGTATAAGATCTAGAAAGAATGTGTCTTATTTCTGATTACTGAGATATTCTTGGATACAAAGGTGTGTGTGTGTGTGTGTGTGTGTGTGTGTGTGTGCCTGAATGCTTGGGGTGTGCATCTGTTTGCTCGTGTGTGTGTGTGTGTGTGTGTGTGTGTGTGTGTGTGTGTGTGTGCGCGCATTTGTGCACATTTAAGGGGGGAAAGAGGCAAGGCTGTATTATTTCTATGTAAATAGCACTGGTAATAAAACCTTCTCTTACAACTTAAAGACTGTCTTTCTTCTTCAGTTAATAATTAATAATAAAAGTAGCTGTACTAATGTTAAATTTAAAAAGACATGCTTCCATTTTTCCATTTTATACTACATGTTATAGGAAAATATAAAATATAATCATCCCACACATGTACATTAATCTGACAGCTATAGTTACATTTTTACTATAAAGATCACCACTTACTTACAGTTTATTTTAAAAACAAAACATGAGCCTATTAAATTTATCAAAACCCCTCAGTATAATGTATATAGGATCATTTACATTTAATCTACTCTAACCAGCTACAACATTAAAATGCTGGGTACCACTTTATAATTAGTACAATTTATAATAATAATTAGTTGAAGCTGCAGTAATAGGTTTACTAATTTTATAAGTTCATACTATTATAAGTTGAACCTGTATTTATCACCACAAGCTGAAATCAGTCTGAGCCTATAGGGTTCCGGTGAACGTGCTCGTGAGCAGCCACAGAAAATGAGCCTCAGTTTGTAAGCATGTCTCTGGTCTTTCTCAATTTTAACTATTTTATTTCTCTCTTCTAATTCTTAAGGAAATTAACGGGAGATATTCTGCATATTTTCTGCTAAATGCTCCTTCATGTTCACCACACGGAGGCTAACTCAGTGCTATTACAGTGCTCTGTGTCTGGAAATGAGACAAAACACTGCAGAAACCAGAACAATGACCTAAAAGAAACTAAGCCCTAAGTCGGGTTTGTCACTACAAGCAAAGTCTCCATGTAACCGTATCCATGTAAAATGTAGCATCAGCACCAAGATGAAAAAAGCATAAATCAAAAACTGTCGTCTATCTCTTTAACCCTGGCAACAGCGGCGGAGTCAGGGCTTTTTCTGAGGCCCTCAGGTGCAGACGCAGGACCAGAAATTCCCTCCTTGCATGAAGCTGGCTTCAGACCAGTGCCTTTGGGCAACCCTGTCCCTCACCAGGTCCCGCTGACCCGCCCCCCACCTCCTCATCGCCTTATGCTCCTCTTTATCCCCTCCTCTGGCTCCCCATCCCCTTCTCTTGCTGTGGGGCCAGGTGGGCAGACGGTGGCCCAGGTCTGCAGTAATTTTCCCCCTCACTGGTTTTAATGTAAGGGGTAATGTGAGAGGAGACAGCCAGACACTGTGTGTGTGTATGTGTATATACAGTATATTCACCCACACCCACACACTGAGGTGTATGTGGTCCTCAGCATCTAGCAGTCCATTACCAACAAGCTCTACATCCTCTTTATTTATTTCTTCTTAGCTCCCTCTATTTACTCTCTAGAGTATTTTCCTCAATTTCTGTTTTTATCACTCCATCTCCTCCACTGCGTTTCTCCAGCAGAGCAAGACACACATGCAGAGAGAGAGAGAGACAGAGAAAAGGCGGCAAGGCGCTGGAATTAGCCTGTTCTGCAAGGGTCCTAAACAAATCGGCCATATAACCGTGCACACACACCCTACGCTCACACACACGCATGCATGTAAACTTGGACTTAAGCACAAGTAAACCTCCATGAAACACCCTCAGTAACCTTCACCTTCCTTTCACCCGGTAGCATCTGGTTATCACTCTCACGCACACACACATGAAGGCGCACACTCGCGCTTGTGCAGCCTCTGTATCATGCACACACATGCACACACACACACACACAGGAGCATGCACGCACACACACAGCAATCCCATTAACATCAGTACTTTTGTAATGGATGTGTTTGCGGTGCTGCTGTGGGAGAGAGAAGAGACCTGGAGTAGCTGTTATAAATCACTCGCTTGTTCCCCCTCCCCCCTGTCACACACACACACACACACACACACACACACACACATACACAGGCCCTCTATTGGCATCACTACATGGGGCTCCCATTCACTAACTCTGTTTCCCTTTCACACACACACACACACACACATACATACATGCAGAGCTGTTTTCTCCCCCTCCCACTCTCTTTACCGCCTGGGGTGGGGAAATCCTATTACCCTATGAAGAGGGGGAACACATCATTAATTACACTCACATACTCCTTTACACACACAAACATGTTTATATGCCAGACTCAATTGCAACACACGCTCACTCACTTAGATCAACAGCTACTCATTCTGACACAAAAGTCCAAAATAAGCTGCATCATGCTGCAATATTTTTGTATATTTCTCTGTCAGCTGCACCCTGACAGGTGACATTAGAGCTGAGCAGGTTTATCTGATGGCACATGTACACACACACACACACACACAAACACACACACAACTCTGCTTCAGCAAGAAATATGTCAGAATGCGTGAGAGAGCAAAGTTACGATCACGGAAAGAGATTTCAGGCAACATGGACAGACAGATCAGGGACTGTCAGAGTGTCACCCTCAGATTTATCAGGAGCCTGAACAGCCTTTTCAAGGTTTACCAGATAGATGGATGCCATAAAGTGATACATGCATGCTATAAAATGGGCAGAGAAGAAGTAAGCCATGCATAACCAGGTTGTCAGGCGGAGTGTTTATGCACCCAGGTGGGAACCTTTAGGACACATTAAGTCATGGCAGTCAGAGGAAAAACTGAACAACAAGGGGCAGAAGTGTTCCAGTCATCCAGATCAATTGTTGTATCATTTATAAAAACACACACAAAATTAAACTAAACAAAAATATAAACAATTACAAAATAATCCAATTAGAGCATTGATATTGTTATTAACGCTTATTTTCCTTTAAATGCAAACAAGCTGCAGAAAACCAGACACACATATTCATATACAGTATCCACAGTCCTGCACGTGCACAACACAGGCTTCAAATGATATTAATAAACATAATTATAATAGCACAGACATGAACATAACTTTGTCAGATGAAGTGTGTAGCAGTGATTTGTCAGGTACACAGGGTGTTAGTTCATTTGAATTTTTTAATTCCACACTGTGAGAAATACAGTTAATGCACAAAATAAGTCCTGTAGTTCAGATACTCAATAAAATAAGTTAAAGGCTATTTGATAATGAGCATAACCTGATAGGATTCAACAAGAGCTAGTACTACATCTACAGTTATTCCCCATATCTGATGTAGAATCTGCATCGTTTTATTATTTTTAATCATAACTATCAAACTTTTCAGCTAAAACATCTTTATCTTTATCTTCATTCACTTTCCTCCCAGTTACATTTTTGGCAACACAAACTCAGGAATGTGACAGTTTTTGTCTGAAATAAGACAAAACAAAAACTGGTGTCAGGTGTAGTTGTGCCAAGCTGCTCAGGCACTGACGCACAGCCACAGCGCCACCAAGTGGATCCACACAGCCACTGTTCAGGCACACTGAACCTGTGTCTGCATAGTTCTACTACAAGAAGTAGCTACTAGATAATAATGAGAGCCAATATCTGTATTTAACAACAATGAAAAGATCCATGTTGTAATTCAAGTGCGTCTGAAGTGCCTTTTTTTGATCCTGCCAAGTAATTCAGTAAGAATTCATGCATTTTGTTATCAAGGCCAGAGGATGAAAAATAAATCACAAAATAATAGAAAAGAGCTTTTTTTTACTCATGCATGAGAGCCACGGTGCCAACATGTCACGTGAATTGTTTGAATGAAGGATTTCACCTCTTTTTGTACATGTCTGATTGTTCCTACTATTCTTTAAAATACATGTCAGCATGCAGCCAGATACTAGAAGGAGAATAAACGGGATTTTCTTAACTGGACTATTGTCATACGGCTCCTCTAGAAGTCAGAAAAATCTGCACTAAAAGCAAAGTGACACAGCTCAGTGTCAGAATAACGCATGACTGTGAATAGGTAATAAATAGGTTAGGTATAAATACTCATGACATGTGGGCAGAATGTTTTTTCTGAGAATTAAAGGAGAGAATGCAAACAACCCTCATGTGTGCATGCTAAATATGAACCGACAACCACAGTGTGGTTACTTTAGCTCAGCATAAAGACTGTAAACAGGGACACTGTAAACTGCTAGCTGTTGACACACAAATTCACTTTAGTGTCCGTATGGATCACTCCAGTGAGGTATAATGTGATTTTTAGGTTCTTCCAGCTTTGATACTATGCTAAACTGAATAACCATTACTGATACTGATATTACTGATCCTCTCAACACAAGAGCAAATAAATGTATTTCCTAACACATCAGACTACTGTTTTAATGACATACAGATGAGTGATGCAGTTTTCAGATGATTAATTCATCTGCTATGAAAAGCAGCAACATAATAGACTGAGCAGGATTGTTTGGTGTTGTGCTTCAGTGCAAACCACTTTTCACCGACTCATTGTACTGAGCCAACAACGGTACAGTCATGGTTTATAGGATTAGGAAATGATAAATGGACAGAGTCAGTGGTGGACTGTCTTTATACAAATCTATAATTTTGTTTTGTTATGACTGATGGTTACTGGCCTGGTCATTAGTAAACTACTGTACATTTACTAATTTGCTTTGACAGGTACTTTTTAGGCTCCGTATTTAAGGAATGGGCAAAACTTTGGCTCCTACAAATGTGCAACGGAACTGAAAACGTAATTATGCTGGTAACAGGTTTGGGTTAGGATTAAACATTAGCAGCAGTCTGGTGGAGGTTCTGAGTACAAGTTCTGTTTTCTGCCACCTATATTCATAAAAGAATCATGCTTCACCCCTGTTGTGTTCTTAAATCTAAAAATAAAAATAGATCTGTAAGACTGGGATGGCCTGACATGTACGATCAAAAAACAAAATGTTGCTCTCTGAGGAAACAGGATTGAGGAGGAGACAGATTGAGGATGGCGATATCAGGGAAAGGAAACAGGATGCGAGAGATGTGGCGCAGCTGATTACAGCTGTTTGTTTTTATACTGATTCCACATTTGTTGGTGTAGAGAGACTTTACATACAGAAGTGCTGTGGAAGCCAACAAAGAGAAGTACTTCTAAAAGTATGTGAAACCGTGCTGTGGAATTGTGTTTCATGTTTCTATGTATTTGATGTTTCTCTGCGTGGCAACGTCCTAATCAGAAAACCGATCAAGCCGACCTCTGAGTGTTTGAAAATACTTTCTGAAAATCCACAAAATGTGTTTTCAACAAAAACTACCTGATTAATTTAATACTACAGGTCATACTCTGAATACCAAAGTATATTGCAAACTACTTTTCTTTTTGTGAGAAAGGTCACCGCAAAAACACTGTAAACAGACAGAATTCCTGGTCTGACCCTGGTGATCTTCAAGAATGATTCTGCTGAGTGCTTCTTCACAATTTCTTCACTGAGTAAACACAATTTAAATGCTCTTCTGTATTAGTCTATTGTGTGAATAGTATTGATTACATGCTAACCATGTGTGATTTGGAAACAGCATTTACTAAATTGTCCTTGTTATTTGACTTTTAAAAGTAGCTGCGTGCCTTTGTGTGTTACAGTTCACAAAAAGCAGTAATCATTGTGTGCACGTTGTACAGTCTGTGTCTGTGATAAAACATATTTTAAAGTCTGAACTTTGAGGAGTGTCATGATTTTTAGATGTGTAGGAGCATAATGCTGCTAAAGGTGCAATATAAATATCTTTAATCTGTCCGACTGAATTTAAAAAACATCCACTAAAAATAAAGAACTGACATTTTTCTTGACTAATGTTTTCACCTAAAACTGTGAAATCGTGTGAAAATGCGGCTGCAGATGGTTCCATTAGTTCATGTAAATGTTTGTTTACTGGCTTGAGCTAATCAGTGTTTTCATTAATGCAAGACATTAAACCAAACGTGCAATTAACACACAAGAAGGGGTTCAGGTTCTACTCTGTGGAACAGTTTTTACATCTTTTACACTCGCTTGCTTTTTCTACAGAAACTGCTTCTTCACTCCATGGTTGTACTTTTGCAGCGCGTTGCTGTTTTTCTTTCTCTTCTTTCTGCTTAAACTAATTTGCTTCATGCTTTGACAGGCAGGGGGCAAACATAGTCGCAATATAGTGGGCTGATGGTGTTACCTGATGATTCTTTACACAGAGGAAGAGGAGATTAATGAGGACATTAAATGCAAATAGTCAACAATTCAGTCGACAATATCACTTTGCTCTGTACAATTCCAGAATCTGCCTTAGAATCACACAGGGGTGGAGTTAAGTTTGGATTTCTCCCATGATTCCTTGCTGTTTCTGACCAATTATCACATCTGTGGCATGAAGGCAGCTCCATATGTTGGGCTCCACCTTTAGCTGGAGGACTGAAACATCAGGAAAAGGTAAAACTGAACGAACCCAAACAGCAAAACTTTAAATCAACATGAACTGATAATTAACACAAGATCAAATGAAATGATTTGGAAACACAAGTCAAGATACATGTGACTGGGCCTTCGCTGTCAGTGTGCTTGTTAGCTTAGCTTAGTTAGTTGTCCTGGTCACTAGTGAACCTTCTTGATGCTGGTTTACATCTTCATTATTAGAGAGATATGTATGTGGCTGTGCAGAGACACCAAATGTTCCTGTAAGGTCTTCACAGGGTGAGGTGGACAGAGGCTTGTAACTCCTTCAGAGGAGTCCCAGGTGTCTCGGTGTCCTCCCTCACTTGTCCCCTTGTTCCAGGGTCATTCTGTTTTTGGGAACAGCCTGCTGTAGGCAGATTTATCTTTTCAATAGCCCTTTTGCAGAAGTGCTTGCAGTGTGTGTGTGTGTGTGTGTGTGTGTGTTCACCAGTAGCTGGACCTTCTAGATGCAGATGAATCTTTAAAATGCACTCACTGCACTCAGGTGATCTCCATTTAAACAATTGGTTTCTTAAACAAAGTGGCTGCACACTGATCTAAATGACTTACCAACAGCAAGGGGACGTTTATGCTGTCACCTACAGTATTTTCAGCTTGAACTTTCACAATTCACTGATTTCCTGTCTCCCTTCCTCTTGGTTTCCTCTTTCACAGTTTCCCTTCTCTTATCTGCACATAAACTGGAAAAAAATATGTTGGATAAAAACAATTAACCAAACTTTAAGAGCAGTAAATATTTTTAGGCCCTGTATATTGTGTAGACTACTCTGCTGTAGGCAATAAATGGCAGCACAGAAACACACCTAGGCCTGCAGCTGCAGCTTGGTTACAGCACAAGGATGGTGCAACTTATCAGTCTGAGTTGTGCTGAGTGTGATAAGAGTGTGATGATTCAGCTAAAGATGGGGGATGTCCTCTGTGTTGTGGGTTCTAACAAAACGATAGCTGCTGAGATAGAGAAGAAAGACTCTGCATGATCTGTGCATTGAAATGTTGCTCATAGTAAAGGGTTTGCAAAACAGTGGAATTCAGTGTAAGCCAAGCCAGAGTGGTCGCACAAGTGAGCATCTCACTAGAGTGACATTCAAAGACCGTGTAGAGGTATTTTAGTTCAGAATTAATTACCACGCCACAAGAAGAAAAAGAAGACTAATAGTCGATATCTATTTTCAGATTTAGCTAAGTGCTCTCACTTAAGTGGATCAAATCACCTCCAAATAGTCCACGTGTTTCCTTTGTGAGGTCATTCTCAGTTTCTTCAAGCCAGAGCAACCCTGACAACAAGGTTTGTGACAACTGGAGCATGGGCAGTGGTTCAGTTGGCCGTGTGCCTGGATCAGGTCTTGGCTTGGAAACATTGGTTCAGTTAAAAAAAAAAACAGTTGCCAGGATCAACAGTGCAGTGAACAGTGAGGCAGACACAAGAGAGGAAATACGACAACGACTGGCAGCAATGTACATCATGTGTAATCTGTATCGGGATGGTAGAATCAACCTCTGACATAGTAGTAGTGGTAGACTGAGTATTCTGACATAGTAGTAGTGGTGGTAGAAGCAGTAACATGTTGAAGCAAACAGCTGCTTTCCCACCATGGTTAAAGTTTGACTGCCAAGTTTCTTATTAGACGTCATCCTCCTGAGGGACAGCCAGGGCAGCAGGGAAGACTTTCTTTTCTGTGGCTGAAAGCTGTGTAAAGCTGACGTGTTAAAATGTACATTTGCACGTCTAAAACTTAACAAGTCCCACAACCTGTGTCAGTCTCATGTGCTATCATAACAATATGCACTGTTTGTGCCTTTCTTTGCTTCACAATGTGCACGATGAATCCTAGAACCACTTTTGAAAGTAGAAAGATGGAACCCAAATAGAAATCAGAGACTTTCGATATCTGTTCATGAGGTTATTCCTGTTTTTGGAATGACTCCTCTTTCCTTCCAAACCACAAATCCTCTGTGCAAAACCCTCAGCAGTGACTTCTTGTCTGTCTTGTGTGTCTCCTAACAGACACATGATATTTTAAATCACTTTTAACTTCCTCACTCAGCATCATTAGAAAGGAATGAGAGAGGAATCTAAACTGTCAGCAGATGTTGAAGTGACGACCCAGTAACACACAGAACGTAACTGTATTCTTTCACAAAACGGGAAGAGTTTGAACTGTAAAGTGCACTTCACAGTTCTGCATGCTGTGAATAGTTACACTGGCTTTAGCCGAGTTGCCATCAAGAAAGAGAATAGTTTTACTATGACGACAGATGGAGTTAAAAACAAGAGTAGAGAATCTGGAGTTGCAGAAATAGACAGTTCCCCAGCAGGCTGGGTTTAGTGATTACACACAGTACTGCTTTAACTCGGCTAAAGTCAGTTTACATGACTTTTGTATCACAATTGTTAAAACCTATAGTTTCACAAGTGGCAGTTTTTTAAAATTCATTAACACAAGTTAAAAAGAGGAACAAATATTTGTCATTTCAGGAAGGTAGACCGTGTGCCTCAGTCACATCTGGCACTAATGCAAAGTTTGTAGCATTGAATTGTGCTTAATATAGTGAACACTGGTGCACGTGGAAAATGTGAAACCACCCACTCTTTCCTCCATTTAGTGTTCATGCACTGCTGCGTTAATATCCTCTATAGTGTACACTTGGACAGGGGCTGACGCCTAACTGCTTGTCTTTGGATGGAAAAAAGCTGGAGTACCTGGAGAAAAAAACATGCAAACTCCACACAGCCAACCTGTGAATTCAATACTTGGTCCTTCTTCCTGTGAGGTTAGATGGTGCTAACCACTGCACCACTGCACCACCCAAAAGTTGCAACAGTTGAGTCCAGGTTTTCATTTGGTTGTTTTTCAGTTTTGAACAATGTTGGCATTATCTGGCTTGGAATATGTTCTCCAGATGTCTGCCTGGCATGTTGTAAGTCAGTGTGCAATCATGTTGCCACATACTGAGGTCACAAATTGAAAGATTAGACAAAGCTTGAGGATGAAATAAGAAAAAAAAAAGGCGGATGATTGTGCAACCTCTGTGTGAGATGCTGGCACGCTTGTGGCGTTTACAATACTTACAATAAGAACAGATTTAAAGTGTTTACACGGTCAAGTTTGCACAAATCTTCTGTGGTAGAGCTGCTGCTTTTCAAACAGTGCATGAAAACCTTGAGCTGAGCCTGGGTTTACGTTGGAGAATCTGTTAGCTAGTATCAAACCCCATCTATAACTGCACCTTTATTCTACAGCTACAGGTTTTCTCTCACGTTAGCAGCCAGTCTTACAGTCGCCTCAGCAGTTTAGAAACACCTGTCACCTTGAGCTGCTGGTAAATTAACTCTGAACATACTGTCTTTTCTTCAAGTATCAGCCACAGCTGTTGGCTTCAGAGTAGATTACAGGGTGATACATCTCACAGGTGACATCATTACAGGTGATTCTTCACTTATGCAAGTTATTTTTGCAACTTGATATGTGTTCATATCACTTCGAAGCCAAACCAGGTCTTAATTGCAAGTAATAATTGTAACTGATTATCTTAAATATGCTTTCAAACAAACTGCATGTCTATAGCTCACAGTATAGGAGTGTGCAGGCCTGGGTTTTTGCAAAATATTTTTCTAGACGCCTGGTGATTTAAGGGATTATTTACAGATCGAGCTGCTTGTTGCACACTGGCCACATTCATGTCATATCATTCAAACCACAAGTAGATGAGTGTGAAACAGTTACAACACGTCCACCCCCAACCTCTAAGTCATGACTGTTTAGTCAACAGTTCAAGTCTGCAAAAAGAGGCTTGCTAAAGCTGATGAGTGTGTGCTTTGATCTCTTTAGGTTAGACTGACAGTCTGTCATTTGATTCTGTGTTTAATGTTTAATGTTAAATGTCAGATCGGTGCATGTAAACACATGTGACGTCTAAGCACAGACCTCTAATGTTCCCTATCTTAACCAGCTTCTAGCTATTGTTCATGAACAATCAACCATCCTGTCCCTATTGACTGTAACTATTGAAATCCTGTTTGCTCATGCTGCTATACTGCCCTGAAACCACCAAACGCTGTCAACCATGTGGCGTTTAATGAATTACTGTAGACGACATGAGTGAGTCATATAAAATGTGTTGAGATATTTAGCATTTAGTTCTGTTCAGAGCGCACACTGGGGGTCAAATATTCATGGTCGACGTCAAATCCAATCATATGCCCACTGGATGGCACCAAAGTTGGATAGTTTTAACTTCTATACATGATTTTCACACCTATAAGCTGTTGATTGAGTTGTGTAATAACAAACACCTGACTCCGCTGATGCACAGGTGTCTCATTCTCATGCCTGTCCCCTAAAATAAATAATTTACAGGATCCTAGTAATGCACCTTGACGCCACTGGAGTAGTGTCCTGCTTAAAATAAACAGCTCATAGAAGACAAAGCTCCTCCAAAGTTAAATGTCACGCTGAACGTGATACTGAAGGTGTTAACAAATACCTCAGTGTGTAAGCTGATACTTAAAGTTTGGACTGGTTTTTATCAATTTATGGAACAGAGTGGATCAGGGGACACAAACAAGCTTCGTCCAATATACCTGAAAATGTAGTTTTGATGAATTTATCTGCAGGTTAAACCTTTTAGTCATGTTCTACTGTATAGTGTTTATACCTAACACCTTTACTCCACTAAAATAGAAAACATTTTTATTCCTTTACGTTCAGTCAATATGACAGCTGTACTTATAAACCACTGTGCATACTTATTATTATTACAGAATATGATCAGTAGCAAATCCATTAAATATTATTAAAGTTCAGGATGAGAATTGTTTTTATGTCCAGCATCAAGTTTGTGCATAATTTATTGAATAAAATAATTAAATTGTACATGATGTTTGGTATGATCGTCACACATTCACAGTCTGCTCATAACTTAAGACACGGTTCCTCTTATTGAAGCCTTTGAGAATTAGCATGTCTTAGCTCTAACAGCAGAGCCGGCCTATAGTAACATTATCTGATTTGATTTGTCTTTGTCTTGAACCTCTTTCCTAAGATTACCTTAATCTTTCCTTCTTCCATGCCTTCCTTTAAAACAAATCTTGAGGGACTTTCTTCAGATATCAGAAATGTAAAGTTTTATTTAAACACATTCTCTTTGGAGAGTGTTGAGGATATTATTATAAAATTCGTGGACATGTGTGAGGAAATGTATTCTGAAGTACCCAGAGGTGTAATTTGAACTGTTACCTTTACTTGTGTTCGTATTATGATAATCATAAACTGAATCACCAAAGAGAAGATGTTTGCGTCATAATGAGGCGTTATTAATCTTTGAGTCCCTTCATTTCAATTCAATTCAATTCAATTCAATTTTATTTGTAGAGCGCTTTTTACAATTGACATTGTCACAAAGCAGCTTTACACAACCAAAGAACAGTACATGAACAGTGTATGTGTATGAGTCATAATAATGTGATTGTCCCTGATGAGCAAGCCCAGGGCGACAGTGGCAAGGAAAAACTCCCTGAGAAGGCAACAGGAAGAAACCTTGAGAGGAACCAGACTCAACAGGGAACCCATCCTCATATGGGTGATTACATGCTGTGTAGGCAGCAGTCCAGTATAACAGTTAAAGTATTTTAAGTTAATATGGAGTCCAGTTAGTTCTTGCAGGCAGACTAGTTCCATTCCTTGACTATCGAGCGTTGAGTCGAGACCTCCAAGAAACAGCTTCCGACGTCCGCCGAGGCCGGGACCGACATCATAGTAGCTTGTGACCAATCCAGTCTCCAAACGCATCCCAAAGGGCAAACGGTGGATCCAGGCGACGAGATCTCCAGCCAGAAGTTGGGCATCAGGACGAGTCAGACAGGTCCAGAGGGCAAAGGGTGGAATGACGTGTAGCTCGACAGAGAGACAGGAAGAGGGAAAAGAGAGAGGGAGAGGGAAAGAGAGAGATGAGGAGAGATTGCAGTTAGTTGTATTCACAGTCAGATAAAGTTTGAGGTGAATGTATATTTAGTGTAGTGCAGCAGGGACTCCGGCAGGACTAATTATGACAGCCTAACTAAAAGGGTGGGTTCAGAAGAAAACACAGACATGAGGGCGCACTGGGATGTAGAGCAACCAAACATTTCCTTCTGCACCACATGCTCCAACCACTCGCTGACTCTTAGCATGTTGTTCGTTCCAAACCACATGAACACACCAATCATCGGAGCCATCAGTAATGTTTTATGAGGCTGTTTCTAATGGTTGTGAATGTGTCTCACACACACTTATCAAGTTAGTCTGTACATTTGTGAAATCCAATAAACTGTACAAACATGTTTCTGTGTATGAAAGTCAAGGCCACAGAGTGTCCACACCCATTTTCCAAAACATATACATCATCATTTATTGAAGGCTAAGCAACATTTTTCCAATTGTAGGGAATAAACAACCACACAAACAAACGGATAATGGTGCAATCTTCATTTTACACTGTTTGATTAAAAAATACAGTCAATTCAACAGTATTTATCATATTCAGAAAACCCCAAAACCACATGTAAATTAAAATCTTCATAGCACTTTAAAATGGACAGCCATGCTAGGGCATGTTAGCCCCAACATAAGCACCTTTTACATACTAATTACCCTTCATTAAAGTGTCATCTACCTAAAATACAAAACAAACATTTTTCTCACTTGCTTCTACAGGTAAGAAAACATTTTTCTTATTGCTCAGGACTCACTTTTCTATAGAAACCAGCTCCAACACAAACTGTTCACACTGAGGTATCTGGATTATCTTGCACACTATGCTTTGTTTTTGAAAAGACATGTTGCTGATGAGTTTAAATGATGTATGTGTATATTTCTAAGTGCACCAAATATAAAATGGATATTAATTTATCCCAATTACTGTAATGACACTTCTGAGTGAGATACAGGAAAGAATCTATCTCTATCACCAACAATCAACTGGTCAAGGCACAAATTAACATTAATGCAGAAATAGTACTTGATAGACACTTTGGTGTTGACTAGGAGGTGTAGCAATGAAGCCAAGTAGCAGCCAATAACAAACCCCCCCTCCCAGAGCACTTGAGTCCCTACTCTCTCACCTGCAGTGACATTATTGGTTAATAACAAACAGGAGCAGTCTTAGAGTGATGATGAGCTGCTCTGCTTGGTGGCGTCACGTCTTTTTTTATGGCAGGTTGGAGATGCCACTGACTGAAACAACTGCTGTTTTTCCTCCAGCTTCTCCTCAAGGCACTGAATGAGAATGGGGTCCACTTTGGTGTCAAACTTATTAGCAAACCAGTGGCCATAGTTGAGTAACCAACGCAGTTCTGCTGCACCATAAATACAAACACTGCGGACGTGTGTTCCTGTGCACTGTGGGTACAGGTTCTCCTCCAGGTACGACCACTTCACCAGCCTGGCCTTACTCATCAGGTCAGTGATGTCAGGCTGAGATCTGGGCACCTCCCCAGGTACACCGGGCAGTCGGACAACGGTGGCCCAGAAGTGTTCATCTGGGGAGTAGGTGTCCTCTGACCAAGCTAGAAAATCCTTCACTACAGCTGAGGAGTTCATGTAAACCACAAAGTCCCGCGACAGGACAAAATAGGCATTACCGATGAACATCTCAATGCCATGAGGGGGTGGGGACTTTTTCTCCTTCGTTCTCACGGGAAGTTTTTGATATTCAAAGCTGGCATCTTTTAGCTCGTGGTGAAAAGCAAACCTCTCCTTCTTAAGCTTACTGGGTCGGCTTGTCTCCAGCATGTTAGAGCCATTCAGCTTCTTGAGTTCTGACACCAGCTCAATGTTGGACCTGAGGGGAAAATCTTGGCCACAGAGGTTGATGACATACTTCCACTTCACGTCTGACTGCAAAAGGTCAGACAGACAGTTCAAATCAGCTTTCAATCGACTGATGCTTGCATAAATGACAAACTCCCGCTTGGAGGCGATGAAGACGTTGGGCAAACAGCGCGCCAAACCCTCCATGGCTGAGATGAACTGAGCTGAAGACTTCTGATCATAGTGGATGCAGTAGATGTTGCTGGGTGAGTACGTCGCTTTGAGGAGTCTCTCCACCATCCATGCATATTTATGCACAACCAGGGAGTAAGCAAGAGGAAAGTTCTTCTCCTCCTCTGAGACACAAACATCATTATAACCTCTGGACTGGAGGAATACTGGACAGTTTGAGGTGAGGTTGATCAGATTGTCATCGTCGTCCTCCACAACCTGTTTCTGTCTGATGTGAAGAGCTTTACCTGCCTCCACTGGGTCCAGGTCATAAATGGCTGAACAGTTTATATTGTACTTGTAAACCGTCTGAACGCCGTGTGAAAGTGCTGAAGAAGGTAAAGTTTGAGAGATGTAGATTAACTTGGTGACCAGCAGCAGGGTACACAAGGTCAGCACCGACAGGAAGCAGGGGACGCACTGCTTTCTTCTTAGACGTATGAGCATTTTCTGTTCATTCTGGGATGAGGAAGAAAAGTCATTTAAAAAGAGGAAGCTGAAACAAAAACCAGCCAAACGGAGGAAGCAAACGTGCAATTCATTGGTGTTAAATACGCACTCACCTGGATTTATGTGAGTATGCGCCTGAGTTTCCAGGCGCCGGACGCCTTAAGAACCGTTTGATCCAGTCGGACTCTGAAAGTTTCAGAAGCAAAAGACACGTTCAGGTGCAGTTTGTAGGAAATGTTTGTCTCTAGCTGCTAAGACAATACCACAGTAATCGGTCTTCTCCTGGAGACATGAGCAACTTACCGAAGACAGAAGACATCATTAGAGTAGAGAATTATCTCAAGTCTGATTCCAGATGTGGAAATAACGTCTCTCCATCACTTCCTGTGCGGCTTTTATTTAACCACATGGTTTCCCACAGTGTGAAGTGTATGAACTAGTAGCGGTCCGATGTGTTGAGAGTCTGTAGGTCTGTAGGGAAGCTGGGAAACTACAGCTCAGAAACAACCCGGAAAGAGGGCGGGTTCATGGAGGCGTACATGTCCTGTGACAGATAAACGCTGCAAAGCGGGTTTATTCTAGGATCAAAATGAAATGTGACCTTTTGAAAAGGAAACAAAGAGCACGAATAAAGAAGGCTGTGAAGAAGACTGTGCGTCCTGTCTGTCTGCACACGGATGTCCTACTTTTACCTGCAGCTCACTAAAGAGGCTGAATGAAAACCCCGTGGCTGGAGTCATCTGAACTCCAAAGGATGAGGAGTTCACGGAAACTGTCACCCAGGGGCTTTTCAATACGGGCATTGTTTGTGATCCCAGTACCTAAACCTGGTCTTATCTCTGGGTGGGACAAAAGGAAACTAAACTCTTGTAGCTTTTAAACAGAAAACCTGTTCGCATTTAGGTCGGTGCCACAAAACGGGTTTGAATGCACCAACCCCGTGTTTTTCAGCACTTATTGTGACCCAGTAACACATCAAGCTGTGGGGACACAGCTCAGCTCAGGCTGCTCCTGTTCCTCAGTCCTCCAACCACGGAACATTTAGTTTAATATTAACCTGAAATGAAGAATTAGAGTGGCTGTGATCGAGCTCGTTAAAGGTGCAGCTCGCTTAGTTTGCACCCTGAGTGTCCACGGTCTGTGTGGACTTCGGCTCAGTAAATAAACTCCTTCAATTTGTATCTGCACGTCCTAAAGCAGTAAAATGTTTCTAACGCACAGGGAGCAGATATCGAGCGACGGGCTTATCGGGGCTGGGAGGCGCCTGTGAGCAGGTCACAGGTAGATATCAGTGCTCCATGCGACCAGGTGGGTGCAGTCACACCTGGTTCCTGCAGGTGCAGCAAAACCTCCAGTGCACGGTCTCGTTTCTGTTACTTTAACTGTCATTAACATGTTAGTGTCCAGTCATACATGCAGCAGAGGTGTAGTGTGTGGCTTTACACACCTGTACAGGTGTAACCTTAGCTTGATTGGAATATACTTTTACCTTCTTCTTCGTTGAATCTACTTAGTTTATATTTCTTCTCTACTACAGCTACAGCTCTGTAGAGCTGAATAATCTATCCTACCAGAAACTGTACTTTCACTTTCAGACACCTGTGAACTACCTAATGTCAAATTATTCATGCATAACATTAATAGTTATTTGCTTCTAAAGTGAAACTGCTGAAGGGAATGTAAAGATTGAATAGTTTATACTAAGACTTTCCTGTTACTTTTATATGTATATGACGTGTACTTCACAAAATAAACGGAGAGTGTACTTGCTAATTTCAATAATACACTAATAAAGACTTCTTCATAGGTGTGATAAGTGCTGTTAAGACTAAAGCACACACACTTTTACAGATGTTTGATTGTGAAATAATCATTTTAATTTTAGAGTTGAAAAGCGTCTACTTTAAAAGTGAGTATTAAATTGTAAACATTTAAAATATTTAAATTCAGCGGTTAATTCTTAATATCTCATCACTAATACTCAGAATAACTTCGAGTTAAGTTTTAACTTTCATTTTCTAGTAAAACTCCTCAGTGTGACTAAGAAGACAGCTCCAGTGCATGTAATGATGAATTAGGATTAAGAGATGTAGTGTCCCTGCTTCTAGAAATATTTTTATTCACAGTCAATGACTCAGTCTCTGACTCTGCTGATGACCTTCAGCTCACTTTCAGGAACAGCCCCTGCAGGCCTGGGAAGAAGCGCTGCCTGCAAGACAAACTCTGGGAATGAATGAGTCCAGTGTGCTGGATCCACAGGCTGCAGCTCACACACCACAAATATGAAGCAAGTAAAACCCATCCAGCCAGGAGGGTTGATCAACGGAGGAGGAACAAGTACTCAACCTCAGTCAAGGGCGAATATTTGCATATGGCTGAGGACGTGTGCACTTTTTTTGTACAGCAGACATGTCCCTTCCGGATCTTTGGACACATTTATCCCCAGACTATCGACACATTAAACACTACTCTTTGTTTAATATGTAACAGCGTTTGCTTTTGGATCACCACCTCCCTAATCCAGCACCATTGTGTCATGTTAACAGAGCAAATATCCTTTCACCACCCACCTGTGCCACCCTGGACGTAAAATAAACGCACCCTTCGTGCTGGTGCTACAAAACCGTAGGAGCAGATATGGCAAGATATGATTTAAAGACAAACCACAAAGTAGGAATTCAGTTGTGATTCTATTTACATAATGGGTTTTGGAACCAATCCAGCGATGAGCTGTGTGGATTTATGGTTTAATGAAGTCTAAAAGAAGGTTTGGCCTGATAAATCTGAGGTCTTTCATATTGGCTGAAGGAGGGATGAGTGGAGATGTCTCGGATCAGTTAGTTAAAAAGTAAAAAGATTAGGAACTCATTTTAAGGCTCAAACACTGAGTACATACATTTAGTGCACACGCCAAAAGATGCCACAAGGGGGCATAAATTGTGCACGAATGAGCTCAATCACAGACTGAAGGAGGCAAAGAAACCGGGGTCCTGGTTAAGTCTCATGCTTCTCTCCACACATGTTCATTGGGGTTTAAGGCTGAGCTCTCACTGGGCCACTGGAGGACAAGCAGAGACTTGTCTTGAAACCACTCCAGCCGTCTCTTGGCTGTATGTTCTGGATCACTGCCATACTGAAAGATTAACCATCACCCTGGTCTCAGGTTGCCTGCACTCTGGAGCAAGTTTTCCTCAAGGACTCGTCTGTATTTAGCTGAATTCATCCTCCCCTCACGTCTGATCAGTCTCCCTGTCTCTGCAGTTGAGAAGAGCCCTATAGCAGGTAGCCGCCACCGCCATGCTTCACTGTGGGAATGGTGCTTGGAGTTGAACTTTGTGTCCTCAGACTACAGAGTCTCTGTCTTCTGAGTCCTTTAAATGCTGTTTGACAAATTGGATCTCACCTTAAACGTTCTACTGAGAATTCCCTACCTTCAATTCATCTCGTGTTTTTGGTCCTGACATGCCATGTGAGTGAAGGTGTGTGTGTGTGTGTGTGTGTGTGTGTGTGCCTTTCTAAACTATGTCCAATCGGTTCAACAGGCCAGAGGTGGACTCCAGTCTGGTTCTAGACTGATCTAAAGACAAGAAATGCAAACAAGTGCTACAGCAACGGTTAGAGTACTTATTGAAATGAAAGGTTTCCGTTTTTGCTGATAATAGCCGTTGATGTAGGCTCAACTACATTAAAAAGAGAGTGTGCCCAACCCTGGTTTTTGTTCTGTGGACAACAACCTTTGTTGCTTATCCCAGACCTCAAACATTCAGCAGCTATTTCATCAAAGTACTAATGGATGAAGATCAGTAACAAAGTATTACCAGCGAGACAAATAACGATTTGGGGCCTTTAACTCAGACTGTTATTGTTGGTGCCCATTGCATAGTGGGAACTGGGTTAACTGAAGAACTGTACAGCAGTACCCCACTCTGAGATCAGACCTACCACCACTGTCATCTGCGAACTTGATTATGTCGTATGATCCACAAACATGGAACAGGAACGCAGTCGTGCATAAAGAGGGAGTTCAGAAGGGGGCTCGGTGCACAGACTTGTAACAGCATATGATGCTGTAACAAACTGAACAAGTTATCATTAACACTTCGAAAGACGCAGGTTCCCGTTCAATCCAGCGACTACCTGATGCAGAACAATCCTGCCTCCTCTCACCGTGTGTCATAGGTGTCCACTCTCACAGCTTTTTCTGTCAGATCATTCTCAGTGTGCAGCAGAGCAGCGTTCGAGAATCTGTCCTGGGCCACTGATCTTCTGAGCCAGTGTTGGATTCTCCTCAAAGCCGAGGAGCTTCTCTGATGTTGCAGAGCTAATGGGAAAAGTGAGTACCAGCTGCACAAGGTGAAAATGAATCTCACTGCACACCTCCTGCCTGAGTTTCCAGGGGGTGATTGATGATGTGAGCATGGCCTTTAAAAGCCCCAATTTTAAGTATATTTGCTGCTATTTTTGCACATTTACACCTTTGTATTGCTGCTACTTGCTTTCAGTATGTATGTTTATATAAATCCACTCTAAGATGTGTCAGTCCTTCCTGATTATATGTAGCTGCTAAAGTGTAAGATGAACTGTTTCTAATAAAAAGATGTGTCATGTTACTTTTTCCCTGTGGGCTGAAAACAAGCTCACATTGTATTCATATTATTACAATGACTCTGATTACTGAAATACCAACCAACGTTTCCATGGACGTCCCTCAACTGCAATTAATTTTAGTAAGTTCCTTATTCCAAACCCCATAAATACACCATACACCTTTAACTCCTTCAGTAATGGATTGGGACATTGCCCCACATGCACGTCTCAATTGGGTATCTGTACGTTTGTGAAATCCAGTAAACTGTACAAACAAGTTTCTTTGTATAAAAGTCTAGGCCACAGTGTCCACACCTATTTTCCAAAACATATGAGCCTACATCAAAGGCTACAAAGGCTACACTATGTTTTTCTATTTTAGGCGATACTCAACCACACACACGGATACACAATAAAATCCTTTTTTTTTACATTATGTTGTTGTTATTTAGAAAACCTTAACTTCCCAATAGAAAACTCAGTTTAAATAAATAAACATCATTAATGGATAACATGACCAATATGTTACAGTTATTATTACTTCTATAATAATAAGGTTATCAAAAGAACTGGAGTCAGTGAAGATGATAAAACAAATGAACCGCTCATAAATGTCTAGTCCTGAAAAGCACCAGACCAGTTCAGTCTCGTCTCGTCCAACACAAACAGCTTGCTCCTTGTTCAGGACTTCTTGTTCAATCCTGAACAAGCTATGTGAAAGTATATTTCTGTGTACAAATTTGGTTGCATGACACTGATGTGGAAGTCTGCCCTTACAGCCAGCTCATTATGATAATAACCGAGTAATTTAATATGCTTCAATTTGATTAAACTGAGCTGCAGATTTAAATGTTCCAAGAGCAGAAAGTAGCTTATCTTATTGACTGTCTGCAGCGATGCAAACAATATGGAAATTCCACCTGATGAGGTGACACAATAGTCACAACACTGAAAGTGTTGACTGGAGTCAGGATCTGTACAATAATATCTGAGAACTGTTACAAAATGTTTTCCAAAAATTAAAAATAACCTTTGCACAGAGCGCTAAGTTGTTGAAAGGGATCTAAATGTCATTGGCTTTACTGCCCCTCCTGTTGTGAACAGCTGGAATAATGCTACACCTCTAGATGGAGATGCTTCCTGTGAATATTGGTGCATATTGTGCATATATAATGTAGTAATAGTGCCGACCGTTCTTAAATGCAACTGTTAAGTTTCTTACGTTTCGGCTTCACCTGAATGAACTCTGGTGCCTCAGTCAAAGAAATATGCTGTTGATTTTATTTTATCATAGAACAAAGATAACTTTCTAGCCAGACGAACCTGTTCAGCAGAGGGTAGGAAAAAAACATGCTCTTGGAAAAACCTGCCACCCTTCCTCTCTGAATGTCTTGTCACATTAAGAACAACACGTCATAATTTGAGTTTCTCTGTTCTATTATACTATTATGATTCATTATTTCCTATGACTTGACAGCTTTGAGATCATTATGATGTATAGTAATAAAATTACGATGTTAATGAATTACAATCCAACACTTCACACAGTTCAATAAATGTATTTAATAAATATATGTATAATTATAATTTATATAAATAATTTTCCACAACACCGTGCCAGAAATGTGCTCACTTAAAGATTAGTGTAAGGGCCCATAAATGTAGTATGTCAGTGTAAATAATTTATACATACACATGTATATATTTCTCAATTTTCTGCTTTTACTTGAGTAAAAGAATCTGAATACTTCTTTCAGCACTAGCTGCTGACAGACGTGCTTTCAGTGTGTGTTGGTAGCATGTGAAGTATGTGAACAATGACATTGTATGATTGCATAGAGGTACTGTACACGTTCGTTATACAATAAAACACGACATGGTGTGCAGTGCTTGAGTTTCAGAGATCAGTCACGGTGTTGTGCAACTGCAGCAGCTGAAAAGAGGAATCTGGTCTGTCAACTGTCAGTTACCTCGTATACCTCCTAAGCACGAAGAAGCTTTATCACACAAGGTATGGGAGTCCCTTGTTTTTTTTTACACCAGATGCTTCAACCGCACTCACAGACATGAATGCTGTATGCTGCACAACTCTGCATGTCAAGAGAAACCAGCGTGAGACGCATTAGTTAAGAGTGCTGCCTTATTCTCTGAGGCACATGAGCAAATAAACTCATGTATTGCACGTCATATTTGTCATACAATGCAGATTAGTGTAATTTTAACACCTCTGTAGATTGAAAAGTTATGGATCTTTACAGAGCTTGCTTCTATAATTACTTTGTTAAAATAATTGAAATTGAAAAACAGAATCACAAACAGATTTCTTGAGGTTAAGTAGGTTTTCACCAAATGTGTCAACACCAAAAGAGGAAACAATAAAAAATAAATATACCCACACTTAAGGTTCACAGAAACAGTGATATGTCACCCAGTTACTTAGGTTATTAAAGTTGCATTTACCCAAAAGTACAACAAATGTTTTCCTTCTAATTGCTGATGACTATCAGTTTCAATGAAAGTTCACTACAAATGAAGCTCCTCTCTCCTCCACTGACCTAAAGGTTTTCTGAATTCATTAATTATTAGAAACAAAGATAATAACATCAAATGTTTCGGTTTGTCTGACCAACACTTCTAAATCCAAAATAAAAAGCCAATTCTCTCACTAGAAGCCCGAACAAGCAAAGCTTTGGCATTGGTGGCACCTCTATAGTAAAAACTTAACTTAACTTAACTTAACCGTTACGGCAGTCTAGGGATGATACTGATTGGAAAATAATTTTTCTTTCCTCCAGTTTCTCCTCAAGGCACTGAACAGCAATGGGGTCCACTTTGGTGTCGAACTTGTTAGCAAACCAGTGGCCATAGTTGAGCAACCAACGTATATCACCTACACCATAAACACAAACACTGCGGACATGTTTTCCTGTGCAATATGGATATAATCTGCCCTCCAGGTATGACCACTTCACCAGCCTGGCCTTACTCATCAGGTCAGTGATATCGGGGTGAGATCTCGGCACCTCGCCAGGTGCCCCGGGCAGTCGTGCTATTGTGGCCCAGAAGTGTTCATCTGGGGAGTAGGTGTCTTTTGTCCATTCCAAAAAGTCTTTCACAACAACGGAGGAGTTCATGTACTCAATAAAGTCCCGTGACAGGACAAAGTAGGCACTGCCACAGAACATCTCAATACCATGTGGTGGTGGTTTTTTCCTGGAGAACCTTAAACTCTTAATCCTACTGGGTCGGCTTGTCTCCAGCATGTTAGAGCCATTCAGCTTCTTGAGTTCTGACACCAGCTCAATGTTGGGCCTGAGGGGAAAATCTTGGCCACAGAGGTTGATGACATACTTCCACTTCACGTCTGACTGCAAAAGGTCAGACAGACAGTTCAAATCAGCTTTCAATCGAGTAAAGCCAGCATAAATGACATACTCCTGCTGGGAAACGATGAAGACGTTGGGCAAACAGCGCGCCAAACCCTCCATGGCTGAGATGAACTGAGCTGAAGACTTCTGATCATAGTGGATGCAGTAGATGTTGCTGGGTGAGTACGTCGCTTTGAGGAGTCTCTCCACCATCCATGCATATTTATGCACAACCAGGGAGTAAGCAAGAGGAAAGTTCTTCTCCTCCTCTGAGGCACAAACATCATTATAACCTCTGGCCTGGAGGAATACTGGACAGTTTGAGGTGAGGTTGATCAGATTTTCATCGTCGTCCTCCACAACCTGTTTCTGTCTGATGAGAAGAGCTTTACCTGCCTCCACTGGGTCCAGGTCATAAATGGCTGAACAGTTTATATTGTACTTGTGCACTGGGTGAATATCATGAACAGGTGCTAAAGGTTCAGTGATGTAGCTGAACATGAGACAGATAAGCAGCAGGAAACTGAAGGTGAGCATCGACAGGAAGACGCTAAAGAACTTTCTTCTCAGTCTCAGTGTTGAACATTTATAAGTCATTCTGTGATGAGAAGAAACAGAATGAGACAAAGGAAAAAACAAAACCAACTGTAAAATCTATTAAAACTAAATATTCAGATTTGACTAATACATGATTAATATTCAAATAATATTCAATACACACGTTTTGTCCGCACACATGCGCCGAACACTTCCCAAAGGGTTGATCAGGTCGGACTCTAAAGGTTGTAGTGGTTTTAGAAACGAGGATGCATCCAGATAAATACTGTACAGACAATTAAACAATAATTGACTTATGTCTTCTAAAGATATGATCAACTTACCGTTGTCAGACGACATTATAAGAATATCCTTCCTCCCATTCAACTATTACGCACAACTAGTTCCACATCTAACAGCAACAACTTAAAGTTGTGTCGGTGTCCAGGTCGTAATTAAAGTTACAAAGGCAGTTGCTAGGGCCAGAATGCCAGGGCTGGGTGCCGTACAGTAGCGCTTTGTATTGTTCAATGTTCACTTTCACAAGGTAACATCCCTTGTCATTGCGACTATTATTATGCACATGGCACCGTGCCAGAGCGCAGAAGCGTCTCCTTCAACATCACAGCGTCTGCGCTCACACACCTTGGTCTTGAACAGAGCTGCTTCCAGACTCAGTTTCACTGTGATCAAACTAATGCAGAATGTTTCTCGGACAGGGAAAGTGCGGAACGTGCATAGATGTGGTAACTTCATTCATTATTTTAATAGTTATGCATAGCAAACAGGTGAAGGAAGTTGTGGCTGCTTTTATTTACATCATGTGTTTAAATGTTGTTTTTTCTAGTGAATCTTCTTTTATTTATCTTCTATTTCTAACTGAATGCTAGATTTGGTGTATAACCTATACAGTAATTCACTGCAGTTGCCCCAGACCTTTAATGTCTATCTAGAACCTTTAAGGCTTTTTGTCTTGTATAGTTGGGATGTTATGTTGAGTACAGTAGTACTAAAGAATGTCATTAAATCACATGTAGGCTAAAAAATATTTTGTGCTTTGTAAAATTGTCAGAAAAACTTTGGTGATGGTTCAGTGGAGTGAAACCCAGTGGTCTCGCCGCAGGCCTCTGGAATATTAGGAAAATCTAGAAGAAGATCAGTCACCTCAGTAACATTTAATCAGGCCTTTATGGTAGAGTTGGTAGACGGATCGCATAGCCTGTCAACCAGCATGGTTGTATGACAGCATTTAACTGACTTTGACAGGAAGAATATTTTCTTGTCTTGTGTCACACAATTAAATTATAAATATATTTGACCACTAGTCTAAATATTGTGTTGGCATAAACCACGCACCGCACCTGCCAAAACCATCACTGTTGTCAAATCCAGGTATGAGCAGCTTGCATAAACTTAAACCAGAAGGCTTAATAACTTAAGCATGTCAATCTAAGGACACGTGAATGCGATGTTTCAGATTTTGTCATTATGGTTGATTCCATTTAGATTTGTGGCAAAATGTTGTTTTTCAATTTAATTTAATTTCAAATTAACTTGATTAAAAAAAGGTGCACATATCAAATCAATATCATGGTGTGTACCACACTCAACATGGACCACAGAACACTAAAGAGAGAGTTGTTGCAGGGGATTAGAAAAAAGATGTTAAAGGTAAAGGCATCTCCAAGCAGCTCGATGTTCCTGTGAACACAGTTACACATAATATTCAGAAGTTAAAGGTCCACAGGACTGTAGCCAACCTTCCTGAATGAGGCCACAAGAGGAAAATCGATGACATAGAGAGATAATACGTATGATAATCAAAGAGCCCAGAACAACTTCCAAATTAGAAGGGAAATCAAAGGTCGAGGTACATCGGAGTCAGATCACACCATCAGTCACTGTTTGAGTCAAAATGGACGACTAGAGGACTCCCCTGTAGCAAATCATAACAAAACGGGAGAATGCATATTAACAAACCACAAAGCTTCTGGGAGAACGTCCTTTGGACAGATGAGACAAGACTGGACGTTTTCGACAAGTCACATCTGCTCTAGGTTCACAGATATAAAGAAAAGATGCATCTAGCACAGGGTGTCTTAAACCTGCGTCATGGTCCTCCAACAGAATAATCATTAATGATTTAATGTCATTAAATTATGATTGTTGGGGAGTGGGCTTTAATTCACATGAATATGTCCTCAGAAGTATTCACTGAAATGTGTGGCGTGCAGGTAAAGCAGGGATCAGTCTGTGTGTTCGTTTTTGTAGAAAGAGCAGGGGATTGTGGCACTTGTGTGAATGTGGTCATAACTCAACGAAGATCAAACCTACTGCTTAAACTCTGCTGTGGGAGGGGTACAGGCTACATGTAGTGTATTTAAAGGGTGCCCAAATTCAGCTGTTTCCAGAACATTATCCAGATGTGTCTCGGCATATCTTCTAGTCATATCTTTGTCTATTTTTATGAAGAACTTCAGAGAAGAGAATTTGACGGATTTGGTCTAAGATAGAGGTTGAAACTGTGACGCCACAATAACCCAAAGAACAGTTAAAAACACCCAAGAATGGCTAAGAACAAATCATTGGACTGTTCTGAAGTGGCCTTCTGAGTCCTCATCTAAATCATTTTAAACATGTGTGGAAAGAGCTGAAACATGCAGTTTTGTAATTGGTGCAGGCTGTTGAGCCTGTATCAGAGGAAAAGAAATACTTTTGGGACTGAATAACGCCCTCCTTTACGAAACAGTTCATATATGTCACTCGGGCGTTTTCCTTCTCTGAATAATGGGTACCACAAATGGTATTTTGTGTGATACTGTTAAGAGACCGCACTTGGTGCCAGTTCAGTTGGGCAGGGTTTTAAATTGATTAAGCTAAACCAAGAAAGGCTTCATGAATGTTCCATGACCTGGACAAAATGCAGAAGTTTACTGACGTTGCACAGTGAAATTAAACAGTCATGGTTTGCATAATTATGAAATATGAAAAATTCTGCTAGCAGCAACATGACAATTGTGGTAGTAAGAAAATGAGACTACTGTTGAATATTGTAAAAATAACTTAGTGACAACTTACAGTACCCTAAAATCTTTGGTATGTGCTGGCTTGAATGTGCTTATCTCAGTTAAGGAAGTACATGTTGTTGGTTATATTATGTATTATTATCATACGTCTGCAAAAAGTAACCTGTACCTAAAGTTATGGTACATACATATTTCCCTCTGAATTCAGGTGTAAAAGTGGTAATACTCCAAGTAAAAATACTCCAGTACTGCATCTAAAAGATGTACTTAAATATTGTACTAGGTTAAATATACTCAGGTATATACAGTACCACTTTATCTGCTGGTAAGTGCAAAGATAAGGTAGTCACCTGTCATAACCAGGTTAACCTGTTGGGTGGGATGGATGGGAAAAAACATGCTCTAGATTATTCTCTTTAAGTTTCCATTGGATACAGCATCTTTCTTTAAACAGAACAGCTGATCATGTGAATAAGAATATTTAAAAAAAATCAAATATTAATATTTTGACACAGCAACCTCCTACGAGACAGGATCACATAATAATACAGGACTTGTCATAGTAGTGACAAAATGTATATGTTGAACTGAGTGTACTTTTGTAAACCTAAAAAAAATCGCCAGGTAAGGTGAGGTAAGACTTTATTGTTTGAAATTCCGGTGCATCAGTAAATTAAAGTAAAATTAAATTAAACATCAGAATATGCAATACAAGAAGACACAATAGATGAGTAAATGTAGAAATAAAAATAATGAAACGTGATTAGGAAGGTGAGATATAGTTGGGTAACAGCGACACCAAGATGACAGTTGGCTCATAAGCTCTGCAATCAGGCTGCAGTTATCCCAGTCACTAGAAGCTGAAGTCTGACAGGAGCAGAAACAAACGAGCTGCAGCAGAAACAAACGAGCTGCATCACGCACAGAGGAGCTGCAGCAGAAACAAACGAGCTGCATGACGCACAGAGGAGCTGCAGCAGAAACAAACGAGCTGCAGCAGAAACAAACGAGCTGCATCACGCACAGAGGAGCTGCAGCAGAAACAAACGAGCTGCAGCAGAAACAAACGAGCTGCATCACGCACAGAGGAGCTGCAGCAGCTGCAGTCCAACAGGCGCCTTCTGGAACGATTTATAATGAGGAAATAGTACAGCTGACACTCAACACACACAGAACCCCCACAGAAACATGCTAAAATGTGTCTAATAAAGCCTAAAAATGTTTCTAAAACCTTAAACATAATTATATTTAACCCTGAAATAGGTATTGGTACCGTGGCCACGCCCCGCCGACGTCCGTTACGTTACGTTTCTTACGTCAGGGCTTCCGTAACGCCATGTTGGTTTCTTTACGTCAGGATGAAGGAGCTAGCTTAGTGATATCTAGAAGCAGCCTTCTATGGACATGCCACTCTGACCACGGAGAAACTTACTCACAAAGTACGTTATTTTTTACATTTTGTAAATAGACAGAAGCTGTGAAATGTCTGTAACGCCGGGAGACCGTTTGACCTTGGTGACGCACTGTGTAAGTTAGTCTGGGTGTGGTAGCTAATGCAGCTAATGCTAATGATAGCGTCTGACTCCAGGGTTAAATGCACGTTAGCTAATGCTAATAATCAGCAACAACGGTAGCTGTCGCCATTAAGCTATGAAGTATCACCCATCTTATAAAACACAGAAATTTTACTTAACTTAACGTTAAAGAGAATACTGGCCGCAAAATTAGAACCACGAGTGTATATTTCACGACAGCCGGTCACCAAAAACAAGCTAAACATAACGGATCAGCTAACCCACGGCAGCTACATATACCTGACAACTGGCTTGCATTTGCCTCACGTATTGCAAATCATGCGACAAAAATTGCGTCATTCTCTGACACAGGTGAGACTTCGACTCTAGGTACCAGGAAGGCATCCTGAGACCATGTTGGCACGTCTGTTCAGGCTCCATGGACTGCTGGTGGCCTCCCACCCGTGGGAGGTAATAGTGGGCACCCTCGCTCTCACCGTCTGCCTGGTGTCCATGAACAGTCTGACAGCCGGCAGCCAGATGTGCAGCTGGAATGAGTGTCCCAAAGTCGAGGAGGTGGGTGTGGGAGGTCATCCTACTAAATAATAAGCAAGGGAAAAGTATTACTCAGGTGGTGTTTAGATGCTCATAGTACTACATCCCTGTGTTTGTTTAATTGCAGAAGATCCACAGCAGCGACACAATCATTCTAACAGTCACACGCTGCATGGCCATCGTTTACATCTATTTCCAGTTCAAGAATCTCAGACAACTGGGATCCAAATATATACTGGGTGAGTATGATGAGAATCTGTGGAATTGTTGTACGTACTGTTGTTACACTGCTTCATATTTATGTATATTTAAACTTGTTTATTATTTTTTTCTTCTACAGGTATTGCAGGGTTATTTACTGTTTTTTCCAGCTTCGTTTTCAGTACAGTAGTCATCCACTTCTTTGGGAAAGAACTGACAGGCCTCAAGTAAGTGTTTCATACTCCCAGACATGTTGGTGTGTAGTCAGTTCTTTGAATAATTCATATAGGTCAGAAGCTCTGCATTTTTTATAGATCAATTATGAATAATCACTAAATTGTTCCAATGGAAGTTGAGCCTTATGGAAAAGTTTGTTCTCTTCTCTGCAGTGAAGCCCTGCCTTTCTTTCTCCTGCTTATTGACCTCTCCAAAGCCTGTGCATTGGCCAAATTTGCCCTCAGCTCAAACTCGCAGGTATTATCATACACACACACACACACACACACACTAAATGGGACCAGTAACTGAACTAAAATCAGTTTGTTCATATGTAAAATGTAGCCGAGGTATCACTGAGTTGTGACAGTTTTTCTATGGTCCTGTGTCTTTTGTGTAGGAAGAGGTGAGGGAGAATATCTCCCAGGGCATGGCCATCCTGGGCCCCACATTCACCCTGGATGCTCTGGTTGAGTGTCTGGTGATTGGAATTGGCACCATGTCAGGTAAGAAATGCTAATGTTCCCTCACATTGAAAACAGTCACAGTTTAGTTCTACGTAGTCACAGTGATGGTAAAGTGAACGGAGAATTAAATTAAATCTGTCTTTTCCAGGTGTGCCTCAACTAGAGATAATGTGTTGTTTTGGCTGCATGTCTGTCCTGGCCAATTACTTTGTCTTCATGACTTTCTTCCCTGCATGTGTCTCCCTGGTCCTGGAGGTAAGAAACATGAGTATTAAGTAATTTAGGAGAACACTAGTCTACTGGATGTGGATGTGCTTTCTTGCATGTGACAATGAATTTCTCTGTGCACTCATGCATGTTTATATGCATAGCTGTCCAGAGAAAGTCGTGAAGGCCGTCCTATCTGGCAGCTGAGCCACTTTGCCCGGGTGCTGGCTGAAGAAGAGGACAACAAGCCAAATCCTGTGACCCAAAGGGTTAAAATCATCATGGTGAGAAACTTCATCTATGTTAGTGAGATATTAAAACATCATACAGAGTACAAAAAGCATTAGCTGTAAAAGCTGGTCCTGTGCTAAGGAAGGCAGTGTTCAGACTTACGAGGATGCTTGATGCTTTCTTGCAGTCTCTAGGCCTGGCCTTGGTTCATGCCCACACTCGACTAGCAGCTGAGCATCCAAATCAGAATCGCTCGGTGGAGGGGCCCATAGCAAAGAAACTGGACTTTGGTGGTACGATGTGGCCTATGAGGCTGACCAGGTAAAAGCAGAACAGCATTCTTTGCATAAATATATCTGCATGTCACTGATACCAGTGGAATAACCCACATGTTTGACTTTGTCTCTCATCATCTCCTCCCAGTATGGGCCTGGAACAAGTGATAACCCTCAGTCTAGCCCTGCTCCTGGCTGTAAAGTACGTCTTCTTTGAGCAAACAGAGACCGAATCCTCCTTCTCCCTTAAGAGTCCCATTATTAGCTCCTCTCCGACCCAGAAACCCAAGGTTTCAGGGGAGTACTGCAGGGGGGACCCTGTAGCCCCGAAACCCCAGAAGATCATGAATGGTATCTCAGTAAACAACCCTACCTCCCCATCTGTCTCTGAACTCTCCCCTGAGGCTGACAGGACATTTAGAAATAAAGGTAAGACTTATAATCGACCCTGATTAAATAAATCTAAAGCTCTGTTGCTGCTTTGTGATTAAGTTGAGTCTCTTACCTGATTACTCTATAACAGAAGCGATGCAGCCTCCAGCATCCTCATTGGAGACCAGCCCCTGTGTTTCATGTTCTGTGGAATCTGTTGCTCAGACAACCTGTGTACCTCATTGTAGTTCTAATTCAGAGCACAGAACCCTGGATGAATGTATGGCCATCCTCTCTGACCCTCAGGTAGGTTACTAAATCAGATGAAAAGCACAATATATGATAGGTTTAGTGTTTTCTCTTAAGGTTTATTACATCACTGGTTTATTCATTTCAGAGAGGTGCTCGTTTCCTCAGTGATGCAGAGGTGATGAACCTTGTAACCTCACGTAACATCCTGAACTATAAGCTAGAAACTGTCCTGGAGACTCCAGAGAGAGGCGTAGCCATTAGGAGGGAAATCTTATCACCCAAACTGCCTGTTCCCTCTGCCTTGGGATGTCTGCCTTATAAGGACTATGACTATTCTAAGGTACAGACAACATGCATACAGTATTTGTAAAATGTGGTGTCCCATTTTATTTTTTATAGCTTTGACCATTGATGAAGAAATGTTGTTCACTGTGCAACTACTAAAATGTTCATGTTGCAGTAGCTGCTTGGATTTTATTCAGAGTGTATTTATGTTCTTTCTCTACAGGTGATGGGTACTTGTTGTGAGAATGTCATTGGCTACATGCCGTTGCCAGTAGGAGTGGCTGGTCCCCTTCTGTTGGATGAGAAGCAGTTTTACATTCCACTGGCGACCACAGAGGGCTGCCTGGTAGCCAGCACAAACAGAGGATGCAGGGCACTTTCTGTAAGTACGGAATATCTGTGTGGAAGTGGCTGGTTGTGTGTTTGTGTGTGTGTGTGTGTGTGTGCGCGCGCTGACTGTCATTGTTCCCGTTCAGCTGAGTGGTGGCTGCCGGAGCAGGATCCTAGCTGACAGCATGACCAGGGGTCCTGTGGTGAGGCTGCCGTCAGCATGTCGGGCAGCAGAGGTTAAAGTCTGGCTCGAGACCTCGGACGGATTCAGGCTGATCAAAGACGCCTTTGACCAGACCAGCAGGTCCGTGAAATGTGAAGTTCATTGAATAAACCCAGAATCCACATTTTTGGTCATGTATATGAAATGTTTTCAGGGTGTTGAGATTATAGACAAATATTTGTATTTTCTAGGTTTGCTCGTTTGGAGAAACTGTTGGTAGGTTTAGCAGGAAGAAACCTGTACATTCGCTTCCAGTCTCAGACAGGAGATGCCATGGGCATGAACATGCTCTCAAAGGTGAGAACAGATCTTTCGTAGAAAGTGTAAAAATATCTCTGAGAAACACTTTACACAGTTAAAACGATATGTGTGCTGCTTTCTGCAGGGGACTGAGCAAGCTCTGCACAGGCTCCAGCAGCAGCATCCTGACATGGAGGTCCTATCACTCAGTGGGAACTACTGCACTGACAAGAAGTCTGCTGCTATAAACTGGATTCTGGGCCGGGGAAAGTCTGCAGTGTGTGAAGCCACCATCCCAGCTAATGTGGTAAAGGAGGTAAAGACAGCTAAAGCTCCTGGAAGCTTTGCATTTTCTTCAGCTGATACAATTACAGCTCTCATTGGAGTTCTCCTCACATAAACAACCTGTCAATGTATCTGCAGGTGTTGAAGAGCACTACAACTGCTCTGGTGGAGCTGAACATCAACAAGAACTTCGTGGGCTCGGCGATGGCTGGCAGTGTCGGGGGATTTAACGCTCATGCTGCTAACATTGTAGCAGCCATCTACATTGCCTGTGGACAGGTAAGGGGTGATTTACCTAATCAGTTTTTTAGAGAACGGTTTCATTTGCTGTCAAGTAAATTTGGAGTCAAAGTCACAGATGAGCCTTGAGGACTATTATTATTGTGGAATTGTGTTTTAGGATCCAGCTCAGACAGTAGGGAGCTCCAACTGCATCACTCAGATGGAACCTGCTGGTCCCCAAGGGGAGGACCTGTACATCAGCTGCACTATGCCCTCCATAGAGCTGGGAACTGTCGGAGGAGGCACCAACCTGCCACCACAGCAGGCCTGTCTACAGGTAACATCATCCTCATTTTAGTTTAGTGCTTATGTTTCAAGTTTCATCCCGTCAGATGACATTGTATCACTGATTGATCTCTCATCATGTGGAAGGATAGACTGTAGCATGGCACAGGAAAGGGATCAGAATTAATCTTTCTGAATTATTGTCCAGAAGTTTTATGGGATTATCCAGTTTTCTGATGTGTTTCTATTTTAAAACCCTCACAATAAGCAGCTGCTTCTACTTTCTCTAGATGCTCGGCGTTCAGGGTACCAGTCAGACTCATCCGGGGGAGAATGCCCGACAGCTTGCCCGCATAGTCTGTGCCACCGTTCTGGCAGGGGAGCTCTCTCTGATGGCTGCTCTAGCTGCTGGACACCTAGTCAAGAGCCACATGACACACAACAGGTGGTGTATTTCACTCCTTTTCTGTTTTGGCAGTAAATGCAACTATTTCCTAAGCGAGTCCTGACGTTGTTCCGTTTCTTGCACTTAGATCTACAACAAACCTTTCAGTAGCTGCTTCTTCAGAATCAGAGACAGCTGCGTGACAGAGCGTTGAAGGTCCGTCTTCAGATTGAGCCAGTGAACGAGTGCTCTAGCAGAAAACGTCACTGTGAAACCTGAGTCTCCTAATGACGTGGTTCTGAAGGGAATGTTGTGGAAAATGTGACATTAAAGACTTAACAGACTAATAACCAGAGCCAACATGTGCTGAAGACCACACCCAATGTGTGCTTGCTTTGTGTGTGTTGCACAACTGATTGCAAACGGCCTTTTTGGGATGTTGCATTGTGGTTTCTTCTTTGTGCCATACAGTATGTCTGCATCTTCATGTTGAAGCAGTGTTTGGAAAATAGACACCGTGCATCGTCATGGTGTATGAATTAGCAAGATCCACTATGCTGCACAGAGTCTTTAAAGACCACATGCATCTGAAGAGCTGTAAAGCTAAACGTTTGTACCTGATGCAGAGAAACAGGACTACCGGTAAATTAAATGCATGAAGCGAGCTCTTCAGATTTCAGCTGTTTTCTTCAGAGGAACTGATCTTTGCACTTGCCAAAAGCTTGAGACAGCGCCGCTACTATAATGTGACATTTGTTAACGTTTAAAATGCCAACTTCCTGCCTGAATGTATGCTGTACTGAATCAGTGTTGGAGCGCATCACTTGCACAACTCTGGGTGAATTGAGGTGCTATTGTACACTGAATGACTGTGGCTGTTGGACTTTCTAAATAGAAAAAGCAGCTGACGCTATAACTGTTGGAGGCAGGTTGTTCTTTTTGTGATTACACCAATGAGGAAAACTGGAAAAATCAAAGCCATATTCTTTAATTTAGAAATTCTTATGGTTACGAGTGCTAAGCTAATGGAGCGTTTATGTAATAAGGCATCACAGACTGGAGAGCTGCAGGTTTATTCCAGAAAGCAGCGAAGCTCAGAAGTGTCCTTATGCACTGTAATAGGGAAGTTGGCACACGCTAGTTAGAATATTAAATTTTAAGCTATTAATGTAAAAAAGTTGTACAATGTTTTATTTAAAAATAAATAACACTATGTTCTCTCTTCACAATGTTTCTATCATCTTTCAGCAGCAAGAAAAAAAAAAAAAAAAAGAGTCCAAACATGGAAAAGTGGAGGATAAACATATTTATTTCACTTTTAAAACAGGGCAGATGAAGTGCCGTGTTGTCACAGTACATTTGTAAGTTGATCCCACAGCATTAGTATGAACAAATCATTTACAAAAATGTATTTCTAATTACATTCAATTAACAACCTGGTTATAACTAAACTCATTAGAAACATAAGCTTTTAGTGAAAGAGCTTCAGCCATCGTGTCTCATCTATCATCACTGAATGGTTGAGACAAAACATGTTGTGCTGTCCACTGGTGGAAACTACTCAAATGTACTCAGAGCTACTCACATTACTTCATGTAATTACTTACTTACATGAAGTAATGTCAGGACAAGTGAGATAATAGAAACTAGAAGCCAAACTCTGCTCTGTTGTGGTTCCATTTTAGCATCAACAACAGTGCAGAGTCCAGAGTCGGGGTCTAGGACCCTGCTCCTATGAAAATCAACTCAAGTACTTAAACAGAGCTGACCCTTGATAAAATCTGGACTCAACAGCCACGTGGCCGTTCACTAGTGATTTTATAGGTGCACTAACAGCAGCTTTTATCCCGTCTGAAGCTACACTTCCTGCAACACTAAGGCATTTGGGCTCGACTCAGTCACTCAGCGTTTCTTGTTCAGAGATACGCTAGTGATGCTATTTACAATTCGCTCAACATTCAAAATGCAGTCGTGTGCTATGACACGACATTAACAATAATCCAAATATAAAGCCAAGCAAATAATGTACATTAACTCTGTTTGGTACATTAAATATATGAAAGGTCTTCTCGACTTGTTCCTCCATCAGCACCACCAAGAGGTGTTTTCATGAGAGACTCAGTCAAAAAGGTCAAGTCTTATATCATAGGGGTCATGAGTCGATGACAGCCCTCTGGACTTAATATAAATAAGTTTGTGATCAGATGTGTAACTAGCAAAAGTTAGCAGCTTAAAAAGAAAGCTGGGACTAGGAAAAATATGAAAACTCAACAGGAACTAGAAACTAAATATTTCAGTCTATTAGCAAAGATCTGTTTATTTTATCTTTTTTACAGAACGTACATTTATATATTAATATAATCCCCACTGGTCTTCTGCACAATGACAAATCTCAATGCAACCACCAGAGGGCGCCACTGTAAGCCTTCCTCCATCACTAGGTCTAAGTTGTAACCTGGGAGGGAAAACAATCCCTTAGAGGAATTTGACTGGTCATGGTTCAGAGCTGTCGGTTTGAAGACAGTGGCTTCTCAAAGCTTCACACTGAGCTCTGTGCTTGTGTCTGAACACTGGAAAAATGGAAAACCTTGATGTTGTCATCTTGCAGATTTATCTACTACATAAACATTTCTATGAAGTCCGATGTGTAACCTCTGTGATTTGTTACCTGAGCTTTAAAATAAGATGGGTTTGCCAGCAGTTTTTTCTTGGACATAGGAGGTGAAGCGCTTGAGGAACTTGGGGTACTCTCTCTTAGCCACGGCCCGGAGCACGGAGGCAGGAGCCCAGCCTCCTGGATTCACTGCAAACACACACAGAGGATACCAACTTCACTGAAAACATCACTTAATATTACAATCTACACTAGGAAAAAATATTTAGGAGGAAGTGAACTCTGAGTCTGAGACACACACCATTTGCAACATAGGTGATTTTACACAAGATGTTGTCTCTGCTGATTTCTTTATCTCCCTCTGGTGGGCTGACGAGGGTCTGACAGATCATGGCGATGTTGATTTTAGCACGGACACACCTGTTTGTCGGCTGTGGAAGGAAATATAAAATTAATTAAACCAAAATATTATAAGAAAATACTCGCTGTGTCTGAAACCTAAATTGGATCTAATGGACTAATGCTCACCTGTGCATCATCATGATCCACAGAGAAATTACAGACGAGCCAGGTGTCCGGGTCATTCTCATTGGTGGCCAAAACCTTCCTCATGGCCGACAGGTACAGCACATCCCTCTGAGAGGCAGGCCACACCCGCTGTAACACCAGTTATTATTTCAGTTTTAATAAGTCCTATACATGAGGAGACATCGATTTCACTGTTCAACGCTCACTTCTGCACTTGTAGCTCTTACCTTGTGTGTTTGATAGACAATTGCTGCATTTTCTGACAACGTCTCCACGACATTGAAGTTTTCAATGGTGGCTAAAGGAAGCAGAGAACATGGAGGATTAAGGTGAGCAACATTTGCGTTAATAGCATTTTAACTGTGAATCGTTTTAAAACTAGCTCTGATGCACAGACTTACTCTCCCAGTCGTTACGGTAGGTGGTGTCCCAAAAGTAGTGGCAGACCTCGTGACCAGTCACCCCCCTCACACTATGGGTCGCCTTAAGAGGGTCCAAAACAATCCCGTTTTCTTCCACCTCTCTCCTGTACACCTGCACACATCAACCAGATTTAGGTGAAAAAAATACATTTTCTATTGAAATACTCAAAATAAATCAAGTAGGTTTGGTTCATAGATGCCGTCAAACACATAATTCTTCTACTGGTTAAAATAACTTCATAATAATAGAAACTGTTCTGATATCCAGCTCTGTAAGCTTTAATTTTTAATGTCCTAATCATACCTTCATTTCTCCTTCTTCTACGACCAGCTGCCAGTTGGCATCTCCACCAACATCCTGCAGGGAGTAGGTCATGTGATTCTGCACCATCTCCTCCACCTACAACACAAGGCCAGGGACAGAAAGTGACAGAAAGGGAATGTGAGAGAGATTTTGAAAAGGTCCTCATTCATGCAGATCACCTGAAGGACCAGTGATATTTTCTACAGCAAACACTGTCAAAAACTATTGAGAACCTAAAACAACATTAAACCTGAACAAAACCTATGACGAAGGGTTTTTACTGTTCTTATCAATTGAAATGATGCTGCTTAAACAAACCTCCTCCTCAGCTACTATAGCTGCATCTTTTATCGAATCATGTCACGACTCTTCTGGTAATATTATACTGTTACTTTCAGCGAGTGAGCAGCTTTGCTCGGACAGAATTTGGATTTATGAGCAGAGTTTCTTTTTTGTATTACTGAAGCACAAAAAGGCTGAAATGTCTATTAAACTAACCAAAGGGACCAAAAAATATCAAATTAAATGCCAATAGTAATGCAGAGCTAACACAAAACGTTGAGTCACACACAGCTGACATGTTAGCAATTATGACCTCACACAGATATAACAGGAGCTCATGCTACATGCTGCTCAGTGAGTTAGAGGGTGTTCTGGTAAGTTCTTGAATGAACAGTTTCTGGGGATTCAACAGTCATGCAAACATGGTGTTTTGGGTGAAGCGCAGAGGAAGGGTGACTGGCTAAGTCTCGGCATTCAGTTACCTCAGCACTGAATCTGTGGACATCGTGAGGAGGGGCCCTGACTATCACAGCGGGGGACGACTGACTATGAGGCTACAGGGAAGATGAGATGGATGTTTGATTAAAAAATACAAAGTTAAACTAGAGGATGTGAGGTTTAAAATGAAAGAAATGAGAAACGTAGGTGGAACAGGAGAAATCATAAAGTAGGAAGGTTTTACAAACCTTGTCAGTGAATCTGTGAGAACCAGCGCAGGAATAAACATCTCCAGGAGGAACAGGGCTGGATCTCTGTATCCGTGTCTTCTCAGTTTGAGACTAGACACAAACAAACAAATGAACAAATAAACAATGCGTTTAACATTACCAGAGGACATAGAAATCTTTAGGTAAATACTGTATCTGATCTATTGTTTACCTGTTCTTCTATTTTGTCCTGTCTGTCAAGAGCAGCTTCAACAGCATCAAAAAATTCATCCTCGTTAATGAGGCTGTTGGGACCCTCCTGTAAAACAAACAGAAACAGGATGGTAAAGGTTCTTGCACCACCCAGATTCATGTTGTATTATGGAAGGACTTTTCAGTGACCTCACCTCGTAGTCTGGACCTCCAAAGTGAGACTTTTTCTTCAACTCGTTGAGGGCAGATTTATAGCTTTCCTCTATTCTTCGTCTCTTTTCCATCTCCTACACATATAGAAATCCATAATGAATTAACAACCACAATGGTGGAGAGGAATGTACAGTATCCTGATCTGACATCAAATCCGGCAATAGCTTTCTCTCCCGTTACTCAATTTATTTTATTTTATTTTTTTACAGTTGGCTGCTTCTCTTCTTCTATAAATACTCATGAGTTGTTTAAGGCACTAAATGATCCCTACTGTAAAATGTATGTAATACAGTTGAATAGATGACACACTGTGGAAAATGCAGTGACTTCAATGTGACACACCTTATCCAGTCTCTTTTGCCAGCTGTCTTCTCTCTTCACCATGAGGTCGATACAATGGGACAGGGTGGCTAGGATCCCGGCTGTGGTGGCTTTGAATGTAATGGCTTCCCCCTTAAAGTCTATGCCATTGATTCCTTTGGGACTCAAGGACTGGAACACTGAAAAGAAGAGGAGCACAAGGGCTAAAGCTAATGCACTTTGTAATAAACTTTAAATCTGCACGGACTAGTGACATGTGTGACTTGAAAGTCAGCATCAGCATCCCTCCTTACAAAGTTAAGATGGCCACAACAGTTTTAAAGGTCATGAAAACTCTAAACTAAAACTTTAAACTACATTTTCCCAAGATTTTTGCATCACTTACATTTTTCTTTGCTGCCATTGTTGTTATGCAGAAACTCTCCATCTGGCCGGGTGTTGGGGAAGTCATCTTCATCATCCTCCACAACTACAAAACAGAGAGAAACATTTTAAATAGAAATACAAACAAAAAAACACCAGACAGGTCAGTTTCTTGTACGACTCTGCTTAAAGTTGCCCAGGGTTCCAAGGCAGAGATGTGCCTTTGGCCCATTCATAATTCAAGCTACAGTACAGCAAACCATCAGACTGACAGAACTCTGCTGTTCTGGACAACATGACAATGGTCTGGTTTCATCTTCAGAATAGAGAGAGGAAGAGAGTGAGCGAGGAGCAGAGGGAGGGAGTTGAGGAGAACAAAAGCAGGGTTTCATTCGCTGTGGTCACCCACAGGCGTCCTAATGCATGTGCTAATGTTCAGCCAGCCAAGACGAGGTGAGGAAAAGGGGGCTTGTAGAATAATTGCTTTCTGAGTCACAACAAATTCCTTACATTCAGTGCATGTTTCTTCTAAACTCAAAATATTTTCATAATCTATATATAGTGCATGTGGGCTAAAGAAACTAGATTACCATATACAGTCACTGCTAATGATATCCAATACAACAACTCTACCATCAATTCTATGAGATATTTCTATGATATATTTATTATTGATGTCATAATGGGAGGTGGAGTCGTACTGGAGTGCACCACATTCATTTCAAATGTTTTGGCTGTGTTTTACAATCAGTTAATATTTAGTTATTGTCAAAAATCCACTGCCACTGTTTTGATTCTTACTTTTGTCTCTCTGTAGCTCATCTTTGGACACGGCGTCTGCACAGCTATCAAAGTATTTCTGAAGTGTGTCCACCTGTCTGCACAAGATATCTCGAAAGGTCTCCATCTCTGCCAGCTTCTCTCTCAGGCTGTGACCCTTCTAAGGAAACGATAGAGAACGCAGCACAGTGATTAGACTTGGGTTCAGTCCATCCTCATATTGTTCATATTGTCATAGAACACAATGCACTGATTCCAGTGGACTTATGGCAATAAAATAGCTTGTGTGTGGCTACAAATATCAACAAATCCCATACGTGTGCAAAGACAAATGTGAACCCAGTGCCTTACTCAGCTAAGAGTAAACTCACCTTGAAGGAAGATGTGGAGGTGGCAGAGTAGCCGCTGGTGGCTGATGTAAGGGACAGCATGGAGCCATGTCTCCGCAGACTAGACTCTGACCCATATCCAGAATCAGCCTGTACAAGGAAAAACAGACAGGGCAAAAAGAAAACAAATGAGTGATGTCACAAAACAGCCTAACTTAATAAGATGTAAACCAGACATCTAATCAAAACATAAAACTGCACATGACAAAATGGCAGACAATTTACAACTAACACCAACTAAGCAAACCCAATTACAAGAGCTTAACCAATCTGTCTTATGCAAAGTTTAAAAACGCATTCTAAACCGCAGATTTTGACAGGATGCACTGACGTCAACAACAGCACAGCGTGACACTGACACAGTCACTATGGAAACAACTGGGTTTTCAGTTGACATCCTGAAAACCCAACGGTTCCTGTTCTCTCTTACATAACAGCCCTGATAACAGATGGCTGATGACAGACGTTGACAGTAGAAAAGGGAAGCACGTATACACATCCCTTCAAGACACATTTCCAATTTCAACCACACGGTGGCATAAAATGTAAATACACCAGTGGCATGTGCAAGAGCCCGGGGTAACTGTAGGTCAACGACCAGGAGTAACTGTGCCTGTGTTCACGTGGATTTAAGTCACTGCTGTTTGCCCTTTAGCTAACATACTGCTACCCCACTGACCTCGTCAGCACAGACAGCGCTCTCTACTCAGGCTGCCTAATCTGCTGCAAAAGTTCTGTTTCAGAGGTAGGATTTCATCTGACTCACAAAATATCAGCTGCTGGGGCTCCTGTTTGTGGAATATTTATACACATAAACATGTTTGTAAGCTGCATGCAGCAGGGAAACATAACAGATTTATCTGGCAATAAAAAACCCATCGCACAATGCACACACACCACTGAGAAGTGATAAAGCCTGGTTCTAATCACCAAACTGTTTTTAGTAATAAGTAAATGCACTAAGATTACTGCACACCTTCAACAACAAACATGACTTACTTTGAGAGATACATCAGTGGGTTTCGCAGAAATAAGGGTTTCTTTTCAAATTGAGAGGCTTCACTAAAGGGAGGCTGAGGTGTTTGGTGTGTTGTGTCTCCTTGGAGACGCTGGGTTGCTGAGTGCTTGAGTAATGTGTGTCAGGAAGGGAAATGGGAGCTTCTAAGAAAAATTGTTTTCAGTGGTGACTCATTGTGGGAGGGTTGATGGCCGGGTGTGTGTATATGGACAAGCCCTCCTGCTCTGTATGAGTCATGGTGCCTCCCTGGCGCTAGGATTCGTGAGTGAGTAGAGGAGGGGCAAGAGGGGGATTTCCCAAACTAAGGACCATGTATTTTAACAGACTGAAGTTGTGGTGGATGTCTCCTCATCTATGTCACAACTAAACTCCACTCTGGATTATGTGAGCATTGGATTAAGACTTTAGAACATACAGCTCAGTGTATAAATGTTAATAGTGTGCACTCTGACACATTCTGTGTCCAGAACGTGCACTAAACTGCCAGATGCTACACTGGATACTAAACATGAGTTACACACATTATGGCTGATTGGTGTGAAGACAGTAGTATAGGCAGTATGGACGACAACTTGCTTTTGTTTGTCCTTTGTATTATATGCAGTGGGCACATGTGTTTAGTATTTGGTTATGTCAAGTAGAAATAGATGGAGAGGTGATTTAGATTAGTCCTACCAAATGTGCATGAAAAGATCTTCTTAGATTATATGTTCAGGGTCTCTGCTGCAGCAGAATCCTCACAACGTGGTGCATAAACAAAATTCAACCCTAAATTGAACACAGCATGACAATTGTCTGTATTTTTTCACACAGTCTTCACAGCAAGTCTTGCAACACCTTGCAGACTTACGCACATGTTAAAAATCTATGTGAAAAAGGATTATGATAACATCTGAGGCAACTGCCAGTCAAAGGTTGCAGTAACTGTCAGCATAGCGTGCCTGTGTTAGAGGCCTGTAGTCATGCACTAATCGAGAACTAGCTAAGATTAAGCTACCAACTCAGCCCTCATGCTTGTGACAAGAACAAATAACAATGCGTGTGTGCAGACTGTATATGGTCTTTTATGGACTAACTTAACAAGCTGCACAGATTAACAAAAACACACACTTGCCACTGCAGTTTACGATAGCTTAAGACAAGTGAAGCACTACGTCAGTCCTAGAGCTCTAAAGACAAACAACAAACGCACCAGTGGTGGAGGGATGATTATTGTCCCCTGGACTCCTCCCCTCTCTCTCCTCCCCTCTCTGATACTCTAATGGAAACACATACATACACACACATACATATACAATAAAAAACAAACAAATCCAAGTTTGTTTTGATGTAATACTATGTATTAGAAAGACAATGTGACTTTTTTGATACTAGCAGTTCACTGTCTGCTGTGTTCAAAGTGTATATTTGACTTACCCTGTGCAGCTCAACAGATTCAATCCACTGCTGCCGATGATCTGAGTCTTGTGCTCTCAGGTACCAGACACTGTCATTTACACTTATGTCAAGCCGGCACTCATCAAATTCATGAGGCTAAAAAATAAACAGAAAAAGGACACAGGGGAGAAAGTTAGTCAGTGTGCATTCAAAATACACTGCTACTGATCCTATAAATATCACTCATTACATCCAAATCCCCTCTAATCAGATATTCGTGGATTCTGTGACACAAGGCCAGTTATAAGAGCCCAGCTACCTTGAAAACTACGATAGGCTGGGATACATTGCTTAGCCTGCAATCCTTCTTTTTATAGCAAGAGGAAAAGCAAATCTCTTTCCTGCTCAAGACAGGCTGACACATACTACATGCCACTATCTGCACTTCCCTGCTCGGGATGTACAGAGGGGGACATATGTGAGAGGTTGCAGTCCATGTAAATAGCTATTTAAATGACACTGAACAAGCAAACTGCTAATCGCTCTCTCTTGTGTGCGTGACATGGTGGGCGACAATCTGTTCCTGAGTTGCATCAGTAACTGGAGACATCTCAATCCACCACAGTCACAATGATGGGAACTGCATGCCTTTAATGTAGCCCTATCTCAAAGGGATCGAAGACAAGAGTGTTCCAGCAACACAGCAGCATCCATTTTCACACAGTGTCCCATAGGAGGAGAAGTAGCAGATAACTGGCCTTTTAAGGCAACTTGCAGGCTGGAGCATATTTCTAATAGCCCTCCATGAAAACTGCTGTGCTAGCATGGCCACCAACTAGAAACTTTGAGTATGTGTGTGTGTTTGGTGGGAGAGGGCAGAGACTGTGACAGCAATGGCATTTAACTGTGTGTACCTGTATTTACAAAATGCATCAGACATTCTTGAAGGACACAGTGATGCTAAAAGATCACTCTCAATGTCTATTAGCATTAAAAAAAAAAAAAAAAGGCTGATATATGGCTTGTTCAAGTGTAGCTGGGGACACCGCTAGAGAGGGTCTAAGAATTAGAAAGATTAATTGAGCAGTTAAAGTACTGGCAAAAGAAAAACGGACACAGGAGAAGGACAAACTCAGGGATCCATGTCTTAGTGGGTTTGCAATAAACACACAATAAATGCAATTTTTCACTACGGACAGGCAACAGTCTGCAATATTGCAAGAACTACTGCTGTCACTGATTTCACAGAGAAAGAACAAGTAATAGAAAACAACTGAATGACTAATTCATCTGCTTAGACAGTAAATCAATAGTGCTTTGAGGTTAATTATTAGAATTAGAATGATTGTTCGTCTCTGCCAAGTCTATTTAATGCGGGATTACCACACACACACACACACACACACAAAATATTTATTGACACAAGCTGTAATAAAACAGGCACATTTTAAAATTACAAGCTTGAATTCAGTATCACACACTGAATGTGCATGCCCAGAGACAGCCTAAACCCAAACCAACACTAATAATTATGTTACTTCAGTGAGTTGACTGGGTAATTAATAGACCACTATGGTGTCTCTAAAGTGAGGAGTGTGATTTGGCTACATTGTCCAACACCTGGATGATGCTGAAGGCAGATGCTCATTGTAAAGACAAGGGACCAGTGTCAACACCATCATTCTAAGCATTAAACTAACTTCTAAATAAAATCTCAACAACCCACCCAACAAAAAAAAAAAGCATGCATTTTCTTTCCTTTAACACACTTCTTAAGTCAAAAATCTGACATTTAAGAAAAAACAATACCAGGATTATAAAGCTGCTTCAACTGTTCCTGTATCTTGTAGGACAGAAGATTTTAGTGTCATTCAGTTGCTAGGAAAGTGAGAAAATTGGTTCCTCTTGATCACTTCTAGACTGTGGGGTCATGGATATATTGACTGTTAAGTGGAGTTGTGAAATGGCACCTTGCACTGGGTTTGAGAAGGCTACTGGGATCCAAGGCTACAGTAAACAATGATCCATCACTGGAAGGTCATTTTAGCAGCCTTGCACTTTACAAGACGACATGACATGCTGATAATGATCTCAGCCTGGGTCCTGTTTGAAAGGAAAGCAGTCTAAAAAAAACTTCATGGTGTGTTTAGTATGTATCTGTCAACTTGTGTTGGTTGAACAATGCTCTTCCCACTGAATCCTGCTCCTGTGGCCGTGCACATGACAAGCACATATTAAGAAACAGATGCACGTTTTAGATATGACAGCTGCAAAACAACTTTTCAATATTTACATAATCCTGGTTGGTTTAAGGTGACAATTAAATAAGGAACAAAATCAAAATGATATGAATTTTATCATGCTTGGAAGGCTGTGACCCATACTGCTAATTCACAGCAAAAAAAGAAAAAAAAAAACCTGGGACAAGAAGTAAATTCAAAGGGGAGCATGCTAAGTGCACTGTGTTATCCAACGTGTTTAACAATATTAGAACCACACAGTCAAGTGCAACAGTGGGAATGGCACAAATAGAAGTTTTTCCTCAGTGAGATACCAAAGCAGACACACAACAGAACAGTTGGTCTTTTTCCTGATGTCTGTCAAATGCCTCCCTTTTTGTGGGGCCCAGCAGTAGCTCGACCATAATTATACTCCACAAAGCTCTCATCAGTGTCAGTCTTTGGTTCTAGGGAATCATTTTTGTGGGCCATGTTTGTTTTGAATAGTTTTCAACTGTGTGGTCTTGTAAGGGAGAATTTTAAGTGGGAGAACAGAACAGAAAGTGGAGAAACATTACGAATGCCAAAATCAAAATGATGAGACAAAACAGCTTCACTCTGTCTTTAATCTCTTCGAATATAAACTTCCTAAGCAGCTTCAAAAGGACTCCCCTTCTATCCACTCCCTTCCAACCCCCTTTGGGCTGGTGTACGTGTCTGTAGTCACAATCTACAAAACTGAATGGATGAAAGTTCTCATAAAAAAAATAAATAAAAAAATCTTTTCATTACTTAAAAACTAGAAAAAGACTTTAACCAAAGCAAATACTGACAAAAGAGACTACATTGCAGCAAACTGGCTTTCATTACTTATAATGTGCCAGTTTAAACATCGTGCTGTCTGGAGAGACAATTTAGACAAGTAGTGTCATCTTTTTGCAACTAGGCCTGAAACAGGAACACCAGGAAACCAAAACAGGATCCCCGTTTAGTGGTGGAAACACTGACTCACCGAGTGGTCAGAGTGAAAGACAGGGAAAGAGAAAGCTAAACCCAGGGTGACAGAGCAACTTTCTGACATTGAAACACAAACAGACTAACAGACTAGCCCCTGTGTTCTTGACCCTCTTCATGACCCCCAGTTAGAGGAAGTCACATGCTATGAGGAAGAGTCTCATTTCCTGACTGAAGACACTTTGCTATTTCCACAAAGCTTCAAACTTAAAACAACGCAACCCCAGTAAAAAAAAAAAAAAAAAAAAAACCTCAGGAGAGCAAGCTAGATCTGGAGTTAATGCATGCTAAAAGGAAATACAATAGTGCACAAAATATTCAACTGGCAGCTCTCTCATTTTCTAGGCAGTTTTAACACCATTGCATTTAGTGGTCAAAGTGACAAAAGTCATAACTGCTCAGGGAAAGATAAGTAGATAACTAGTTAACATTATTTATCAGACAAGTGTTACCCCTCAGTCTATTTATGACCAACTGAAGTTCAACTGTGACACCAAGTCTGTGAGTTATTAGTATCGAGTATTCACCCAACAACACGGCTTTTACTAAAGCTGTCTCTGCAGTCACCGAGGTTCAGGACAAAAGACCTGTTGTTGTGCAACAAGCTGCAGGAGCCATAATTTTAACAAAAAAAACAAACAAAAAAACTGGATGCTCAACATCTGTGTCAAATTGTACATATCAAAAGCTGATCCTGTCAAAACTATACAATGTATGAGAGGAATGAAATGGAAGGAAATTACTTCCTCAACTTGTGACCGAACTGAAATCTGTGATGACTCAACTTATACCACAAGCTTATATCTGATCATATCTGATCAAAGTACATACTCTATATGCACACGTGTACACACAAAGATGACATCAGGTTACCCTTATAAAGGGTCTCTTTTCAAATTCACAATTCTATTTTTTTAAATGGTATGGCGAGAACGAAGCTAAAGGTTTCTTTAAAAAAAACAAAAAAAAAAAACGAACTGTGTGGATGACCATCACAAGTATTTATATAAATATTTATAGATTCCTGAGACATATTTCCATTTAAATGAGAAATGAGTACAGTCAAGAACCACATGGAGGGGTTAATATTTACATAGGCTGGGAATGGATAAAGCTGAATAAATATGGCTAATAGCAAAGCTTGCTTCATGCAGCTTGGGAACAGTAACTTATTCATTTCCCTTGTGACTGTCTGGAGAGGGACACACACTGAGCTCCAGTCAATGACTGACCTGGCTTGAAACGTGATTAAAGATGAAACAGTAGGAACATCCAGCATTAGATACTCTTGACACATTTGGATTCATTTTGGTCTTTCGAATCTTTGGTTTGGTCTCAGGTTATTATCAAAGTTTGACAAGCAGGATAACCCCTGCATCAATATACTCTGCTCTCTAATAAACAATTTTGATAATTTAAAATGATTTCACAAAATGAATGCAAATGTATCTGTTCTGTCCTGTAGGGTGATAACATGAGAAGAAGCTAGGAAAAAAGGGGGGGGGGGGGGGACAAACAGACATGTTGAACGACAACAATAAGTGACCATGAAAAGAGTCAGACAGCATAAATCTTACACTATGTCGGTTGAAGAGTGTCACACTATTGATTCAAAAACAAATGATTGTTTAGAAACACAACAAACCTTTATGTAGAACTTGAAACTCAAGTTAAAAAGCTAACCTGTGGCAAACTGTGTTTACATTCAGTGTAAATCATCAATAATCAGTGGGTATGAAGGTTAATATTCAGATATTGAGTTATCACTCAGGCCTAGTGTTATGATGAAAAAGTGCCAGTAAAGTATTACCACATAGCAACGTGTTTAGAAACAGGACATGACAGGTGAGCTATCCCCAAGCATAAATTGGGACACAATGAGGAGTCATTTGTACAGAAAAAGAAGAGTCATCACCTGGAGTTGAACAGAGTCTGAGAAACTCCAGGGTAAAGTTTCTCATCTGATTAGAGTTGTCAACAGTGACTCAAGGCCTTGGTATACACAGGGCTCCAGGAAAGAGCCGTGCCCCTCCTTCATGAATTTAACAGAAACATATGGTGAATGTGTAACATCTGTGTCAAATCTTATATATATCGAAAGCCAAAACTATGTGAGAGGTTTAGAGAAGAAGAGAGGGGGTGGGTAGAATGGCCATGGAAGCAGAAACATAAAAGTTTATCTTTGCTCCTCAGATTTCTTCACAAGAATAGCGTTTTCATTTTTATTACATTTTGCAGAGCTAAATCAAATTAGTTAATATTAAAAGGTTAAGACAGTACTACACTAACAGTTTTGTTGCTGAAATGTCAAATGCTCACAAGTTGTTTCCTCAGGTAATGGAGATGAATACTCCTTTTAACAAAATAAATTTTCAGCTTCTTCCAAGGTCAAGATTCTGCAGAAATGTAGTTTTGCTCATCTGTGAGTCATTTTTATTTTATCCAAAAGCAATGCTCCACACCATTTATAGGAAGTATAACCACCGTGGTTATAATAACCATAAAACCAAACTGTGCACCACACCACCTGGCTGTTTCCTTTTGAATGGAGGGTCAAAATAGAGCGCCACATAGGTAGCACACAACCATGTGAAGCTGGAGGTGAAGTAAGACAAAAAGAGTATTTTAAAGCAGTTTAAACAAACATTTACAGTACACTCTCAGGTCTGGCATAGGAGTGCAGGTGCATCACAGAAAGGTTTATTATTTGGTATTTGGCTTAAATACTAAGAGGGATAGTTTGTCTTTCTTAGCAAATGTAGTCCTCTTACACAATCAACATTTGTAAGAACAACATGTTCATTCTTGTAAGACATTGTGAAAAAGCCAATATTGCCCAAATGGTAACAGAAAGAAAGATTACAACTTCTAGGAAAGCAGTACTTACAGTAATAACAGCTTTGCTGAGGCAGAGGGAACCCCGACAGCCATACTCTGTCTCATCCTGAGACTTGTAGTAGCTCAGTGTGTTGTTTTTCAGCACCACCCAACGGTCCTGCCAGCCGTGGATGTAGTTTGTCCACTGAAAAATAAAAGAATGTATCAATACCACTATATGCTGAGTGTCAAGACAAATACAAACACCAGTAGAGGGTATGATATCTTTGCAATAAACACCACCTTGCTTAAAAAATTCACCTGCCATTGACACTACTACTTCAGTTCTTTGGATTTTGAATCAAATGGTATGTTGATAGGCTGTACTTTGTGGTGTTGTTGTATTGAAAGGTGCCAACCTCATATTGCCCCTTTAATTTACATAACAAGCACCTAATCTGATATGCATGCATGTCGTAGAACAACTAAGTTAGGATACTTGACATTTTACATAAAGTTTAGACCGATTAATCCTCCCAAGACTCATGACGTGTGTATATAGCTTAGTATGATTAAACAGGTGATGCAGATCTGTTTAATCTCACAATATGCTTAGTTAGCAGGTCAGCATGCAATCTGTTCAGAGATAACGTACTGCGAGATTAATAACATCAGTTTGGCAGCAGCTCAACTATAAAAACTGTGGTCAATTTGACCAAAACAGCCTCATGCACAAGTGAGCAGATGCATATGGCAATTAGGTTTGTTTGCCAAGAACAGAGCACATGATCAATAAACAAAAGTGTCTATTTACGTTGTGCTCAGCTAACTAGCATGGTTTACTTGTATTAGTATCTTGTTTTCCTGTAACTTGGATACTGTTGTCAAAACCGTTTCTCCACAAACCTGTGGATGTGTCCATGACACTTACATCATTGCTCAACCTACCTACACTGTTAACAGGTCTGTTTTAACCTTTGAAATGAGAACATCGGTCGTCAGCCATAAACTCAGCACAAAGTTAGTGCAATAAGTGAATTAAGGACTATTTAAAGAGCCCATATCGCACCATTCAAGTTCTGTGGGGGTTTTGCTTTTGCCTCAGCGGGGATTACCTCTCTAACGCTGAGGAGCAGCAGTGTGGAAATGTCGGTAGATCCTGGACAACACCTCTCAAATCAGGCATGTCATGATTTGTCCTAACAGGCACCTGGCACCGACACTGGATTGTAAAATTCCGGGGATAATGTTTGTTAAAACGCGACTTACCTTACTGAGGACCCCGCTGAACCCGCCGAACTCGCAGATACCAACAGGGTGTCCAGGCTCCTCTCTGGGTTCAAAGTCTTCCTCGGAACCGGAGGAGTTCCAGCTCTGGTTGTCCGACATTCCCTTAAGGCTATTTGGCTAACACCTTCTAAACAATATGAAGTCGGGTTATTAAACTGGCTGCATGAGCGAAGCTGTGGATCAAGTAAACCAAGAGCAACAGTTCACAGTTAATAGCTCTGTTTACCCAAAGGGATGAGCCCTGGTCCGGATGGACAGCTCGTTAGCCCCCACAGCTACTTAGCTACTAGCTCAATAGGTTGGCGCTCATCCGTGGTCACACAGTCCAGGTACGTGTTCGCCGAGCCCGTGAACCGTTCGCTGTCAACACACCTCTACCGCCCCTTCTCGTCAGCGTTACGTTACGTCCAGTCCCAGAAGAAGAAATGCTGACAAGTGTAGTCAGGCGGGATTCGGCAGTGACAGGTGATCCGTCGATGCCTCTCAGAGAAATGCTGCGGCAGTAACAGTAGCTGTAGTTCTCCTCTGTGCCCCGCTGACAGCTCCGCACCTCGGCGCCATGTTCCTCCAACGTCCGAGCTTCTTCTTGCTGCCTGAGTGAGCGCGAGCTCGAACTTGTGTGCTGCGCAGCGTGCGCAGGGGCGCTGGCCGCCGTGACGTCACCGGACCCACTCCTAATTTGGAATAAGGCTCCGCCCCCCGTGTAACGCTCTGAAAATAGACTGGAGGAGTACTGCAAAATAAACAGAGTACTACAACAAAAGACTGAGGAGTACTGCAATATAAACAGAGTACTACAATATAAACTGAGGAGTACTGCAATATAAACTGAGGAGTACTGCAAAATAAACAGAGGAGTACTGCAATATAAACAGAGTACTACAATATAAACTGAGGAGTACTGCAAAATAAACAGAGTACTACAATATAAACTGAGGAGTACTGCAATATAAACTGAGGAGTACTGCAAAATAAACAGAGGAGTACTGCAATATAAACAGAGTACTACAACAAAAGACTGAGGAGTACTGCAAAATAGACAGAGGAGTACTGCAATATAAACAGAGTACTACAATATAAACTGAGGAGTACTGCAATATAAACAGAGTACTACAATATAAACTGAGGAGTACTGCAAAATAAACAGAGTACTACAATATAAACTGAGGAGTACTGCAATATAAACAGAGTACTACAATATAAACTGAGGAGTACTGCAATATAAACAGAGTACTACAATATAAACTGAGGAGTACTGCAAAATAAACAGAGTACTACAATATAAACTGAGGAGTACTGCAATATAAACTGAGGAGTACTGCAAAATAAACAGAGGAGTACTGCAATATAAACAGAGTACTACAATATAAACTGAGGAGTACTGCAAAATAAACAGAGTACTACAATATAAACTGAGGAGTACTGCAATATAAACTGAGGAGTACTGCAAAATAAACAGAGGAGTACTGCAATATAAACAGAGTACTACAACAAAAGACTGAGGAGTACTGCAAAATAGACAGAGGAGTACTGCAATATAAACAGAGTACTACAATATAAACTGAGGAGTACTGCAATATAAACAGAGTACTACAATATAAACTGAGAAGTACTGCAAAATAAACAGAGTACTACAATATAAACTGAGGAGTACTGCAATATAAACAGAGTACTACAATATAAACTGAGGAGTACTGCAATATAAACAGAGTACTACAATATAAACTGAGGAGTACTGCAAAATAAACAGAGTACTACAATATAAACTGAGGAGTACTGCAATATAAACTGAGGAGTACTGCAAAATAAACAGAGGAGTACTGCAATATAAACAGAGTACTACAACAAAAGACTGAGGAGTACTGCAAAATAGACAGAGGAGTACTGCAATATAAACAGAGTACTACAATATAAACTGAGGAGTACTGCAAAATAAACAGAGTACTACAATATAAACTGAGGAGTACTGCAATATAAACTGAGGAGTACTGCAAAATAAACAGAGGAGTACTGCAATATAAACAGAGTACTACAACAAAAGACTGAGGAGTACTGCAAAATAAACAGAGGAGTACTGCAAAATAAACAGAGTACTACAAAATAAACAGAGTACTGCAAAATAAACAGAGTACTGCAAAATAAACAGAGTACTACAAAATAAACAGAGTACTGCAAAATAAACAGAGTACTGCAAAATAAACAGAGTACTACAAAATAAACAGAGTACTGCAAAATAAACAGAGTACTACAAAATAAACAGAGTACTACAACAAAAGACTGAGGAGTACTGCAAAATAAACAGAGTACTACAAAAAAGACTGAGGAGTACTGCAAAATAAACAGAGGAGTACTGCAAAATAAACAGAGGAGTACTGCAATATAAACAGAGGAGTACTGCAAAATAAACAGAGGAGTACTACAAAATAAACAGAGTACTACAACAAAAGACTGAGGAGTACTGCAAAATAAACAGAGGAGTACTGCAAAATAAACAGAGTACTACAAAATAAACAGAGGAGTACTGCAAAATAAACAGAGTACTACAACAAAAGACTGAGGAGTACTGCAAAATAAACAGAGTACTACAAAATAAACAGAGTACTACAAAAAAGACAGAGGAGTACTGCAAAATAAACAGAGGAGTACTGCAAAATAAACAGAGGAGTACTGCAAAATAAACAGAGTACTACAAAATAAACAGAGTACTGCAAAATAAACAGAGTACTACAAAATAAACAGAGGAGTACTGCAATATAAACAGAGTACTACAACAAAAGACTGAGGAGTACTGCAAAATAAACAGAGGAGTACTGCAAAATAAACAGAGTACTGCAAAATAAACAGAGTACTGCAATATAAACAGAGTACTACAACAAAAGACTGAGGAGTACTGCAATATAAACTGAGGAGTACTGCAAAATAAACTGAGGAGTACTGCAATATAAACAGAGTACTACAAAATAAACAGAGGAGTACTGCAAAATAAACTGAGGAGTACTGCAAAATAAACAGAGGAGTACTGCAAAATAAACAGAGGAGTACTGCAAAATAAACAGAGTACTACAACAAAAGACTGAGGAGTACTGCAAAAAAAACAGAGGAGTACTGCAAAATAACCTGAGGAGTACTGCAAAATAAACAGAGGAGTACTGCAAAAGAAACAGAGGAGTACTGCAAAATAAACAGAGTACTACAAAATAAACAGAGGAGTACTGCAAAATAAACTGAGGAGTACTGCAAAATAAACAGAGGAGTACTGCAAAATAAACAGAGGAGTACTGCAAAATAAACAGAGTACTACAACAAAAGACTGAGGAGTACTGCAAAATAAACAGAGGAGTACTGCAAAATAAACAGAGGAGTACTGCAAAATAAACAGAGGAGTACTGCAAAATAAACAGAGGAGTACTGCAAAATAAACAGAGTACTACAAAATAAACAGAGGAGTACTGCAAAATAAACAGAGGAGTACTGCAAAATAAACAGAGTACTACAAAATAAACAGAGGAGTACTGCAAAATAAACAGAGTACTACAAAATAAACAGAGGAGTACTGCAAAATAAACAGAGTACTACAAAATAAACAGAGGAGTACTGCAAAATAAACAGAGGAGTACTGCAAAATAAACAGAGTACTGCAATATAAACAGAGGAGTACTGCAAAATAAACAGAGGAGTACTGCAAAATAAACAGAGTACTACAAAAAAGACTGAGGAGTACTGCAAAATAAACAGAGGAGTACTGCAAAATAAACAAAGGAGTACTGCAAAATAAACAGAGTACTACAAAAAAGACTGAGGAGTACTGCAAAATAAACAGAGTACTACAAAAAAAGACTGAGGAGTACTGCAAAATAAACAGAGTACTACAAAAAAAGACAGAGGAGTACTGCAAAATAAACAGAGGAGTACTGCAAAATAAACAGAGGAGTACTGCAAAATAAACAGAGTACTACAAAAAAGACTGAGGAGTACTGCAAAATAAACAGAGGAGTACTGCAAAATAAACAGAGGAGTACTGCAAAATAAACAGAGTACTACAAAATAAACAGAGGAGTACTGCAAAATAAACAAAGGAGTACTGCAAAATAAACAGAGTACTACAACAAAAGACTGAGGAGTACTGCAAAATAAACAGAGTACTACAAAAAAAGACAGAGGAGTACTGCAAAATAAACAGAGGAGTACTGCAAAATAAACAGAGGAGTACTGCAAAATAAACAGAGGAGTACTGCAAAATAAACGGAGGAGTACTGCAAAGAAAGACTGGGGAGTACTGCAAAATAAACAGAGGAGTACTGCAAAATAAACAGGAGTACTGCAAAATAAACAGAGTACTACAAAAAAAGACTGAGGAGTACTGCAAAATAAACAGAGGAGTACTGCAAAATAAACAGAGTACTACAAAAAAAGACTGAGGAGTACTGCAAAATAAACAGAGGAGTACTGCAAAATAAACAAAGGATTACTGCAAAATAAACAGAGTACTACAAAATAAACAGAGTACTGCAAAATAAACAGAGTACTACAAAATAAACAGAGTACTACAATATAAACAGAGTACTACAAAATAAACAGAGTACTACAAAATAAACAGAGTACTACAACAAAAGACTGAGGAGTACTGCAAAATAAACAGAGTACTACAAAAAAGACTGAGGAGTACTGCAAAATAAACAGAGGAGTACTGCAAAATAAACAGAGGAGTACTGCAATATAAACTGAGGAGTACTGCAAAATAAACAGAGGAGTACTGCAATATAAACAGAGTACTACAACAAAAGACTGAGGAGTACTGCAAAATAAACAGAGGAGTACTGCAAAATAAACAGAGTACTACAAAATAAACTGAGGAGTACTGCAAAATAAACAGAGTACTACAACAAAAGACTGAGGAGTACTGCAAAATAAACAGAGGAGTACTGCAAAATAAACAGAGTACTACAAAATAAACAGAGGAGTACTGCAAAATAAACAGAGTACTACAACAAAAGACTGAGGAGTACTGCAAAATAAACAGAGTACTACAAAATAAACAGAGTACTACAAAATAAACAGAGTACTACAAAAAAGACAGAGGAGTACTGCAATATAAACAGAGGAGTACTGCAAAATAAACAGAGTACTGCAAAATAAACAGAGTACGGCAAAATAAACAGAGTACTACAAAATAAACAGAGGAGTACTGCAATATAAACAGAGTACTACAACAAAAGACTGAGGAGTACTGCAAAATAAACAGAGGAGTACTGCAAAATAAACAGAGTACTGCAAAATAAACAGAGTACTGCAATATAAACAGAGTACTACAACAAAAGACTGAGGAGTACTGCAATATAAACTGAGGAGTACTGCAAAATAAACTGAGGAGTACTGCAATATAAACAGAGTACTACAAAATAAACAGAGGAGTACTGCAAAATAAACTGAGGAGTACTGCAAAATAAACAGAGGAGTACTGCAAAATAAACAGAGTACTACAACAAAAGACTGAGGAGTACTGCAAAATAAACAGAGGAGTACTGCAAAATAAACAGAGGAGTACTGCAAAATAAACAGAGGAGTACTGCAAAATAAACAGAGTACTACAAAATAAACAGAGGAGTACTGCAAAATAAACAGAGGAGTACTGCAAAATAAACAGAGTACTACAAAATAAACAGAGGAGTACTGCAAAATAAACAGAGTACTACAAAATAAACAGAGGAGTACTGCAAAATAAACAGAGTACTACAAAATAAACAGAGGAGTACTGCAAAATAAACAGAGGAGTACTGCAAAATAAACAGAGTACTGCAAAATAAACAGAGGAGTACTGCAAAATAAACAGAGGAGTACTGCAAAATAAACAGAGTACTACAAAAAAGACTGAGGAGTACTGCAAAATAAACAGAGGAGTACTGCAAAATAAACAGAGGAGTACTGCAAAATAAACAGAGTACTACAAAAAAGACTGAGGAGTACTGCAAAATAAACAGAGTACTACAAAAAACGACTGAGGAGAACTACAAAAAACACAAGAGAGTACTGCAAAATATACTGGGTAGTACTGCAAAATAAACAGAGGAGTACTGCAAAAAAGACAGAATAGTATTGTAACAAAGACAGGATTAAAGATATATACTATATATTATGACCAGACTGTCTTTAGTGCAGTGCTTTCATGTCAGAAGAAACATATCAGGTACAATAGTAAGACATTTTAGTTTTTTTAAATACAAACTTGTATTTGTTTGTGTATTTGTAATTGACCACATAAGGCATTAAATACAACACATGGTGTGTTACATTTATCACAGTATGTGTCACACTTAAAAGTGTTAAGACAGTTGTTCAAATGAAAATGTTATGTGTAGTCTGTACCTCAAAGTTGTAACTATCTGAAGGCACAAGCATTAAAACAGAGAAAACACATACAGTACTGCAGTTTAAGAAGATATCATCTTTTTAGATGTCCTTCACACTTGATTGAACATTTATTGTTAATTAAATGATGGTGATGCTCTCTTGTGAATGTCTTTTTATAATAAGGGCCTCTAGAGCTGCAGCAGCCTCCCTGGGAGTCTCCAGAGTCACTCTAACAACCAGAAAAGGCTGCAGTCAGCATCAGCGCTCAGCGCAGACATTTGTCAGGCTTCTCCACTGGAACATAATTTATGTGAGGTCATATTATCAGAGGGTCTCGTGTTTGATGATAGCTGTACTCTGGGGCTTTAATCTACTTTCTTACATTACTTCTGGAAAATCTCAATTGAAATGCTCTCACATTTTAGAAAGAATGAACACTTTGCTTTAGTCCCCACAAACTGTACAAACACAAATTACAATACGACGTGACAAAACACATTCAGTCAAGAAGAATGTTCTCTCAATCTGCCTCCCTAATTGACATAAGCCTTGACATAAGCCTGTACCAGACCAGCCCCGCACTTGTGTTAGCCGTGAGTCATGTGATATTCAAGCAGCAGAGCAGTTTAACACATACAGATAAACACAGGCTCTCACACGAACACACACGCCTTTATACACCAGTGTTTAATTGGTTGCAGCAGAGGACGAGACAGGAGAAAAGAGGGGAGAGGAGAGCTTGTCATGGGTTTTGTGAGTGTGCTGCAGTCCCATGAAATCATGAGACCTGGAAATGAAGAAACCACAAGACTTCTATTAGCTGAACAATCCAACTCTTCTCTTCCAATAAATGGGAAAGTCTGAGTGTCATGAAGCAGAGGTTTCAGATGTTGCTCTGTTAACAGGCTTTTAAAAGCCTCACTATGATATGATAAATACACTGCACTAGAGAAGGAGGTACAGTATATGGGGAAGAAAAAACAAGACAAGGCCCTTATCTCTCACATTTTACCAGTGAAATCATCTCTGGTTTAGCCCTGGAGCCAATCCCTTCAAGTCATATTAAGTCCCTGGAAATCCTGACAGTTACTCAGCAACGTGGTGGGACTGCTGGAAAGGATTTCAGCAGCTGATTTAATCACGGTGAATTACAAATTGTCCCTGACTTGGTGGCTATGTGATTCATTTGGAGGCCAGGAGTCAAAGACCATGACTCAGGCAGGGCTGATCCAGCAGTAATGTGATTAAATCACATCCCTGTTCGAGACTTGAATATTCCACATGGGTCAGCAGCTCCAAGTGGGGAAACAGGAAGGAAGCAGCAGCCCACTAGAACGAGTTCATTTACCTCATGTTGGTGTCATGCTCATCCTCATAGACACACATACAGCTGCTCCATACTCTCTCATTAAGTTGCATGGCTATTGGCACCTGATGCGGTTAATATAAGTGTCAGAAGAGTGACTGACTGGTGGCTTTTGAGCAGCAGGATTATGGAGGACCATCTCAGAAAAGCTGTTTCACTAGAAATCTCAGTAAAGATCAGACCAGTGGCCTCATACACTGGCTGTGCCCTCTGCTGGTGGGAAGAGCTGTGAGACACAGATTGCAGACAACAACAAGGATCTGTGTGTGTGCATATGTGTGTGTAGGTGGGTGTATACAGCCTGTGTGTGGTTTTATCTCGTCATGGTGCAACAGCTGTGACACTAATCCTAGCACCATGACACCCTGTACTTGACGACTTGGAAAGAGTCTCTAGGAAACCAGGAGGACGTATTAAAATGTTTACAGGATGCATGTGTCTGCAAATGTCATGTGCATGTGTGGCTTAATTAGATGGGACCAAATGAGACCCAGTGTGACCACAAACCTCCTGTGTTACCGCTACAGCTAATAATGCATTTTAACAAGACATTTATTTTTACTTTATTCCATTTTCTAGATATTGTTAATGTTGAATTGACTTGTTGTTTACTGTGAGATAGCATCAGCATGGGTTTGAATTACTACAGAAGTAGTCTGCTATTTCATAAGTGAGATTGGAATCAAAGACCTGGGAATAAATTACATAAATATAAATACACCTAACAGTACAATTAATAAAGTAAGTAAAACCCCAGAGGTTTGCTGAGGATGTCTTCTAAAATGTTCATCCCACACTGCAGTTGTGTTAAACTCATAGTTACAGAAGGTCGAGGTGATAGCACCCTCTGTTGGCCAAGCCCAATCAATACAAAGCAATTTTCTGCTGCAATAATAAACCCATCCCACACATCTCGTACATTTCTAACCTTTATTTGGTATAAAGTGTCTGCATTTATTTTGAAAACCTATTGAAAACCTATTGTATTGAAACTGCATGTCTGTGCAGTTCTAAAACATATTTTTATAGACTGAGTGTAAATTTAGAGGTACAGATACAAACCCAAGCACACATACATGCACCAGAAGCATATTTACTGTGTGTATTCTCTCTGGGATGTCTGTGGGTCACATACAGAATGGGCAGATAAACCGTGTGTTTCCAGTCTGATACATCAGTCTGTCTGACCAGTGGTCGTCCTCGCTGTTCTTATATTTACACAGATGAGAAATATTTATCTAGAGTGGCTCCAGTTTCCTCCTCAGCAGCAGAATGGAAGCACTGGTGAACATGGTGTCAGTTGCCGCAGGTCAAGCACATATACAGTCCCCTCCAAAAGTATTGGAACAGTGAGGCCAGTTACTTTACTTTTGCCGTAGACTGAAAACTTGGCTTTGACATCAAACAATGAATATGAGACAAAATATCCACATTTCAGCTTTTATATCCAGGTTTTTACGTCTGGATCCAATACACAACTTAGAAAATAGCAGCTTTTGTTTGGAGTGTATGCACCTGCTCAACAACTTAAACTGAAGTACTTTAGATACTAAGTACTTCACCATGACTGAGATATGCTTTTTACAAGTACGATTGAGTATTACTGCCTATACAAAGTTTAAGGACACTTTGGGATGTTGATGGGAAGTTAAACACTGGGTGTGATATTGATAAATAGGACAGTGGTGTGACCCCATGAGTTACATCATACTGTAGTCTCATTGGGAATACAACTACAGAGCAGAGTATCACCAGTAGGAGGCGCTGTGGGTTTTTGCTTATGCAGGTAAATTCTGTAAGTTTATGTTAAGCCAGCAATGCCAACAATCTAAGTCAAACAGTGATGATTGAAAGTTTGTGGACCCTATTTCTCTATGTTTGCATAAAAATGGCTTCAAACATCATCTGATTTTCACACAAGTCCTAAAACTAGATAAAAGAAACTACACAGTTTCAGTGTTTTCCGATCAGTGGAGAACATCTCTGTTCCCCTCCCCAGGAACCAACAAAGAAGACCAAAACATGAATTTATCCAAGAGGTCCTAAGAAACCCCAGATGTACATCTAGGAAACTAAAGGCCTCTCTTGCACTGGTTAATTTCAGTGTTTAGGAGCGTGCATGGAAGAGTTATAAGGAGGAAGCCACTACATTTCAAAAAGAACATTACAGGCTGTTCTTCATCTGAAGGATTGGTCTAAAATCAGAGCTGACAATAAGAGGTTTAGAAGTTATTGCTTCTAATGGGGAGCACACCAGTCACTGAAGAAATGGGTCCACATACAGATATTTAAGACTGGATACAATAGTCTATTTATCTAGTTTTACATCAGTAAACTAGATTAAACTCACAGACTTATAAATAAAACTTATAAACATTTGTATGTATCATCTGTTGCAAATTGTTTGCCTGCATGTCTAGTCTGTCAAAAGTGTCTGTTATTAATATTGATGCATCACTGAAGAGCATGGGCACACATACACTCAGTCCTTAACACCTGCAGCCCCCCCATTAAATTACTTTGTCATGCTACACTTGCTAAGCTATTTCCATAATTGATTTACAGAATCAAACGTGTCTCCTGAAAGAGGATACACCGAGCCACTGAACTGTGTGAAGCTTCATAATGGAGAAACCCTTTCATAGCTGCCATAATAAGCCTGGCAGCATCACAGTCTTAACACTGATTCACTGGAGGAGTATATGATGACTCAATGTGAGCAGGAGACGCTTTTACCTCCCGTCATTTACCACTGGCACATACTGCCAGCTGTTTCAGAGTAATTTACCGTCAAGTGGCGAGCGTGAGAAGGTGCTAAATTCAAAAGGCGAAACTATACAGACTATATGACATATTTCCAGTCACTGGGTAAAAACACTAATGAATGTCATTGTGTCATGTTCAAATATTTTGGTACTAAAAGGATTTTACAGATCGAATCTCTCTCTATACAACTAAATGGAAACAGACAATAGACCTAGTGCGTGTTCGTTGAACAGCCTGACATTTTGAAATGCACTTATTCATGTTCTTGCCAAGCATTAAATAAGAAAATGTGATACTACTTGCACAACATTAGTATAAATATAAAGCTAAAGCCAACAGATGATTAATTTAGTTCAGCTCTCAGACTGAAATATTCTTCAGATAAAAACAAATGTTGTAAACTACAACATACTACTGTACTTTAATAAATCTGTTTAATTACTGTAAAACTAAAACACATCATTTCATTGAATGATGCTTCTGGATCTGAGGTTTAATAGGACATACAGCAACGTCTGCATTTTAAAATGTCTCCATAAACTTTATACTATATATAGTATATTGTTGGAGTGGTGGATACTGGGAGAGAAGAAAAGAACAGTTTCATTTTGTATGCCTGTGTGTCCTCTCCTCCCTCAACCCCTGCTTTAAAGACAACAGAGCAAAACGGCAGCGAGCGCCAGCCTAAAATACAGCTCATTTGTCAGTGACACAGGAATGCTTTGACCTTCGCAAGACAGGAAGGCTTTGCCAACTCAGCGATTCTCTTTCTAGCCGAATTACAGTCGTCATCCGCATGAGTGAGAATGGCTCCCCTCATATACAGTATGCAGCCGAGAAGCACACAGCAGGCAGTAAAACAATGATGAGCTGAGGCAAAGCAGGAGGTCTACTGTCTACGGCTGCAGCTGAGAAACAGACCTGTGAAAGAGAACAAGACTGGTTCCAAATATTGACTTATACTCACCAAAATCTGGTGTCACTGTAGATTAGGGAGGACTGAGGTAGACTTACTGTGACATGAGACCACCTTCAGACACCTTCAGACTTCAGAACAGCTTCAGTTGTCTTGAAGTGAGAGTAACAGAACCACTGGACCATTTTACTGATCTGTAGAAATGTGCATAACCTGTACCTGGCTCTGTGAAGTGACTGCATATTAAGGCTGCTACAGCTTAGGTACGTTACATTACAGATTCACCACTGTGCGCTGAAATTAGTCACTGAGTTCTGACGTGGTGTTTGTGCAAATGTGCAAAGTGTAGCTGGACCGACTGAAAGCCAGGGTTGAATAAATAATAGATGGCAGATGTGCAAAGTATATTAACTTTCTGTATCAGTAAAAAAAAAAGTGCTGTAAATTTTGTCAGACTCACTCATAAAATAACAATCATAATAATCGTTCTATATTTATGTCTATGGACATTATACTAATCTTTATTGGCATTAATATTACTCAAACAAACTAGAAAGAAATGCATGTTTACATGTCTTTAACCTGCCCTACAAAGTCATGCAAAAGACACAGCGTGCACACTTTGCCAGGTCCCTGCAGCTGGCAAACATAGATAGAGGCTTTTTCCAATGTCACATGTGAAAATGTCTAGATTTAGAAATATTAACATGCAGTTGTAAGAACGACATTAAACTATGCATGAATACATATCTATCTATACTGTTTCACGAATATAAAACCATTAGTCAGCCATTTTGAGTTTAGGAAATATTGTCTGTATGCTTTGTAACCACAGCCAGCAGGTGGTTCAAAATAAACGTTCACAACAGTGTATATTTATAATATATAGGTGTCCCCTGTCCCAATGTATATTCTGGTAGAAGTCTACCAAAGATTTTCTCAGGAAAACAAAATTGCTGAGTGACACAGGCAGTGAAAATTAATGTGTCACAAAACGAGCAGACAGCAGCTCACTGGTCTCGAGGACATTTTTGATAAATGCTGACTCACTGAAAAGAGGAACTGTCTGAAATTTATTCTAACTGTGATCTAAGTTTTATGTGCTTTCATTAGTCTTTCCCATCGTCGTTCACTGAGTCGTTCACACAAGGGTGTGTGCTCAAGATGCCTCTTAACCTTCAGAAGACTCCTGACAATTTAGAAGAGTAGAGGAGGACTTCTGAGTTGAAGCTGCTGAAATTAGTCTGCATTTACAGATGAGTGGAGTTCAAGTGGAAGGAAAAAGGAACAATTCCATGTTTTCTAGAATAATGTTGTCTTTTTGGAGTTTAAGGTCTGGGTGATAGGTTAGTAATGGGCACAGCTACAGCCTGTCTGGAATCCCATGTGATAAAACAGTGCACGAGCTAATGGGACTAAGCTGTGTCATCTTCTTGCCTTGCACAAACTAATGACTGCTTGTTATGGAAGTAATTAAGAGAGGGGTATATTTAACCTGTTTTAACTTGTCAGACTGTGTCGAGGATGCACTGTAGCAACCAGATTCGCAGTGAATTCCCAGCTCATCTGAGGGTTTATTATTGCATGAAACATGCAGGGGGAGGGGGAGAGAAAACCACCTTGAAGGAATCACTGATTCCCTTTTGAGGAATCCTCACTGTAATGCAAATCAAAACACAAAACTAAGACATCTCCCAATATTTCCTTCCCATGCATCTTTCTTCTGTCCCTCCACTTATGTTGCTGTGCATTTCTGAGTCATGTACAAGCAGCTACCAGCTCTGATTTCGTGCCTTCTTCTTTTTCTGGTGTAGGCAAACCTACTTTCCTCTGCAAAACTCTGCTGCACTTTGAAAATTTGAAGAGGTTCATGCTGACATTGGAACTGAATAAGAGAAGCCGACCTTTCAAAGTACTCTATTTCACATGTATTACACATAAGTGCATTTAAATTGCATGTCATATTTGATGATTCGTTTTAATGAATGCAGTCACAATCATGTTCAACACATTCTGTTTTCAGGGCTCTGGTGTTAGCACAAGCATCAGATGTACAGACTCTACCTCCTGTCAGCCGAAGATTGGTCAGTGAGAGTAGCAAACTATCACTGAAGATTGCTTTTCGCCTCTTGTTCCTCAAAGCAGGGGCCACATGACATCATCAGACTGTGAGGTTGATGGAGGACGGCTTGAATAGCATCTTAACGGGATTATCCTTGTCATATAAAGGTTTTTGTGCAATAGCTCTGCACTGTCAGTGATCCCCTGTGCCTCTTTTAAAATGTAATGGCTCAGAGCCACCCCCCCCCTCCGATGTTATATATTGCTCTGTTTTCAGCCCCCACTTTGTTTACCACCCTGCCATTGATCCCTCACCCCACAGGTTCTTTTACATCTCCCTTGGATGATATATCAAACTTGAATCCTTGTGACAGGTGGTCAATAATCCTGCTGTCATTCCGCCCTCCATATTTCACCCTGAGGTGCGCAGCGTTCTTGATCCAGCATTCCTTAATGATATTTACCCATAAAATGGATTAAATTGAATAGCAGAACAGGCTATTTAATGCGGAGTATTCATTTGAACTGAAGCTTTTGCAGTGAAGGGAGTACAGATACAGAATAACGTGGAGTGAAAGTCAAACTGAAATCTAACTAATTAATGTGCTTTGTGGGTTAAAATCTGAACATGAAATGTTCACATTTCAAATGTTTTATGAAATGTGAATGTCGCTGGGTGAAGAAGGGAAAGTCAGCTCAGGTGTATGTCATCTTCCTAACCCCAGGAAAGTGGCAGGCACCTTTCTCTTTAGAGTCTTTTCAGTGGGTTTAGAATCAGAAAGGGCTCCGTGCTTGTATGGTTCATCCTTTTCCACAAGCTCATCTACAGATTTATTCACAGGTTCATTCACTTTGACGACTGATGATTTGTCTTTGGGGAGGCTCATCCAGTGCTGACTTGCTTCCTCTTTAAGTGAAAACTGAAATATTTGAACATCTAGTCTTCACTTTAAACAGCGAATTTCGACAGTAAGATGACGTGTACTTTGAATTTAATGCTTTAAAGTTAGCGTTGAAGTGCAATCAGGTGTGTCTTGAACTGGGAGACAGGAACAATATGTTCTCTAGAGATTCAGGAAACTCACGATCAGTAATGAGACAATGTGATTATTGTCTATTACAACTGAAAGGACAGGCACAAGAAAGGAGCAGAGAGTGAGAGTGAATGTGTAAAATAGAAGAAATAGAGGAAGAGAAATAAGGAAGAAAGTGTGATGCACACTGAAATAGTCTCTGCAAGTTCTTTCTTTCTTTCTTTCTTTCTTTCTTTCTTTCTTTCTTTCTTTCTTTCCTCCCCTCTTATCATCCAACCTCTGGCTGACAAGGAGGGGGAAAACCAATTAGCATCACTGTCACTATCCATCTATTATCCTCCACCCTAATGGGTGATGACAAATTATGGGGTATGGTCTGTGTACATGTGAGTGTGTGTGAGAGACTGAGGTGGAGAGAGAGAGGTGGAGAGAGAGAGGTGGAGAGAGCTGTTTCCTCCAATCACCCTGAAACTGTACGGTCTCCCCAAACTCTCTCTACACTCCCTATATGATGCACGTACACTCTGTAGTTCTCTGTAGAGAACAGCACTTTAAGATTTTGGACACTTGCTCATCATATTCATATTGTGTCATCACTTTTAACTATTTGAGCTGTACTATGGCAGTGTTCTTATATCTGAAATGCGGTAGATTTGGTAGCTCCGGCTGTCACCTAATCTTCACCTTTGTTCCTGCTGTAATAAAAATGTTACTCCAGGAATTGTTCTTTTAAAGGTTTCAGCAGCACACGCTTCCTCAAACCTCTTAACCGAGGCTCTTTCCATGTTGCTCCCTCCACTCGTGGTCCAGCCTTTGGGTTCTTAATCTCCACATGCTGACATCCATGACTGGATTGCACCAGAGGGATAAACCGAGTCATTTCCTGTCTAATAAAAAGTTCCTCTACTTTACCTTAGGCACAGTGCAGAGCACAATAGCTGTTTCTGATCATAGAGATCGTCGACCTCCAGGCCCCCACCTCCTTCTCTCTTTCAGTTTTCCCCATGACTGCTCTACACTCTCCCAGAGAGTTTTAGGAATTACTGTTTTGCGTGTTCAGATCTGATCTCACACTCTCAAACTCCTGCTAGATTAAATCAACGCCCTGACAGTGATTACACGTTGCAGTGAATGACTTTCCTCGTTACACTGCCACCCACACTTCCTTCATTCCATGAAGTTTCACATGACAGCGCTCACGCATGCACCTGGAGGCATCTATACATCCATCTATCCACCTCCCCCACACACGCATCACTTGTTGTCTCTATAATTAGTAGACATGCAACGAGCTTCACAGATGGTATTTTACTCTTTTACTAACCTTCCATTTGTTGCTGTGATGGAAAATGAAAGTGAGAGAAAAGAAGAAGCCCTGAAGCATTTTCCAGCATCATCAGGTTTGCTCACAAAATCGACCATTTCTTTGTGATGTCCCTGAATAGAGAGGTAAATTATCAGGTGAATGATCATGTTTAAATATTAAGGCAAGGTGATAGTTGAAGTTGATTCTCACACAAATGCTAATCGCACTGCTTTTTATTCACAGATTTTCAGCTCCTCTCTGCAATAAAACCACAATATCAAGGCAATTAAAGAGCCCAGTGTCATAACACATCAATACTCTGAGTTGTAGCTTAAAAGCTCAACATGAAAGATGCAAATCATATAATGCTGATTAACTGGTTTTAAATGAGACTGTTATATAAAAACAAAATATCAAACTCGTGTTTCTGAATAAGCTTTTGCGTCATTATTTTCTCCACGGAGTAAAATGACTTGACATTTTGGCATTTGCCGAAGGTTTCGTGGACAAAAGTATCTGGTCTCAGTGGAGTTCGGAGATGTGGCACAAAAATATCACAGGGTGAAGGCACATCAGACTGTTGTCATGGAATTTTCCATGTTATGGTAAAAATAGCATTTCCACCAGCTCATCGAGGGTCTTTATTTTATCCTCTGTCACGATCGGTGCAGCTCAGGTGTGACTGCTGATTGAAAGCTGCACAGAAACACAACAAGACTGCTATTAATAAAAGCACAGGGACACATTTCCAGTAGAGCCACTGACAACGTTTTATTGAGCAAGAGGTTGCAAATTACTTTCAACACAGAGGAACTGTGATAAAACCCAACAGCATCATTAACAATAATAACGACTAATAATCAGCTGCTCCTCTGCCTCTGAACAGATTCCCTTCCTCTCATCCTCCTGCAGTCTCGTCCTCGTCTGCAACCCTTCACCCGTGTGTGTAAAAAAATGTAATTAACCTTGCTTTAACCTGCTGTTCCAGGGGCCATTTGTCTCAGAGACAAACATGCAGTACAT